>NC_064817.1:92328388-92375428 GCF_023721935.1 Panthera uncia
TATATCTATATATCTATATAGATATATAGATATATAGATATATATCTATTTGTGTGTGTATACACACACATATATGTATATGTATATATATGTATATATACATATACATATATGTGTGCGTGTGTGTATGTATACACACACAGGCACACGCACATGAAGAGAAAGAGAGAGGGAGAGAGATTTTAAGGAATTCACTCACACCATTGTGGAGGCTGGCAGGCTGGAGACCCAGGAAAGAGTTGACGTTGAAGCTTGAGTCCGAAGGTAATTGGATAGCTGGCAGAAATCTCCTTTCTTTGGGATGGATCAGTCTTTTTCTCCTAACGTCTTCAAAGAATTGCAATCTCCTAACGTCTTCAAATAAGACACACCCACTTCATGGAGGGTAACCTGCTTCACTCAAAGTATACTGATTTAAATGTTCATCTCATCTGAAAAATGCCTCCAAAGAAACATCTAGAATGCTTAGCCAAATAGACAAACTGACATAGAAAATTAATCCTAACACTCCCTTTTTTATACATACTACTCCACACCTCCCTCTTTCTGGTCCTCCTACTACCAGAGAGGGAGCCACCTCCTTTAAGAAGAAACCGTTTTATTTAAGGGAAGCTATACAAACTCCTGCCAGGTCCTAACTAAATGACAATGTTCCAGAGGCCCAAATGACTAAGGCCATGTAAAACAAATAAATTATCCACTTACGAAATGTTCACAGGCTCGTTTCAAGTTGCAGATACACCTGAATTGGGTATAACGCATAGCGCGATTTATGTTAATTTTGTTACACTGCAGTACGTTTTACAAAGGCGCAGAAGAGTTCGTTTCAAAATAACCTTCCTCCCAGAACACGAGCCAACATTCTCTTCCTATGCTGCTCTTTCTAAACAAGGTACAAGTGGCCTCAACGGAAAGTGAGGTTTCAACAGATCAAGGAAGAAGAAACCGAGAAGAGGAAAACTGTGGCAAAATAAAATATAAGGATTGATCATCTTGAACACGAAAATCCCCTGATGCTCGAAGAAGACGTAGTGAGAAACTGTTTTATCCACTTTAACTAAGAATTTTTAAGGTCTCATCCACAAGTATTTTGTGACACGGGAGCAGAATCCAGCAGGCTACTACTCTATCCACCAAATACTGAACTTCTAGCAAAGCGCATCCGGACCTCAATCAGGATTTCTCCCGAGAGTAAGGACGACGGCATTCAAAGGGGCTAATTCCACAGGTATCTACTGAGTGCTTACTATGTGGTAGGCACTGTGGACGGTATGAAGGTGCCTCCGGCGGAGAAGACCGGGTGAAAGCAGAATCGTAGACGGACACATCGCATGGAACTGCTCCCACCGCCCGAGGTCACCCAGGGGCGCCGGCACCTAATTCCAAGTCACTGCTTCCTAAACCCACTCGGTCTCGGTCGCCTGCTTTTCCTCACAATTTCAGATGTCTTCTCTGCACAGCTCTGTCTGCCGATGCTGGCAGTTCACCTATTTCTGTCCTCCTCCCTTCTCACACCCACCCCCCGAGGCAAATAATCCGGCGCATCCCCTTGGCGCCACTACCACTGGTTTGCTGAGGACTGTCGAAATAAAAACATGTAAGCGTTATGTTATCTTTTTGAGTTTGTTTATTTTTGAAGAGAGGGACAGACAGACAGACGGAGAGAACACGTCCGAGAGCAGGGGAGGGGCAGAGAACGAGAGGGAGAGAGAGATAGTCCCAAGCAGGCTCTCTGCGTTGTCAGTGCAGGGCCTGACTCAGGGCTCGAGCCCACAAACCGTGAGATCACGACCTGAGCCAAAATCAACAGTCGTATGCCTAACGGACTGAGCCACCCAGGCGCCCCAACATGTATGGTATTTTAAAATTGGTTTTCAGGGCGCCTGGGTGGCTCAGTCGGTTAAGCGTCTGACTTCAGCTCAGGTCACCATGTCACGGTTCGTGGGTTTGAGCCCCGCCTCGGGCTCTGGGCTGACAGCTCAGAGCCCCAAACCTGTTTCGGATTCTGTGTCTCCTTCTCTCTCTCTCTGCCCCTCCCCTGATCGTGCTCTGTCTCTCTCTGTCTCTCAAAAATAAACATGAAAAACATTATTTTTCATTTGTGGTCAAAAACACATAACGTAAAATTATTTTATTTTAAGCCAAGATCTCTTCTGTGATCCAGAACCACAGAGCCAACTGTATATTAGACAACTGGGACGACACACAAGCGCCTTGATTTTCAGGTGTGCTGCATTTAACTCGTCACCCTGTCTACATGATCTGTTTTTCCCTCGCAGAGTCCTGTCGTGCTCTCTGGCGCTGGGAATGGTAGGACTTCTGCCACACCAGTGCAAACCAGAAACCCGGGCTCCATCCTTTGTTCCTTCCCACGTTCTCAATCCTTCGTCCATGCAAACTGGGAAGCCTTCAACTGGCTTTCAAACCCAACCCTCCTCCTCTCTCTATTTTCTATCAGACCTTAGTTCAGACACGTTATTTTAGAGCTCGAATTACTCTATCAGCCTTCTGACAAATCTCCTAATTAATCCTGGGACTTGCTTCCCTTCAACTCTTCCCACAAACTACAGCTTGACCAATATTGCTGAAAGGCTACCCTGAAGTCACCCCTCTCCTTACAAATACTGCCGTGGCTCCCCAGTGTCGTTAGTATAAAAACTGAATTCTTTAGAGTTCTATATAAACCTTTTAGTGAGGACCTGGTCACCTGCTACTTCTCAGCACCTTCCCCGGCCAGAACACAGAGCCCCCAGCCCTAGTCCACGTTTTACCTCCCTTATATGGCTCCCTCAGCGTGGAAGGCCCCTCCCCACCCCCACCCCCCGTATACCTAGTTACCTCCTACACATTGTCTAAGAAAGACTGAAATCAGTCTTCCTCACTACTGAAAAGCTGTAGGGGTACAAGAATATCAACTGGAGTGTACTGAGCTTGGGAGAGGTGCAAGGATCTGAGAGACTGAAACAAAAACCTCATAGATGTGAAAATTAATACAAGGAAACCTCATTGAGAATGGAGTCTGATGTGAAAAGATGCTCCACATCACCCATCATCAGAGAAATACAAATCAAAACCACCTGTCAGAATGGCTAACATGAGCAACTCAGGCAACGACAGATGTTGGCGAGGGTGCGGAGAAAGAGGAACCTTTTGCGTTGCCGGTGGGAATGCAAGCTGGTGCAGCCACTCTGGAAAGCAGGATGGAGGGTCCTCAAAAAATTAAAACTAGAACTACCCTACGACCCAGCAATGGCACTACCAGGTATTTATTCAAAGGATATAAAAATGCTGATTTCAAGAGGCAAATGCACCCAATGTTTACAGCAGTGCTATCAACAATAGCCAAGTTATGGAAAGAGTCCAAATATCCATCGGCTGATGAATGAATAAAGAAGTGGTGTGTATATACAGCGGAATATTACTCAGCGATCAAAAAGAATGAAATCTTGCCATTTGCAACAACGTGGATGGAACTAGACGGTATTATGCTAAGTGAAATAAGTCAGAGAAAGACAGATATATGATTTCACTCATATGTGGAATTTAAGAAACAAAAACAGATGAACATAGGGGATAAGTAGATAAGATAAAAGATAAAATAAAAACAGACAGGGCGGCAAATCATAAGAGACTCTTAAATACAGAGAACAAACAGGGTTGCCGGAGGGATACTGGGTCTCCTGGGACCCAGTTAACTGGGGGATGGGCTAAATGGGTGATTGGCATTAGGGAAAGCACTTGGGATGAGCACTGGCTGCTGTCTGTAAGTGACGGACCACTAAATTCTACTCCTGAAATCATTATTACAATATATGTTAACTAACTTGGATTTAAATTTAAGACAGAAAAGAAAAAAGAATGGAGTCAGGAGGCCAGAAGGGGGAGCTCTCATGCCCTATCACTGGTGGTCAATTGCAGACCCAAAGGAAGAGACAGACCTTACAAGTTGATACTACTTTCGCTATTATGTGACTCCTCCAAAGAGAAGACGAAAGGTTTCCCCTCCCCCAGCAACAGCCCAGCCAGCGAGAGACTGTCACAGCTCAGGCAACGAGCAGCCACTACACTTTGAACTCACGTTTACTCCAATGGACTTCTTCTTTATAACAGCCCCCCACCCAACTCCATTTCCTCTGTAAAAGAGCATTCTTCTCCTTTGTTCTCCAAACTTGCCTGTCTTTGTTTCAGCTTGCTTGTCCCAAAGTGTGATTCTCTGCTATTCCTAAACAAACCTGTTTTTGTTGGTAAAATACCTGGCAGTGTTATTTTTAACGCTAACACAGACCATATAAACAATTCTCCAATCCAAAAGGGATAGACCAGAAGTTCTGAAAGTATGATCTTTTTTCACACTGCTCATATGCATAGTGCACTCGGTCAGTAACTCTCAATGTGTGCACTGACCCTCTAGAAGGGAAGGGGAAGCTTCGGCAGAGATCATTACAAGTGTACGTGGTGGGGCAGGAGAAAAAGGCAAAGAGAGAACCAGCTACACAGATCCAAAGATATCTTCTTAAACGTTTATGCTGCAAGTGGGGGCAGTAAATTTAAAAAAAAAAAAAAATGGATTTATCAGAGTCCAGTCTTCAAACGTACATAATTAGGGGCAAACAGCCCATGATGCTTATTTACAACTTAATAAGTTCTTATAAAATCACCAGTGGAAAATGTTTGCCATGGTCACAAATTCAATAACCTGCGTGAAAGGACATAGCAGGCAGTGGCCTAATCCAAAGGAGTGGGAACATCCATGGGATACAGCCTGCCAGTTGCATAACTGAAGAAAAAGGAATTTATTTAAAAAATACAGTGGAGGGACGCCTGGGTGGTTCAGTCAGTTAAGCTTCTGGCTTCGGCTCAGGTCATGATCTCGCGGTCTGTGGGTTCAAGCCCTGTGTCTGGCTCTGTGTGGACAGCGGGGAGCCTGAAGCCTGCTTTGGATTCTCTGTCTCCCTCTCTCTCTCTCTCTCTCTCTCTCTCTCTCTGCCCTCCCCACTCGTGCTCTGCTCTGTCTCTCTCTCTCTCAAAAATAAACATACATACATGCATAAAAATAAAAACAATACAGTGGAACTGCTACAGCAGGATGAAGTTAACAAACTTACTGTGCGAGGTGAAATACAGATGAATGTCTGCTGCCAGGTCAGACTCATACATATGCATTTGAAGAGGTTCTGGACCCTTTGAGAACCAGTTTGTTCTCAATCGCCAAGAGTGGCTACAATGAAAAGAGCAGACCCATTTATGGTTGAGATTTTTACTTCAAGAAACCCTTAGGTAGAATCCACATTTCAGCTGAGGTCAACAGTGGCCTCTGCACCAAAGGGAGACCAAACAAGAAATGTTTGTGGCAGTTTATGCAGGTAGAACACCCCAGGAATCCAGCAGGTTGCTAGGTCTGTGACTATAACGAGAACTTCAAGTGCAAGAATGCAGGAAATGTAAGACAAGGGAATCAGAAAGGGGACTTTGTTTCTAACCTGCACTCAGCTAAAAGGTCTAACTGAAGAAGTTAACTCGCCTATAAGGAACTGAGTTACCTCATCTATAAAGTGTACTGGGGGTGAGAAATGGCAGCTAAAAAAATCTTCTAAGGTCCCTCCCGGCTTTGAAATGACATGAGTTGATCTGGAGTGGCTTCCCTCACAAATACACGGGAGGTGAAAGAGAAACAGGCAACCGTGAAAACTGTCAGCAAGGAAGACAAAGGTACTGATGGCTGGTTGAAGTGAGTAAATATTATATAGGGAAGCTGGATATGAGGAGTCAACTTAGTATTATTCATGAAGAAGCTTTCCCCATTGTTTCCAAAACACCCTCCCCCACCCCCCAACTTTCAGAATTACTTCCTTCATTCTTCTAAGACTCCTACGGTGATATGCCATATTTCAGGAAAATTGAATGACAAATAATGTGGTTGCTTTCCTCAACAGATGGGGTTGAACTTCCAGTTAATCCACTGTCATTTCCACAGCCAGGGGTGTGTAGGGAGGAGGTTATTGGGAGAGAAAAAAGAAGAAGGAAAAGGCAAGAGGAATGGGGGACTCTTTCTCCTTCTGACTACATCATGATAAAAATGTCCATTTGCAAAGGAAGGTAAAACAATTCTAAACTTTTACACATCTAATACATGGCTTCGAAACGTATATAAAACAAAAATGTCTGAATGATACTAAGAAACTGAAAAATGCACAGATTAGATTATTTCAAACCATCTCTCTCAGGAACTGATAAAGCCAGCAGACAAAAAAAATAATCTGGTAAGGTTACACATACTCTGAACACAATTACCAAGTTTAATCTATTGGCTATACATGGAACATTATTTCACCAAATGGAGAAAATATCTTGTGTTCACAAGCACACACAGAATATTTACAAAAATGGATCACATACTAAGCCACAAAGTAAGTCTCAGCAAACATCAAAAGGACTGAAAATATCATTATATTCTGTAATCACTCCAAAATTACGCTAAAAATCAATAATAAGTGAAAGCAAAAAACCATCCAAGTTTGGATATCAAGAAACACTTCTAAACAACACATAGGGTCAAAGAAGAAATCGCAATAGAAATCAGAAAATGCTTAAATGGAACAAAAACAAATACAACATAGCAAAACTTGGGAGGTGCAGCTAAAGCAAAGCTTAGAGGAAAACTTATAACCTTAAGTACTTACATTAAAAAAGAAAGGCCAGGGGGCACCTGGCTGGCTCAGCCAGTAGAGTGTGTGACTCTTGATCTCAGGGTCATGAGTTCAAGCCCCACAGTGGGCATGGAGCCAACTGAAAAATTGAAAAAAAAAAGAAAAAGAAAAGAAAAGAAAGGCAACAAAACAAAACAAACCCAGATAGACTAGGCATCCAAAGTAGTAAGCTAGAAAACAAACCTGACATAATAAAAATTTTTAAAGTACAAGTATAGAAATAATAAAGAGCACAAAATGAATGAAATAGAAATCAAGAAAATCAAAAGTTGGGCTGTCGGGGGGCAGTGGCGGTTAGCTGAATAACAATGACACACTTCTGGCAAAAAGAAGAGTTAGCATGAAATACTGGGAATAAAAGTGAACATTACATAGGCTGAAAAGCTTAAAAAGATGACAGAAAAAACTTTGGGGAAACAGATACGTAGAAGCATAAATTGATGAAACTTCTCTAGGAGGCAATGAGGCAATATATTAACCAAAATGAAACCTGCACGTGTCGTTTGATGTACCCATTTCACCTGTTAGAATGTTGTCTCACAAAGTGGCCCAGAAATGTATGTCCAAGGCAGTTTGCAATAGATTTATTTTTTCCCCACCCCTCACCTGCAATAGATTTAATTACAGAGTCTAGATCTAATCCAAATGTCCCTAAGTAGGAGACTACTTAGAATTAAACTGTAGAACATCCACATGATGGGTCACTATGAAATTATTAAAAATAGTAAGGTAACAAGCCACGTAAAAGGGTGTACATGAATGTTCATAGCAGCATTATTCATGATAGCCAAAAAGTGGAAGCAGCCCAAATATCCATCAATGGATGAATGTACAAAAATTTTTGGAATATCTACACAATGAAATGGTATTCAGTCATAGAAGCAATTAACTACCCAATACGCATTATAGAACATAACTACCGATACACATTATAGAACATAAAGGAACCTGGAAATCATTGTCCTAAGTGAAAGAAGCTAAATACAATATGCTATATATATTGTATGGTTCTATTTATATGAAACGTTCAGAATAAGCAAATCCACAGAGAGAGCAGATTAGTGATTGCCAAGGACAGGGGGAGAGGGGTCTGCTAACGGATAGAGGGTCTCTTTTGATGAAAATGTTCTGTCATTAGTGGTAATGGTTGCACAATTTTGTGAATAAACTAAAAAAAACTGAACTGTACACTTGAAAAGGGTGAGTTTTATGGTATGTGAATTTTATCTCAATTTTTAAAAATTACATAGGGTAGGTATTAAGGCCCAGACATGGAAAGATCTGTAACACGTACTGAATTTTCTTTAAAACAGCAGGCAAAGAGCGGTTTCTATCATTGTTCTCCTTTGTATTTAAAAGAGGACATATGTACGTACTTTTATTTGCATAGAAAACATCTGTAAGCATAAAGACAAAAATAAAAAACTAACAATGTCTGACACTAGAGAGCGAAGACTTATTTTTCATGGATACTTTCTGTTTTTCAAGTATATGAATTACTCTCTAATAAAGAACAGAAAGCACCTGAAATACCTACATTGACAAGGAATACTGGACAATACTATATTGACCACTACTAGAAATTAAACCACATTCATATCCTGTGAGAGCGGGAAATCTCCAGCATACAGGCTAAATCTGGCATTCTGCCTCAATTCTCCCAGCCCATGAGATATGCACGAAAATGTTAGTCCTATATACCAGTCTGATGAAATACAATTTTGGTGATGCCTAATGTAATGTAATACAATCCCAATAATGAGAATGTTACTCCACAGTGACAGACTTTTTTTAATGTTAGATGTGACACTTAAAGTACTCTAAAAATCAAGAAATAAAGGATTTCTCCTGTGTCAAATAAGGAAAATAAAATATTTAAACTACACTCGTGTCTCCAAAGATCAGGCACCAATTGAAATAACTGAAATAATAAAATCTTAGAGTCCAAAGACAACTTAAAAGATCATCTGGATCCCACCACCTATACAATGCTGAATTTTCCTCTAACCTATTACCACTGTCAAGGCGTCAATGAGCCTTTCCTTAATCACTTTTAGTGACAGGAAGTCCCTGTACCCTGAGATGGCTCATTCATTGTTTACGGCTTTATTAGATAACCTCCCTTATATTGAGGAGATGTCTAGCACTTTGAGCTTCCGATTGAATCTAATCATATGTATACATGCATAAATACACACACATACATAAACATATGTATCTTACATGTGTGTACATTTATACCTTTATTGTCTATTTACAGGCCTACCTCAAAGATACTGCAGGTACAGTATCAGACCACTGCAATAAAGTATCACAATGGGGGCGCCTGGGTGGCTCAGTCGGTTGAGCATCCGACTTCAGCTCAGGTCAGGATCAAGCGGTTTGTGAGTTCGAGCCCCGTGTCGGGCTCTATGCTGACAGCTCGGAGCCTGGAGCCTGCTTCCGATTCTGTGTCTCCCCCTCTCTCTGCCCCTCCCCTGCTCGAGCTCTGTCTCTCTCTCTCTCAAAAATACATAAACATGAAAAAAAAATTCTTAAAAAAAAAAGTATCACAATAAAGCAAGTTAAATGAATTTTTTATTTCCAGTGAATATAAAACTTATGCTTAAAAAAAAAATTCTTTATACTATACTGGGGTCTGTTAAGTATGTGATAGCATTATGTCTGAAAAAGCAATGTACGTACCTTATTTAAAAATACTTCATTAGCTGGGCGCCTGGGTGGCTCAGTAGATTAAGCATCTGGCTTTGGCCCAGGTCATCATCTCACAGTTCGTGAGTTTGAACTCTGCATCAGGCTCTCTGCTGTCAGCACAGAGATCACTTTGGATCCTCTATTCTCCGCTCTTTCCACCCCTTCCCTGCTCATGTGCGCGTTCTCTCTCAAAAATAATAAATTTTGGGGGTGCCTGGGTGGCTCAGTCGGTTGAGTGTCCGACTTTGGCTCAGGCCATGATCTCACGGTTCGTGGGTTTGAGCCCCACGTCGGGCTCTGTGCTGATAGCTCACAGCCTGGAGCCTGCTTCGAATTCTATGTCTCCCTCTCTCTCTGCTCCTCCCCCACTCGTATTCTGTCTCTCTCCTTCAAAAATAAATTTTAAAAAAACATTTAAAAATTTTAAAAAAATAATAAATTTTTAAAAATTAAAAAAATGAAAATAAAAATACTTTATTGCTAAAAATGCTAACCACCCTCTGAGCTTTCAGCAAGTTGTAATCTTTTTGCTGGTGGAGGGTACTGCCTTGGTGTCACATGCCTGCTGACTGATGAGGACAGTGGTTGCTGAAGGTTTAGGTGACCGTGACAATTTTTTAAAATAAGAAAATGATGAAGTTGGCCACATAGATGGACTCTTCCTTTCACAATTTCTCTGTAGCGTGAGGTTTTGTTAGATAGAATATTACACACACTAGAACTTCTTTGAAATTAGATTCAATTCTCTCAAAGCCTGCACCTGCTTTATGAAACGAATGTCATACTCTAAATTCTTTGTTTTTGCATTTCAACAATTTCCCCAGCATCTCCACCAGGAGCAGATTTCCTCTCAAGAAACCACTTTCTCTGCTCATCTAGAAGGAGCAAACTGCCCGTCTGTTCAAGTTTGATCACGAGATTGTAGCAATTCAGTGTCATCTTCAGGCTCCACTTCCGATTCTAGTTCTCTTGCTATTTCCACCCCGTCTGCTCTTACTTCCTCCACTGAAGCCTTGAAGCCCTCCGAGGCATCCATGAGGGTTGGGATCAACTTCTTCCAAACTCGTTTTTATGTTGACGTGTTGACTTCCTGTCGTGCATCGCAAGGGTTCTTTCTTAACGGCATCCAGAATGGCAAACCCTTTCCAGAAGGTTTTCAACGGACTTTGCCCAGATCCGTCAGAGGAATCCCTATCTATGGCAGCTAGGGCCTTACAAAATGTGTGGCTTAAATAATGACGAGGCTTCAAAGTCAAAATGACTCCTTGACCCCCGGGCTGCACACCGGCCACGAGAACAACGTGCATCTCGTATATCTTCACCAGAGCTCGTCGGTGACCGGGCGCATTTTCAACGAGCAGTACTATTTTGAACGGAATCTTTTCTTTCGGAGCAGTAGGTCTCCCCGGTGGGCTTCAGACATTCAGCAAACCACCTTGTAAACACACGTGCCGCCATCCAGTCTTGGTCATTCCTGTTAAAGAGCACAGGCACAGTGGATTTCGCATAATTCTGAAGGCCCCGGGGTTTCTGGAACCCGGCCCGTGAGCACCGGCTTCAACTTAAAGTCACTGGCTATATTCGCCTCTAATAATTAGAGTCGGCCTGCCCTTTGCAGCTTTGAAGCCGGGCACTGACTGCTCGTCTCTAGCCGCGAAAGTCCCACATGGCATCTTCTTCCGACAGAAGGCTGTCTCGTCCACACTGCAGATCTGTTGTTTGGTGTAGCCTCTGCATTCCTGATCTTAGTTGGATCTTCTGGATGGCCTCGCGAACCGACCTCCGCTAGCTTCCAACTTTCCCGCCGCAGCCTCCTCACCTCTCTCGGCCTCCACACAACTGCAGAGAGTTAAGGCCTTGCTCCGGATCGGGCTCTGGCTTAAGGGAGCATCGTGGCTGCTTCGAGCTTCTGTCCAGACCGCTAACATTTTCTCCACATCAGCAATAGGCCGTATTGCTTACTTCCCATTCGTGTGTTCACTGGAGTAGCACTTTTAATTTCCTTCAAGAACCTTTCCTTTGCGTGCACAATGAGGCTAACTGTCTGCTGCAAGACGCCTACCTTTCAGCCTGTCTCGGCTTAAGACGCGCCTCCCTCGCTGAGCTTAATCATTTCTACCTTTTGATTGAAGGGGACAGACACGTGATTCTTCGTTTCAGTTGAACAGTTACGGGCCACTGTAGGGTTATTAATTGGTCGAATTTCAATATCGTAGTGTCTCAGGGAATAGGGGGGCCTAAGAAGAGGGAGACTGGGGAACATTTGGTCGGTGGAGCAGTCAGAACACAAACAACACTTATCAATTAAGTTTACCATGTTCTACGGATACGGTTCAGGATGCACAAAACAATCAGAATAGCAATATCAGAGATCACTTATCACAGATCCCTGTAACAAACATAATAATAATGGAAAAGTTTGAAATATTGCAAGAATTATCAAAATGTGACACAGACATGCAGTGACGAAATGCTGCTTGAAAATAGCGTTGACAGACTTACTCAACACAGGGATGCCACAAACCTCCCATTTGTGGGGCGCCTGGGTGGCTCAATCGGTTAAATGTCCGACTTCAGCTCAGGTCATGATCTCACGGCTCATGAGTTCGAGCCCCGCGTCGGGCTCTGTGCTGACAGCTCAGAGCCTGGAGCCTGTTTCAGATTGTGCGTCTCCCTCTCCCTCTACCCCTACCCCACTCACACTCTTTCTCTCAGAAATAAACATTGAAAAAAAAATTAATAAAAAAACGCTCCAGTTTGTAAAAACACAGCATCTACAAAGTGCAACAATGGCAAAATATGACAAAATGAGATATACCCCTATATAAAAGCTTTACCTTGGATTAAATAAAGTATGCCAAATTCTTTTGTTTGTTTGTTTGTTTGTTTGTTTTTTGTTTTGTTTTGTTAAACTGACCTTGCACTTATTGCCTTTTTTTCGTTTCTCTGAAAGTTTTTTTTTATATTAAATGTAATTTATTGTCAAATTGGTTTCCATACAACACCCAGTGGTCATCCCAACAAGTGCCCTCCTCAATGCCCATCACCCACTTTCCCCTCTCCCCCACCCCCCATCAACCCTCAGTTTGTTCTCAGTATGTAAGAGTCTCTTATGGTTTGCCTCCCTCCCTCTCTGTAACTTTTTTCCCCCCTTTCCCCTCCCACATGGTCTTCTGTTAAGTTTCTCAGGATCCACATATGAGTGAAAACATATGGTCTCTTTCTCTGCCTGACTTATTTCACTTAGTATAATACCCTCCAGTTCCATCCACATTGCTGCAAATGGCAGGATTTCATTCTATTTCATTGCCAAGTAGTATTCCATTGTATATATAAACCACATCTTCTTTACGCATTCATCAGTTGATGGACGTTTAGGTTCTTTCCACGATTTGGCTATCGTTGAAAGCTCTGCTATAAACATTGGGGTACACGTGCCCCTCTGCGTCAGCACTCCTGTATCCCTTGGGTAAATTCCTAGCAGTGCTATTGCCAGGTCATAGGGTAGATCTATTTTTAATTTTTTGAGGAACCTCCACACTGTTTTCCAGAGTGGCCGCACCAGTCTGCTTTCCCACCAACAGTAAACTGTGCCAAATTCTAAATCAGGCATCATTGCCTACAATTTTTATCCTAGGAGCATACCTTTTTGAAATAAAACTCAATAAATTCAAGGATCTTTTTCTCTAAAAGAGTTTGGAAGTAAGGTTTCTGACTTCCTTTTTCTTATGTATTCATAGGACAGAATTGAAGTATATGTATTTTTTCCGATTGAAGTCTACTTCTAAGTTCTTGAAGAATTACATTTCAGGGAATTTTATCTGAGCCTCTTTTAGGACAACAGTAACTTTGTACCACTTGATAATATGTTACTTTCGTCCTTGCTATCTCCCCCACTAGATTCTTGGGAGGGCAGGCTCCAGGTCTCAGGCTCCCGGCGCCATACCCCTTGCTCCCCATAATGGCCCCAGGATCAGGGGATCTGAATTGCTTCCCAAGTAGCTTGTTGCCTCTCTCAGGTCTCTCAACATCTCTGGGCTTCAAGTTCGTCATCTCTAAACTGAGAGGGATGACGTATAGATCCACATTCAGTGCCAAAAATTTCATTATACTAAGTCAACTCTTACCTCTGTGGCCATCGATGGCCCCTTCTACCCCTTCAGTGGTGTACCTCAACCCTGGGAACAAAGGAAGGCTTCGCCACTGCTGTTACTTTGAAGCCGCGCTAACTCCCGTGAGAGAAATACACCAGGAAAGACAAAGCAAAATCACGGTGAGATACTGAAGTACTGAGGAAATTTACAGTTAAAGCAGAAAGCCTTTCAATCAACCCAATCTATATTTATGGTTTCCGAACATGCAGAACAATAATGTGTGCCAATATAGTATGTCTTTAAAGGATTTTAAGGAGAGTTATGTGTTTGCTGGTTAACTAATGCTGCAATCACACACAAGTTTAATCATTACTTAAGCGTTATAACAACATTACTAAATTCAGTACGACACTAGTCCCGCACCCTCACTCTCCGACTGCACTCTGTGAAATCTGTCATCTCTACGTCCCTCCACTTCTATTGCTGTCATCTCAAAACAGATTTTTTAAATATAAGTAAACTCTTAAAGGTATAACGGATTCTTGAATGTGGGCACATGCTTCTTAGAATTAGCACTTTGCCTCATAAACTAAGGAAATGTTGCCTATATAAAGATACCTTTAAATAATATTACTGCTAAAGTAGCAAGATGGCACACGAAACTACTCCAAAATGTCTCCGGTAGGGTGAGTCTGCAGTTTCGAGCGCTGAGATGTAATTAAACCTTAATATTAACTAGCAAGAATTCAGAAATAGCAACACTAAGTCAAACTTCTGCTTCGGAAAGATGAAGTAGAAGTGATTTGCCCTATTCCTCCTAGAGAGTACAGCTAAAAACCAGTGACATGGCATATAAAACAAATACAAGAAAGCTCAGAAAGGTGGAGAGAAGACACAGACTGGCTTTGGAACTCAGGATCCAAGGAACGACACCGTGGTTTCTACTGGATTTTCTACTAACCTCATCTATTCCAGATGTGAAGCTGAAGAAGCTGGAAACTTAGAAATGTCGAGCACAGAGGTGGGGGAAAAAAGCCCTAAGAAAAGCCTGTTTACCCAGCCAACGGATCAGGAAAGGGGCAGCTTAGCAGGACAGAACACTTTTATTTATTTAGTTTTTAGTTTAATTGTTTTGAGAGAGAGAGAGAGAGAGAGAGAGAGAGAGAGGGCGCAAGCGGGGGAGGAGCAGAGAGAGAGGGAGAGAGACTCCCAAGCAGGCTCTGTGCTGTCAGCCCAGAGCCCAATATGGTGCTTGATCTCAAGAACCGTTAGACCATGACCCGAGCCCAGATCAAGAGTTGGCCACTAAACCAACTGAGCCACACAGGCGCCCCTGGACAGAACACTTTTAGACAGCAACTGCTGTCTAAACTCTAGCCAAACACCACAGAAAAAATGTAACTGTACCCACATCACCAAAGGCTTTGGGGGGAGCCTAAGCTTCCACCCTCACAAGGCTGTAATGAGGCACACTTCCCCCATGCTGGGGTGGTGTCAGAGAAGGCTGACCGGAGAGACAGAACTTACACCACTGCCCGGTGGTAATGTGGCTATTTCCACCCCCACACCACCCCTGACGCTTAGCATCAGCAGTCCTTACCCTTCTGAGTCAGGGAGGTATCACTGGAGGCCTAATGGGGAACCAGTACTCCCACCCTCACCCATCAGTAATGAAGAACTGACCCCTCAAGCATCAACAGAGGTGAACTGGGGAATCTAGACATCTAGACCTACTCGGCAGTACTGAGGCACCATTGTCCCCACCTCTGATAGAGCGGTGCCAGAAGAAGCTGATTAAAACAGGAAGTTTCAATAAAATCCCAAATCTAATGACATGCTTAAGATGTCCAAGTCTACATAAAAAAATAATAAATCACTTGTCATACCAACAGTCCAAAGGATCTCAAACTGAGTAACAAAATATATGTCGATATCGAGATGACAGAGATGTTAACGTTATGTGACAAAGATGTTAAAACAAGCATCATAAAGGCTTGAACAAGCAATTATGAACATCCTTGAAACAAATGAAAACATAGTCTCAGCAAAGAAACAAAGTCTCAGTAAAGAACTAGAAGATAAGAAGCAGCACCAAATGGAACTTTTAAACCTGAAAAATATAAGTGAAATAAAATACTCAGCAGAAAGGCTCAACAGCAGAATGAATGGGGCAGAAGAGAATAATCAGTGGACTCAAAGACAGAATATAATTAATTACCCAACCTACACAAAAGGGAGAGAAAAAAATAAAACATCAGGACTTAGGGGACTATAAGAAAAGATTTAACGTTGACATCATCAGAGTCCAAGAAGGATAGAAAAATAGGGTGCAGCTGAAAACATACTCAAAGGAATAATGGCTGAAAACTCTCCAAATTTGGCAAAAGAAATAAGCTTACAGATTCACGAGGCTGTGTGAACCCCAAACTGGGTAAACCTGAAGAAACCTAATATACATTACAGTCATACTTTGACAAAGAAAAACATCCTTAAATCAGAGAGCGACAGAGAAATGCCACCTTACCTACAGGGGAAAGCGAGTCCCATGACAGATTTTTTCAGCAGTAAATCACGGAGGCCATAAGGAAGGGCACACAAGATTTTTCGAATGTGGAAAGAAAGCAACCGTCAGCCCAGAATCTGATATCCAGCAAAAATATCCTTCAGGAATGAAGGGGAAATCAATGTATTCTCAGAGGAAGGAAAACTAAGAATTTGTTGCCTGAAGACCTACTCTAAAACAAAGGCTAAAGGAAGTTCCCTAAACTGAAAGGAAATGATAAAATAAGAAATCTTGCAGTATCAGGAAGAAAGAATGAACGCAGTAAGAAAAATACGGGTAAATACAATAGACTTTCCTTCCTTCCTTATCCTCTTGAGTTGTCTAAATTGTGTTCGTGGTGATGGAATAATTCTATATCTTGATGTAGAGGTGGTTACATGATATAGAATGTGATACAATGGTACAAAATTACAAAACACATTGGACCGATGTCAATTTCTAGGCCTTGAAAAAATACTATGGTTACCTCAGGGAAGACAAGGAGGGCACATGACTTCTTTCTGCACTGTCTTTGCGAGTGACTGTGAATCAGTGATGATTTCAAAACAAAGTTTTTTAGAAGTCTAATTATAACTAGGTTATTTCCTAAGTAATACTGAGGCAATTTAAAACAAATCCTATCAATAAGAGTTACAGGCAAAGTCATTGAAAGCTGGTGGTTAATTTTTGGTCAGTTTCTTTAGTTATTGTCCAAGTAGTTGACAACAATAACAAGTGATTTACCTGATAAAAATGTCCCCTATTCTTTGATAACTATTAAACTGCTGATGTTGTCACTTAACTCATTCTTTTGATATTTTTTCTTCTGTGGATGTTTGCTTAAAATAGCTGGAACAAAATTGAAACTAACAGTCAATGTTCCTTTGAAAATCAAATTATACTATTTATATAAAATAATAATAGCTAGCATTCACTGAATCTTACAATATTCTAGGTACTGTGCTAAACGCTCACATGCATTATTTTATTTAATTCCTATCAAATTCCTTGTTTTCTCCATTTGAGATGAGGCAACCATGACTCAATGAAATTAAGTAACTGACTCATTAACACACAAGTAGCAAGTGGCAGACTAATTTGTAGTCAGGCTTAGAGCTGATACTCTTAACCACTACTGTACTATATAAACTTTAAGTTTGTTTTGTTTCGTTTCATTTATTTTGAGAGAGAGTGTGCACACGTGAGCAGGGGAGGGGCAGAGAGAGAGGAAGAGAGAGAATCCCAAACAGGCTCCCCGAGCTGTCAGCGCAGAGCCCGACACGGGGCTCCATGCCACATATTGTGGGATCATGACCTGAGCCGAGATCAAGAGTTGGACACCAACCAACTGAATCACCCAGGCACCCCTAGTATATAAACTCTTAAGTCATCAATGCTTAAGTACTATTTTATGTGATAGATAGACAGCATGTGTGTTGATGTCTATCGAATGATTCCTATTAAATAATACATTGCAAATTATTTTGAGTATTCCAGTTAGGATTTCAATCACATTGGAAACTAGAACAAATAAATGTTTCTCAATATATTATAAGTAGGAGATCATGAAAACTGGTTTTATGCTTTAAAGGCACATTCAATAGCACGACCTTCCTATGATGACAATAAGTTTTACAATAATGTATGACGCTGAAACTGGTTGTTAGGATTCTCATGTTTTTATAAAGGCATAAGAAGTTTATGATGGGCTAAATTTACCAGATTTTCTAACAGAGTGGCGGGTAGGGTAGGGAATCACAGAAAAAATGCGGTTTTTCATTGGTTAAAATGTTCTTAATTTTCAAAAGCCAACACAGTTAACTTTAAATCATGTTGGCGTACAATAATATCATAGAATAGATACTGACATCTTTAATTGTATAATATCTGAAACAAGTATTGTGGGGGTAAGCTTCCTAAAAATGTTTCACAGATATGCTAGGCTCAAATAAATACAACTTAAATGAACCTTCATTTAACTGGGTATTTCCCTGTAATTCTTAGAAAAAAGGTGAATAATACAAACTATTCTCGGGGTGCCCGGGTGGCTCAGTGAGTTAAACGCCCGACTTTGGCTCAGGTCATGATCTCACGGTTCCTGAGTTCGAGCCCCGTGTCGGGCTCTGTGCTGACAGCTCAGAGCCTAGAGCCTGTTTTGGATTCTGTGTCTCCCTCTCTCTCTGCCCCTCCCCCACTCTCACTCTGTCTGTCTCTCTCTCTCAGAAGTAAATAGACATTTAAAAAAATTTTTACATAATAATAATAATACAGACTATTCTCATATGGGACCTTAAATGATTAAGTATTCAATATATGTTTCTGAGGTTACAAACTTAGACATGTTCAAAAGCCTAAGGGAAGCCCATGCACAGGTCCCTTCAAATGCACACATTTATTGCCCTTAAAGAAACACACTCATCCCTGGCCATACAAATGCTCTTCATTTTCAGATCAAGTTTAATTTAGTGCATATCTCTGGTTACTGTTCTCTCCTTGCTTCTGCTTTGTGCCAAAATACGATACTCCATTTTAGCCTTCCAAAGAAAACTTTTTTAAACAAAATGGCTTCCAAATGCATTGAGAGGGTCCATGCCACTTCCTGTTCACGGACTACACTGGCAAAACCGCTACCGTGTTCTCGGTTACTGCCGGAATTTGTACAGTTTATTGGCATAACGTGAGAGCTTACACAATTACCTACAGTATGGCAGGACTAATATGTGGCACATTACCGATGTTACAAGCTTGCTGCTTGGGCTTACATTCTCCATTAAGAAAAATGGTGACGTGTTAACTCTCATGGGAATTCATTTAGCATTTATTCAGTTCGTATTTTTTAGCTGGCCTATTAGACAATGTGCCAGTTTCATGACCCATTTAGCCTTCAACTCGGTCCGCCTATCAGTCAAAGAAAACACGCAAAACTCGTTGTCATTGTATCACTCACCTAACTTAAGAAGTGCCAGCGGTTTCCCTCTGCAGCACGGTATTCAAGTACCTCCACTTTCTGGTCTATTCCTCTCCTTTCTCTCTTACCACTAAATACCATTCACCTGAACAGATCGCAGCAGTCACCTGTACATCCCCAAATGCACACTTTAATTCATACATTCCCTACACCTGGAATATCCTCTCATATCCAAATCCTTCCCAGCCGTCAAGGCTCACCTCCAAAACTAAGTTTGCGGTTGGGGCACCTGGGTGACTCAATCGGTTTGGCACCTGACACCCGACTTCGGCTCAGGTCATGATTTCACAGTCCGCGGCTTCGAGCCCCGCATCGGGCCCTGTGCTGACAGTGCGGAGCCTGCTTGGGATTCTCTCTCTTCCTCTCTCGCTGCCCGCCCCCCCCGAAATAAAGAAATAAAAACTTCAAAAAAAAGAACAACTGAGTTTCTGGTTGAACCTACCTTGACTAGTCTGGTCTCTTCTACTCCTTGAGCACTTTTTTCTCAATCATCTTTTTCATCTCTGTACATACATACCATCTGTCCAACGGCATTGCAAGCTCGTTGAACACAGAGGCCCTTGGGCACGTTAACTTCTTCCTCTCCATGATATCTTACACCTTTTTTAAATCAGAAGGGTTGGATTAAATGATACGTAAGTCTCCTCCCTGCTCCAAAATTTTACACATCTATTTCTTACATCTCCTATCACGTGCATATTTTAGTCATCTGATAAATATTTCAAACTGTCTATCTGATTTTACCAGTGCCTCTTATAAACTTACCCAGCCCTGGCCACTGAGAAAGAGTCTAAGTATGGCAATTTCCAAATGGCAAAAGAACTGGCGACTTGATCAAACGGCCACAATTAGTAAGCTAAATATTCATTCACTCGCTTTCTCACTCGACAAACGTCAGTTAAACATCAGGGTCGGGTATCGCACCAGACGACACAGAGGTGACTGGCCTGGCCCTTGCCCTCAGGGAACTCCCAATCCAGTGGGAGACACAGAGAGGGAAAAGCACTCATTGTAAGAAAGATTGCTGAAGAGAAGCACACGCGACACGATAACAATGTATGAAAGAAACGCCCAGCAGCAGCTGTGAGGCAGAGGAGGCTCAAGGAAATGTTCCCAGGACGGGAGACAACGAAACTCCTGAAGGGCAAGAGGCAGCCACCATATCAGGAAAAGCAGCAAGTACCAGAGTGTGAGCATAAGAGAACGTGGAAAGTTTGCGGGAGTGCAATTGAGAAGGCGGCTTTAGGAGGGGTGAGAGAGGAACCAGAGGGACAGGCAGGAGCCCAGATCATGATGGGCCTGTCTGGAATGCTGACAAGTTTGGAGTCTAATCCTGAAGCAACTAGGTACTCAATATTAGGAAAATAATACCTGCAGATAAGTCCTACAATTTGACATTAGAAACAGCGTGCAGCAGAGACTGTGCTTGTCCCCCAATATCTAGTCTTCGCTTCCAATGAAGTAATAATAATTTTACTGGGGCATATGGCCGCAGAGCTAAGGGCCACGTTTTCCAGCCTCCCTTATAGCAGCTGTCGCCAACGACTGAGGTCTGGCCAGTGAGACGTGTGCACAACTGATGCTCACAACTGTTCAGTTATATCCTTAAATGGAAGGAGTATCCCATCTCCTGCCCTTCTGCCATCTCTTCGGTTACAACAAGAATGGGATAGTGAGTCAGAGAAAGCTAAAATCCCAAGACGAAGATGCTTTCTGAGGACCACAGAACAAGACAGAAGGAGCCTGGGCACCTAATAATCAAGAAGCTGCCATCCACCCTTGAACTGCTAAGATGTGAGAAAGAACACTTGTTCAAGGCACTCTATTTGGGGGCCCCTGTCACAGCAGAGTAACCTCTCCCTCCACGAATATACGGTGGAATTTAAAACTGGATCTGAAGGACTCGAGAGCTGCTCATACTCACCAATAAAACCAGACGGTAAAAAAGGAGCCCTAAAAACAAATACATAATAAACAACCAAACAAGTTCCAGAATTCCCATCTTCCAAGTGTCAATGAGCATGTATAGGTTATCAGAATGTCATCACATTAACCCAAGGCTACGCAGTAAACACGAATAGAAGGCAAACATGGATTATGAACGCAAATGACCTGCATGATGTGGTCAGGATAGGATAGCAATGGGCTCAGGTTCGTTTACGGTCCTAAAATTATTATTCCATTATTCAGAATCAGTTTTTTTAAATGGACAGAAAAATTTTCATTAACAAAGATAACACAGGAAAGGAAGGAACGAGATCTGCACCTGAATTTACCAATACCCATGCCCCCCAAACTAAGGAAACCGATCTCTAAGGTTCTCAAACTAGGTAAGTAAAAGTGAGTAAGTATAAATAGGTCTTCAGGAATCTCGGGCTGTCCTCCACGTGCCATTCCTAACACGGCAAGCTATCCACAGGGGCCCAAGAGGCCTTTTGGAGATACCCCACTAAGGCCAAGCCCTCACTGCTGACTGCCGGTATCCCACGCTGCCTTCTATGCTTGATATCCACCCCTCTCCATCTCCACCATATTGAAAATTACTCTCATGGGGCGCCTGGGTGGCTCAGTCGGTTAAGCGTCCGACTTCGGCTCAGGTCATGATCTCGCGATCTGTGAGTTCGAGCCCCGCGTCGGGCCCTGTGCTGACAGCTCGGAGCCTGGAGCCTGTTTCGGATTCTGTGTCTCCCTCTCTCTGACCCTCCCCTGTTCATGCTCTGTCTCTCTCTGTCTCAAAAATCAATAAACGTTAAAAAAAAAAAAAAGAAAAAGAAAATTACTCTCATGGCCAGGCACTTAGTATCTTTCAATAATTACATAACAAGGAAACTATTCCATGTCAATGAGGAAAGTATAGAGAAGACTTTAATGAGGAAAGTATAGAGAAGACAGCACCAAGGCTTTCTGTAAACCCATTTTAATCTGCTACAGCAACAGTACGTAACCTTCATTTGGATGGATTTTTTTAAAGGGGTTCTGTTAACTAAAACCCCAAACCCAAACCTGCCAACAAAAATCTTAAGAAGCCACAGGTCTAACCAAATAGTGGGAATGTCAGACAAATTCTACGACTTCAGTACCCATGGAAATAACATTTTTAAAACAGGCAGGGCCACGAGGTGCCTGTCACATCACATCATGTCATGGAAATTACCTATTCCTATACAAGTCCCTTGGCAGCCTGCGTTTCCACTAAGCATGCTTCTCCAGTTGAAAATTAAATGATGATGGTCACAACTGTGATCGGATCATCTCCACTGAGTTACTGGGAAGGGATACAGGGAACAACCGAGAAAGTATTTTGGGCACACAGGAATCAAACAAGGGTTTAAAACTTAAGGGCAGCACTTCAGCTTGATGGAGCTAGAGGCCAATTTTCCCTTTCCTCCTTCGAGTTATGACTCCAAATACAGAGTGCCAAGAGAGACTCACTCGGCCTTATAAGGCCGTTCCACAGCATTTTAGAAGAACAAAGAAAATGAACAGGATACAGTGACTGCCTCGAGGACCAGAAGTAGGATTCTGCCTTGTTCGCCACGGCATTCCCCAGCGCACGGGTCAGAAGGTGCCCACTGATTTGTCTTGAATGAATTTATGTGAAATCACTCATTTCCTCTCAGCAGAGAGTGCTGCCCTATAGAGGAAGGCTAATTAAAGCCAAGGAGTCTCCCTCATATGCAGAGAAAGCAGATTCATCTTTACAGCAGGTAGGCAGACCTAACCCACATGCAGAGTCACTTAGAGCCATTCTAAGCTATTAAGGAGTCTACACCATGTCTGGCACTAAATTAAGCAGAAAATCAAACGACTGTGAAGTTTATGAGTATATCGTAATGGGTTCATTTTTTAAAATCATTGAATGCTATCTCAAAAGTCATAGAACAGTGAATAGTCACATTACACTAAATCCTCTTTTCTAAATGGGGGATACTTTCTCGTTCACAATGGCTCTCTTAAACCAGACCAGTTTGGCTTGCCTTAAATCAGCAGATTTCTGACTCCTTTCCATGTAGCCCACTACCATAATGGCTTAATAAAATTAGCGATGGAAAAAGGCAGCATCATAATATAGACACCAAAACTCCTAAATCAAGCAAGGATTCTTTTTTATGCTTTTTCTTTTTTTCTTATTTTTTTTTTTTTAACTCCACAGCATCTCATATTCTCATATCCTAACTCCAGGTGATGTGAACTATTAATCTCCATGATAAAGATGTGCTTCTGCCTAATTCATATAAAGGTACATGGTACTTAGTTTTCTCTTTCCAGTGACAGCACTGCCATCTTATCCAATTCTTTTTTGTTAATGTTTATTTATTTATCTTCAGAGAGAGAGAGAGAGAGAGAGCGTGTGAGTGTGCGCACGTGTGGCAGAGGGGCAGGGAGAGAGAGAATTCCAAGCAAGTGCGGGGCTCGATCTCACGACTGTGAGATCATGGCCTGAGCTGAAACCAAGAGTCGAACGCTCATCCAACTGAGCCACCCAGGTGTCCTGTCCTCGTCTAATTCTATCCTACTCACTAGCTGCGAGATCATGACATCATCACCACACACGATGAATAGAGAATCCAAGTAAGCAAGTAAAAAATACACTTACGGAAGATGGCAGAGTAGGAGGATCCTGAGCTCACCTCCTCCCACAGACGCACTGAGGCTGCCGCTATGTAAAATGCAACATACGCAGAACACGACCTGAAAACTACAAGAACAGCTCTTCCACCGCCAGGAATATAGGGAAAAAGACACACTGAAAAGAGTAGGGGGGGAAGAGACAGGTTCGGGAAACAAACACCCGGCACGCGACCCAGTAGTGGAAGGAATATACCGCAGGACTGGAGGCCCAGCCTGAGGAAAAAGGGGACAAGCCCTAGATTGGGCACCCCACCCCCGAGGACCTGCTCCGGGAAGACAAGTCTCCCAAAATGTCTGGCTTTGAAAACCAGTGGGGTTTAACTCTCAGGAAGTAGGAGGGCTATAGCAAACTGATACTCCTCTCTCAAAGGGTCACCATAAGGAGCCCCTGGGTGGCTCAGTCGGTTAAGTATCCAACTGCGGCTCAGGTCACGATCTCATGGTTCACGAGTTCGAGCCCTGCATCGGGATCTGTGCTGACAGCTCAGAGCCTGGAGCCTGCTTTGGGTTCTGTGTGTCTCTCGCTCTCTGCCCCACCCCCACTCGTGCTCTGTCTCTGTCTCTCTCTCTCAAAAATAAATAAATATCTTTTAAAAATGGTTTCGAAAAGAAGGCTTTCAGTGGAATTTCCCCTATAGGACCCAGGAAGTTGGTTTAATTGAAAGGCACTCTCTATCGGCCTTAATACCACCACTCTCCTGGTCTCACTATGCGCCCCAGGCCCCACCCACTCAACCCACCCATCCTGGCAGACACAAACACAGAGCACCTTCTATCCCACCACATCTGTCAAGCAGTCTCAGTTAAGATGGGCATCCCCCTCAAAGGGACACCCACTCCACCACACCCTTCAGTCAGCCCCGGCCAGGACAAGCACACCTCCTAAGGAACTCCTGTCCTGGAAAGCAGGACCAGCCCCGCCCATCAGCAAGCCCGTAGCAGCCACAACCCACAAACAACAGGAGGAAGCAGGGAGTAGTCAAAGGTGGTAAAACTATATCTACAAAAATTAGTTCAGAGATATACAAAATGAGGGGCGTCTGGGTGGCTCTGTCAGGTAAGCTTCCGACTTTGGCTGGGGTCATGACCTCACAGTTCATGAGTTCAAACCCCGCATCAGGCTCTGTGCTGACAGCTCAGAGCCTGGAACCTGCTTCGGATTCTGTGACTCCCTCTCTCTCTGCCCCTCTCCTGCTCGTGGCTGTCTCTCCCTCTCTCTCTCTCTCTCTCTCTCTCTCTCTCTCAAAAATAAATAAGCATTAAGAAAGAGAGAGAGAGATACAAAATGAAAAGATGTAAAATAAGGTGTCATATACATAAAATGTGGACGGGAGGAGGCAAAATATAGTGCTTTTAGAATGTGTTCGCAGTTAAGTGACCATCAACTTAATACTGACTCTCTTATACGTGGATACGTGCATATATACTTACAACTGTTATATAGAAACCTCATGGTAACCACAAAACAAAAACCTATAATAGACATACAAAAACCCAAATGTAACCCTACAGAAAATCATCAAATCACAAGGGAAGACAGCAAGAGAAGAAAGCAATGAAGAACTACAAAAACAACCATAAAACAAGTAACAAAAGGGCAATAAGTATATACCTATCGATAGTTACTTTATTTCTTTTTAATTATTTTAAAGACTTTATCTTTAAGTAACCTTTACACCCAATATGGGGCTTGAACTTAGTAACTTGAGATCAAGAGTCACACGCTCCACCAACTGAGCCAGCCAGGCGCCCCCAATAATTACTTTAAATGTAAATGGAATAAATGCTATAATCAAAAGACATAGGGCGACTGGATGGATAAAAAACCAAGACCCATCTATATGCTGCCTGGAAGACGCACAATTCAGACTAAAAACACATACAGACTGAGAGCAAACAGATGAAGAAAGATACTCCACACAAATGGAACGAAAAACAAGCTGAGGCACCAATATTTCTGTTAGACAAAATACACTTTCAAACAAGGACTGTAACAAGAGACAAAGGAGGGAATTACATAATGATAAAAGGTTCAATCCAACAAGAAGATATAACAATTGTAAATATATATGCACCCAACGTAAGAGCATGAAAACATGCAAAGCAAATATTAACAGACATAAAGGGTAAAATTAACAGTAATACTACAACAGTAGCGGGCTTAACACTCTACTTACATCAGTGGATGACAATCCACACAGACAATAAGGGAACAGTGGCAATGAATGACACATGAAACCAGATGGACTTAACAGATATATACAGAACATCCCATCCAAAAACGGAATACAAATTCTTTTCAAATGGACATGGAACATTCTCCAAGATAGATAGATAACATGTTAGCCCACAAAACAAATCTCAATAAATTTTAAAAGACTGAAATCATATACAACATCTTTTCTGACAAGAGTGGTATGAAAGTAAGATATAAATTACGAGAAAAAAAAAACCTGGAAAAAACCCACAACCACGTGGAGGCTAAACAACTAATGGTCAACCAAAAAATCAAAGAGTTAATCAGAAAATACCTGGAGACAAATGAAAATGGAAATACAATGGTTCAAAAGCTTTGAGATAGAGCAAAAAAAGCTCTAAGAAGAAAGTTTACAATGATACAGGCCTATCTCAAGAAACAAGAAAAATCTCAGATCAACTATCTAACTTTATACCTAAAGGAGCTAGAAAGAGGAAGAAACAAAAGGCCCAAAGTGAGTAGAAGGAAGTAAATAATAAAGAGCAGAACAGAAAGAAGTGAAATACAGATTAAAAATACAACAGAAAAAAAGACAGTAAAACTAAGAGCTTGAATGTTGAAAAGATAAGCAAAACTGATTGATAAAAGCATAGCCAGACTCATCTAATAAGAAAGGGGGGAAGGACTCAAATAAGTAAAATCAGAAATGAAAGAGAAGTAACAACCAATACCACAGAAATACAAAGGATTACGAGACTACAACCAAAAATTTGCACACCAACAAACTGGGGAGAAACTGGAAGAAATGGATAAAGTCCTAGAAACATAGATCCTCCAAGACTGAATTGGGAAGAAATAGAAAATCTGAATAGATCAATTACTTATAAACAAATTGAATCAATAATAAAAAAAACCTCCCAACAAATAAAAATCTAGGACCAGATGGCTTCATAGGTGAATTCTACCAAAGAGTTAAAAACTAAGAAATACGCATCCTTTTCAAACAATTCCAGAAAACAGAAAAGGAAGGAATGCTTCCAAATTCATTCTATGAGGCCAACACTACCCTGATACCAAAACCAGACAAAGAAGCTACAAAAAAATAAAATTACAGAACAATGTCCCTGATAAACATAGATTTAAAAATCCTCAACAAATTTTAACCAATGACCTTAAGCAATACATTAAAAGGATCATTCACCACAAGTAGGATTTATTTCAGGGATGCAAGGATGGTTCAATATCTACAAATCAATCAATGTGATACACCACATTAACAAAATAAAAGATACAAGTCATATGATCATCTCAATAAATGCAGAAAAAAAAATCTGAAAAATCCAACATTCATTCAAGACAAAAACTCAACAATGTGGGTTTATTTATTTAAAAAAAAACTCTAATGTTTTATTTTATTGTTGAGAGAGAACATGTGCTTGGGAAAGGGGCAGAGAGAGAGGGAGACAGAGGATCGGAAGCAAACTCTAACCGAGTCCAATGCAGGGCTCAAACTCAAAAATGGCAAGACCACGACCCAAGGTAAAGTTGGACACCTAACTGACTGAGCCACCTAGGTACCCCAACAATGTGGGTTTAGAGTGAACATATCTCAACATAAAAAAAAGGTCATATATGACAAAGTAGGAGATAAGATCATACTGAATGGTGCAAAGCTCAAAGGTTTTCCTCTAAGATCAGGAATAAATAGGGAATTCCACTCTTGCCACTTTTATTCAAAGTAGTACTGGAAGTCCTAGTTACAGCAATCAAACAAGAAAAAATAAATAAATAAAAAGTAACCAAAGTGGTAAGAAGGAAGGAAAACTGTCCTACTTGCAAATGACATGATACACTATATAAAAAGAAAACCAAAAAGACTCCACCAAAATCTATTAGACCTTATAAATGAATTCAGTAAAATTGCAGGAGACAAAATTGATATGCAGAAATCTGTTGCATTTCTATAAACTAATAACAAACCAGCAGAAAGAGAAATTAAGAAAACAATCCCATTTACAATTGCATCAAAAACAATATCTAGGAACAAATTTAACCAAGGAGGTGACAGGCCTATACTCTGAAAACTATAAGACACTGGTGAAAAAAAAATGAAGACAACACAAATAAATGGAAAGATACACCATGGTCATGGATTGAAAGAATTAATACTGTTAAAATATCCACATTGCCCAAAGCAATCTACAGATTCAATGCAATCCCTATCAAAATACCACAGGTAATTTTCAAAAAACTCAAACAAATAATCCTAAAATTTGAAAGGAACCACAAAAGACCTAGAATAGCCAAAGCAATCTTACAAAAAAAGAACAAAGCTGGGGTATGAAAATAAAAATCTTCTGCAAAACAAAGGAAATAATCAACAAATCTAAAAGGCCCCCTACAGAATGGGAAAAGATATTTGCAAATGACATATCTGACAAAGGGTTAGTATCCAAAATATATAAAGAACTTATAAAATTCACACCCAGGGGCATCTGGGTGGCTCGGTAGGATGAGTGCCTGACACTTGATTTTAGCTCAGGTCATGATCTCATCGTTCGTGAGATCAAGCCCAACGTCAGGCTCCATACTGACAGCACAGAGCCTGCTTGGAATTCTCTCTCTCTCTCTCTCTCTCTCTCTCTCTCTCTCTCTCTCAAAATAAATAAATTAAAAAAAAACTCATACCCCAAAAAGGGAATAATAATAATAATCCAATTAAAATTAGGCAGAACACAAGAATAGACATTTTTCCAAAGAAAGCACAAAAAAAGACACAGGAATGATGCAGCAGAATAAAGAGCCCAGGAATAACCCATGCTTATAAGGTCAATTAAGACAAAGGAGGCAAGCATATACAATTGGGAAAACACAGTCTCTTCAATAAATAAGAGTGTTGTGAAAACTGAACAGCTACATGCAAAAGAATGAAACTAGACCCCTTTCTTATGTCA
Organism: Panthera uncia; assembly: GCF_023721935.1. NCBI lineage: Eukaryota > Metazoa > Chordata > Mammalia > Carnivora > Felidae > Panthera > Panthera uncia. Next base: position 92,357,177 of record NC_064817.1, read on the forward strand.
TATACAACAATAAACTCAAAATGGACCAAAGACCGAAACGTAAGACCTGAAACCATAAATCTCCTAAAAGAAAACACAGGTAGCAAACTCTGGAACATGAGCTTTAGCGCTGTTTTTCTGTTTCTCCCACTGTTGGTGGGAATGCAAACTGGTACAGCCATGGTGGGAAACAGCAGGGAGCTTCCTCAAACAATTAAAAATAGAAATACCACACAATCCAGTAATTCCAAGTCAGGGTACGAAAAAAACCAAAACACTAATTCCAAAAGATGTATGTACCTCTATGTTTATGGTAGTATTGTTTACAATAGCCAAGATACAGAAGCACCCTGAATACCCATTGATAGACGAACGGGTAAGGATGATGTGGAGTGTGTGTGTGAGTGTGTGTTGAAATATTACTCAGCTATAAAGTCAGCTATCTTGCCATTTGTGACAACATGGATGGACCTAGAGGGTATTATGTTAAGTGAAATAAGTCCGACTAAGAAGGGCAAATACCATACGATTGTATTTATATGTGGAATCTAAAAAACAAAACAAACAAAACAGAAACAGACCCACAAATAGAACGATCTGGTAGTTGCCAAAGGAGAGGGGTTTGGGGGGATGGGCAAAAGAGGTAAAGGCAATTAAAAGGTACAAACTTCCATTTATCAATAAGCCACAGGGATGTAAAGTACAGCTAAGGGAATACAATCAATGGTATTGTAATAACCTTGTACGGTGACAGGTGGTGAGCATTTCTTAATGTACACAATTGGTAAATCACTATGCTGCACACCTGAAACTAATATTATATTGTATGTCAACTGCATTTCAGTTATATATATACATGTATATATGTATACACTATATTTCATACACACACATATATTCACACACACACACTTAACATTTACAGCAAATCATTTTGAGTGAATCAAGTCACTTTAACTTCAAATGAAACTACTTTGGCCCCTAAAAAGAAACTCAATCCAAATACATAATAAGCATAAAAAAGTACTGAGGAAGCATAAAATAACATTTCAAAATCATTTTGAAAGAAAAAGTAGGTGAAATCAGAAGTAACAAGCGACCAATCCAAGAGTAACTCATTTAAAAAGACACCTACTGGGGTGCCTGGGTAGCTTAGTCAGTGAAGCATCTGACTGTGGCTCACGTCATGATCTCACGGCTCGTGAGTTCGAGCCCCGAGTTGGGCTCTGTGCTGACAGCTCAGAGCCTGGAGCCTGCTTCGGATTCTGGGTCTCCCTCTCTCTGCCCCTCCCCAGCTCACGTTCTCTCTCTCTCCCTCAAATATAAATAAACTTAATTAAAAAAATTAAAAAGACACCTATGTTCTTCAAGACGTCAAATTATGTCCAAAGATTTTTTTTAAGTTTACTTATTTATTGGGGGGGGGCGTAGAATGTGAGCAGGGGAGAGGCAGAGAGAGAGAGAGGAAAGAGAGAGTCTCAAGCAGGCTCCAGGCTGTCAGCACAGAGCCCGACGCAGGGCTCCATCCCACAAACTGTGAGAAGTTGGCTGCTTAGTCAATTGAGTCACTCGGGCATCCCAAAATTATTTTAATAATAGAAAATAGCCACTCTTTAGCTTGAAAGCTGACACTGACTATAACTTATCGCTGTCATGAAGAACTGGGAACAGCCTGCTTTCTCCTGCACCACACACAGATATCTGGTTTGGTAACTCCCACTGGACAGAAACATCCTTGACTAGAACAATGGGCTACATTTTAGTGAGGCGTGAGTTTAGTGAAACTCTTCATATATTTTTTTTAATTCCAATTTTCTTCACAATCCCTGTACACGATATCGTGGACTACATTTTATCAGACATTTTCCAAAACACGGCACCCCGGTCCTATATCCCGGCCAAAAAAGAAGTGCTACTTTTATCTCCACCATCTATCCACTACTAACTCATGTCAGGCACAATCTTTGGAAATATTAAAAAATGCCAGGGTGTACACATAAAATTTCTCAGTATCTCTGGCTCTGGCACACTACAGAAGCAAGTGTAGGTAAGGAGGGAGCCACTCACACAAGTGAGTTTAGCAGTTTTGTTTTTGTTTGTTCGTTTTTTTAATTTATTTTGAGAGAGAGAGAGAGAGAAAACATGAACGGGGGAGGAGCAGACAGGGAGAGAGAGAATCCCAAGCAGGGTCCGTGCTGTCACACACACCATGAGATCATGACCTGAGCCAAAATCAAGAATCAGAGGCTCAACCGACTGAGCCACCCAGGCGCCCCTAGCACTTTTGTTCTTAAATACAAGTCTGGCTGTGTTATGGAGTACTAATATCCATATGTTAGTGATAAGTACATAATGGGCAAATCATCATGGAGTCAGCATTGAAAAATCAGATAAATACAGAATCCTGTAAAGACTAGTCAGTGATCAAAATGAAATTAAAAGGCGGCGCCCTGCAATAATTTGGAGCTACGCTGCAAAAAAAAAAACCCCCAAAACCCCCAAAAAACAAAAAACAGCATAAGATCTGAGGGACACTGAGCAGGGATCTCTGAACATTTTGCTAGAAAAACAGTTAGCAACAGGCACACGGCTTCCATTCCCTTCCTGGCTACGTTTGTTTCAAAACACCTATTTCTCTTTTGGGGGTGATGAAAGTGCTCTAAAATGGATTGTGGTAATGGTTGCCCAACCCTGTGAAGATACTAAAAACCACTGAATTGTACCCTTTAGATGGGGGAACTGTAGGGCAGTTGAATTACAGCTCCGTAAAGTTGTTACGTACTCTCAAGAACATATTTGTGGAGCCTAATGTTGTACACAAAAAACAGCTGTGATTGGCTGTGGCTATGAAGGAGTCTCAATTTGATTTACCCTTGCAATTTTTTTTCCAGTTCCCAATGAACACGCACACACACGCACACGCACACACACACCTGTGCACACACGTGCAACACACATGCACACAGCTTTGGGCATTAAAACATTCAGAATGCTTTCTTTGCTCTTCAAAAAGATCCACTTCAAAAGTACCTTATTCAAAATATCTCGCCAACTTTAACACCCTCCTCTGATCCTTCCTCTTTATTTCTCCAGCATGTTTTCTAGTGCGCCTGGTTTAGCGGCGAGGCTCTTATATAATGCCCCCCATCAGTCAGAGGTAGAATAAAAAGGAAGTATTGTGGTTAAAAAAACGCAGACTCTAAAACTAGGTTGCATAGTTTTTCATGCTAGCTCTTCTACTTCTCAGGTGTGCAACTCTGGGGGAAGTTATCTAACTTCCCTGTGCCTCAGTTTTCTCATCTGTAAAATGGGGATAACGACAGTCCCTGCCTCCATAGCACTGTTGTGTGGTGTCAATGTGTCCATGCATATAAACACTTACAATGGTGCCGTGCCCGTGGTGGGTGCTATAATAACTTAGTAATTACTGCTTCACCATTAGTACCAGTATCGATCGACTCATACCGAGTTGCTTTGTGTTCTCTCTTGCCCCTGCTGGACTGTAGGGTATTTCAGGGCAGTGGATATATTTTCTTCCTCCTAGGAGAATGCTTCACATATAATTACTTAACAATTACTTTTTGCTCGTGAACGTTTAAATAAGACATCTGTATGATGCTAAAAATGTGTAAATTCTTTAGTAAATCCCAAACTCACTTTGCCAAATTGTGCAAGAAGCTATACAGGTACCGAATAATGGTTAGAATCTCCACTGCTGAAATCTTGGTTTCCCTCTGTCAAGTGAAAGATGAGAAATGTGCAAGAATCCTTTGGGCTAACAAGTTAGTTAGTTACTTATTGAGAGAGGGTGCAAGTGAGCGAGGAGCAGAAAGGGAGAGAGAATCCCACAAGGGGCAGAGAAGGAGAGAGAGGGAGGGAGACGGGGAGGGAGAGGGCCTGGAACTCCCGAACCATGAGATCATGACCTGAGCCTAAGTCCGATGCTTAACCAATTGAGCCACCCAGGAGCCCCTCTTTATATTATTATTGGAAAAAGCACTTGGTAAAAAACCAAGGGTCCTACGTTCTGCTCCTACTTAGCTCCATCTCAGACGATGGGACCTACCTTCGGCAAGTTGTTCAACCTCATTGTGCACACTACTGAAGTAAATAATAATTAACCATGCTTCCAAAGAAGGTTGCTCTCTAAGTAAATGACATTATTCTTAACATCTGAGCTTATTACCTGAGGACAGAAGAAGTCTAATTTTTCTAAAAGTACATTTGAATGTTGTCATTTCATGTTCAAATATGACGGTGATCGCGATGTCTATCTGTAAATGCAGGTAACACTGCCAATACATAATAGATCCCGTCAGTACGGTGAGCTAGGCTTCTCAAGTGCACTTGAATATACATTATCATAATAATCATCGTGAAATATATAGTCAATATACAGTGATTTGGACAATGCCTTTCCCGATTCATTCCCTTCTGTACACCTATGGCATTCCACAACCAAGTTGGCCACCCAAGGATCAACGGTCTTGTCATATGTCTGACATGGGAAACGAAGAACATTGGAAGTGGGGGATGCGGGGACACTACCTCACATGCTTCAACCCAAAAGGTTATGCCAGCCCTCTGACACCGGGAGCTGCTCTCAATAATCTACTTAGACTTATCCATTCATTTATCAAAACTGCCACTGAACTTGTATCATCTCTAAGGTATCATTTGATTTGTCGCTAGAGTAACTACAATAAAAGCTTAAGAAAACCATAACAACTCAAAACCTATAGGAGACATCATTCAAACAGAATTAACCCTCCTCCCAGTGGCTTAACTGTTACAAATATTTCAATATTTTCTTCTGTGACGACTTCAAATCTGGAATAGAGACAAATCAAGAAAATATATGACCTCTTTGATTATGAGCACACCAAAAGTTTTCATGTTTAAAGGACACTGTTTGTTGTATACATTTTCCTGCATCTCCCTTTCCCTTCGAAATGAAGATTAAACTTTTAAATCCTATTAAGGTAACCACTATCATATTTAAATATATATCAGGTCAATCGTATTAAAAAATTGATAGTCTCCTTGCATTCAGCGTGATGCCATCTTTGATTAAGCAATAAACCAAGCATTTACCTTAAGCCTTCTTGTCTGCCAGAAAACTAGTGTTACTTCTAACCAGTCAGTTCACTATTTAATAAGTGATGTATATTCAAAAAATATCACTCCGGCTGGGATTAAGGTAACATAAAGGAAAGACACAGTTTTCCCTTACATTTCTGGTTCATATATAAATGGCAAATGCCACAAGTTTTAACTAGTTAAGCCATTAATCTACTGAAAGAGTCAATAATAAGAATATCTACTAGGAGGGCACCTGGGTGGCTCAGTCTGTTAAACCGTTAAACCGTTAAACGTCCGACTCTTGGTTTCAGCTCAGGTCATGATCCCAGGGTCGTGGGATCTAGCCCTGCATGGGGCTCTGGGCTGACAACATGGAGCCTGCTTGGGATTCTCTCTCTCCCTCTCTCTCTGCCCCTCCACTGCTCTCTCTCTCTCACACACACACAATAAAAAAATAAAACAAAAAATAAGTTTTAAAAGATAAAATTAAATTAAAAAAAAAGAACATCTACTCTGTAGCTTGAATTATGCTTAGGACTTTATATGCACTAGCTCATGTAATCCTTAAAACATCAGAGGAGATGTTTACAGAGGAGGCATACATGGCTCAGAGGGATGAAGGGAGTTGCCCCAAGTCACACTGACAAGAGGCAGACTCAGGATTTGAACCCAAGCCTACGATTCCAGGGCCCAAGATCTCAGCCATCAATTTCTACTGCCTTCCCACTGAGATATATTAAGTAGTAGAACAGAAAACACTGTTGACGTGAAGTTCTTGAGAAAAGAATGGCCATTTCTATAAAATGGGACCAAGAAGCCAAACTCTACAACTCTATTATCCCCGTTTACTGAAAAGACTATAAAAGCACTTGACACAGAATATAACGACCATCCCTTAATCACCCCTCTATACCCATGTCCTTAGGAGCTCAGGGCAGTAACACAACAATACAACAATGGCAGCAGGCCCTGTGGGCTGTGACCGGAGCGGCGCAGCAACAATGAAAGTGGGACGGCAATAATCAAAATCAGTGGAAAGATTCGGTGTTCGACTGACTCCCGTTCTGCTCACCGCTTTTCTCCACTTGCCTTTCTCTTCTTCATCTTTCTCATTTGGAGCAAATCAAATCATTTGCTTGGTAACAGGCATTCCTCCAATGCATTGCTCACCCCTTTTCAAAACCATCTAAAACTCGAGAAACCTTCCGTTACCCTCAAAGCACGTGAACCTCGACAACTTTGCCCTACTCTTAAAACACTGCAGTAGCCAGCAATTAACAAAGCAATCTGTATCCTGCATGTGTCGTAAATGAAAGCAGCTTTAAAGTTAGCAGAGGTTAACTTCAATCAGGGACACAGGCAAGCGCTCATAGGATGGTACAAAGCTTTGACCTCATCAATCATGTTGCTTTAAGTTCATGGTCATTGTGTTCTAACAGCCTGTCTTCTGAAGATCGGTCCTTTGGCAGGTCCTTCACTATCAATCTCAGCTATTTCCCACCAATATCAGGAACTCTGTTAGGACTCAACACAGTCGAAGACTTAGACCACTATCAAACATCCAGAGTGTTCCCTTGAAAAAAGTAATGTCTATTACCGTTCCTGAAGGTCATCATGAAAATTGAAGGCTCTGAAAATGTCTGCGCACTTGACTTAAGGAACTGACTCAGCACCCTGTGGCCTCAGTGCTTTTCAAAGGGTCACCCCCGGGGTTACCACAGCTGACCCTGCACAGGCAGAGGCTTGCTTTGAAGTTGGGTTTTACCTCCAATTTTCATACGAATACTGCATTCTAAAGCACAATACACAGGAATTTGTTCAAATATCATTAAACGTTTTTAATCAGCTACCAGCGAATGTTCTCCTGAATCTTTGTGTAATGTAAAATCAATTCTTCAAGAACACACAAGCTGTTTTATTTTGTAGCTCCTGGGGCACACTATTCATGTCACCGCCCTGCTCACCCAGTATACCCACTGTACTCTAGTTTGAGGAAAAGAGCACTTCACAGACATTCTATTTGCTTCAACTAGTGCAATGCCTAGAATATAACAGGTACTTAAAACATATCTGTCGGATGAATTGGCAGAATGGTTTGAAGAACTAGTTTTCAAATGCGAGAACATTCTCGAAAAATCTTTGGAGGCATAGAATTACTCCCAAGCCCACGAAGGCAAAAGGTCAAGCACAATATATCAATTATGATTTACAAATGTTGGTAAGAAAGAACAATAAAAATTACATTTTGCTGGGGCGCCTGGGTGGCTCAGTCGGTTGGGCGGCCGACTTCGGCTCAGGTCATGATCTCGCGGTCCGTGAGTTCAAGCCCCGTGTCGGGCTCTGTGCTGACAGCTCAGAGCCTGGAGCCTGTTTCGGATTCTGTGTCTCCCTCTCTCTGCCCCTCCCCTGTTCATGCTCTGTCTCTCTCTGTCTCAAAAATAAATAAACGTTAAAAAAATTAAAAAAAAAATTACATTTTGCTTAATTTAGTTAGAAAGGAAAGGTTGCTGGGATGTCATATAGGGATAACATTTCAGGGGGCAGAGAGTAGTTAAGGTATTAAAAACCAATTCCATATACTGGACACTAAGATGAGTTTTCAATGGTCTGTTGTGTTTTCCTTTGTACATCTTCAGTATTAATGGTTTCAAACTTACAGAGAAAAAGAAAGAATTGTAAGGCACAACTCTGTTTCCATGTAACCACGCGTGGTGCGGGAACTACTAAAAGCCAGGAACCATGCCTCATTTGTTTTGTACCTTTCTCCTGCTGTTAATACTGATTTCCATACACATGAGGAGTTCAATAAATATTTAGCAACTGCAACGTTAGGAGTGTCAAATCATGTTAAATAAGTTCTTAACTCAATCCTTCCCCCCCACCCCCGCAAAGAGACTCGCCCTAAAGAAGCATGCTTTGGTTTAAATAACAAAAGAAAAACAAAAAAATAAATACTCCTAATGGTACTAGATGAGAGAGTATTGAAAGACCCGGTTCTTGGCTCATTTCAATCACATGACCCGTATCTGTTTTCCTATGATAAAATGAGGATTGTACAGCCAGCCCTCTACTCATAGCTGCTGCCTGAATAAATCAGCATGTATTTACATGCTAACCGGTATGAGAAAGGTATTGGGAAGGAGACAATTGTATATTTACCTCTCTAATCTCCACCACCAACAGCAACAACTTCTTATGTGCAACGAGCTGATTTAAGCACTTTACTCTAAGGTATACAATCCCTTATCTGAAACCCTTGGTGCCAGATGTGTTTACAAATTCAGAAATACCCAGGCTTTTGGAGCGGCAGTAACCTGCACATACCCATACGACGTAATACCCCAGTAGGGTCTGAGGCACTACCCCGTAAACACACGGCTAATTCTGCAGCAAAGCCAAATAAAGATTAACGTTAAGTAGAACACAGACTATAAACACCCTCGTATCAGTCCAAGTCAGACTTTGCCACCACCTGAGTGAGCGTGGCACTCACCGAACCAAACTTTTTGTCAGTTTTCAGAGTTTTTGAAATGTAACTGTTGCAAGCAACAAGTTGTAGACTTGGGTATAAGTCATTTAATCCTTGCAAGCACCCTGCGAGGTACGTTTTGTTACCCTTATCTTACAGATGAGAAATACAAGAGTAACCGACCCGGCCAGTGTCCCACAGCTAGTGAAGTCTCCCAGCCCAAACTGGAACATAAGACAGTCCTGCCCCAGGGCTTGTGCTCGCAACAACTGTACTCCGGGACCTCTCAGAAACTGCTTGAGGGTGCTTGACAGACGTGGGAAAAGTAAAACAGTATTAAACGATTTAAGTATCCAAAACACTAACCGGAGACACATCACCAAGCACCATCGATTTGCTATTCCACGACTATTTCTAGAGGGCGTACCATATGCCAGGTGTTCAGGATACAATGATGAGCAAAGCAGGCCAGGTCTAGCTCACCTTCATGAAGTCGGAGACTCGTGGGGAGACAGCCAGGCATCCAATAAACACAATTATGTCACCCAAGGCAAGTGTGTGATTACCATTCACGTCCAGAGTTGGAGATCGGGTCAGTGGGTTTGGTGTAAAATAGGACACGGGATTTGAACTGTTTCTTGATGCGTGTGGGGATTTGCAATGACAGGGAAGAAAGGAGACGGTTTCTCCAATAGACGGTGGCATGGCAACCATCCAACAAGTGGTCACTGTGTACCTACTCTATGCCAAGAGTAAAGCTAAGCAGAAAAGTTTCAAACTGGAGAAAAATCACTTGAAACCCACAGAGGATTTGTGTACGAGAATAATAAGGACACGTAGGGCAGCAGGCCTGGGTCAGACCGTCCAGAATCCTTGAGTGCGAAGCTAAGGAATAGGAAGTAGACTCTGCAGGAGTTGTTGAAGATTATTTTGCAGGTTACTGCCCCATAGTATTAAGATCTACCCCTATGGACTGTCGATGACCATCTGAATTCTGATTTGGGGCCAACCAGACCTCAAAGCTGGATTGCTTTTTTTTTTTTTTTCAACGTTTATTTTATTTTTGGGACAGAGAGAGACAGAGCATGAACGGGGGAGGGACAGAGAGAGAGGGAGACACAGAATCGGAAACAGGCTCCAGGCTCCGAGCCATCAGCCCAGAGCCCGACGCGGGGCTTGAACTCACGGACTGTGAGATCGTGACCTGGCTGAAGTCGGACGCTTAACCGACTGCGCCACCCAGGTGCCCCAAAGCTGGATTGCTTTTGAGCAAGAGCTCAGGGCACAAAATAAATACCAAATCTAAACTAATTTTTTTTTTTTTTTTTGAGAGAGAGAGAGAAAGGATGCGAGTGTACAGAGCAGGGGCGGAGCAGAGAGAGAAGGAGAGAATCTTAATCCATGCTCAGCGTGGAACCTGACGTGGGGGCTTGATCTCACGACAGTGAGATCCTGACCTGAGCTGAAATGAAGAGTTGGACGCCTAACCAACTGAGCCACCCAGGCACCCCATAAATCTAAATGAATTTAAGCATGAATAGAATAACCCTAATCACTTAAAGAATGGTGATTTAAAAACTCTGGAGAGGGGCACCTGGCTGGCTCAGTCAGAAGAGCAGGCGACTCTTGATCTCGGGGTTGTGAATTGGAGCCCCATGTTGGGTGTAGAGATTACTTAAATAAATAAATAAAAACTTTTTTTAAAAATCTTAAAAAAAAAAAAAGAAAGAAAACTCTGGAGAAGGCAACAAGTAAAGGAAAATGGCAAACTCCTCTAAAAATCTCAAATGCCATTTCTAAAACCTAAGTATTGTTTCCCGTTCAAATGAAACTTCCAACCTTCCAAAGGAAACATATTTCTATGAGAAAATAAAACCTCGTTCTTTGGAAAACAAATTCTTGGGTTGAACAATGATCTGATTTTTAATAAAGCGGGTGAGAGCTTACCTCCGGGCACAGGTGACAATATGACAGTGGAAAGTAAACTGCTTTTCAACACATTCACCTCCCGGTCCCCTATCCCCTTATCTAAACAGAGTGGAAGAACTGAATTTATATGTATGCTGTATTTATGCAGCATACATATCAAACAAAGCTTTTCATTCTCAGGTCTTAATGGCAACACCTGAGTAGCTAGACAGCCTCTGCAAAACACATTTTTATTTATTCCCACTGAGTAATTTTTTTCCCAGTCAATGACCTCCCACAGAAAAGTAGTTAATAAACACTCTTCAATGGCTTCCCCTTCTTCTGAGCATCAAACCCAAATTCTATCTCAGAATTTCCAGGCCTGGTATTATGATCTGACTCCCTTTAGCCTCTGGAACACCTTTAACAACTCCTCCCACCCCATCTCATTGGGTCCAGCCATCCTGGCTTGCTTTCTGCTCCTCAAACACCCTGAAGTCTATTTTCCTGCCTCAAGGCCTTGGCTTACTCTGGTCTCTGCTCTTCACAAGGTAGGTTTATTCCCTCTTCTCTGAGGTCTCTGTTCAAAGGTCACCTTTGCTGCTAAGAGACCTGTCCTGACCACGCTTGCCAAATAAGCCCTTCCCAATTCTCCATGTCACATTTTGTTACTTATTTCCTTCATTGTTCTTCCTACAATCTGTAAGGATCTTCTTCATTTGTTTACTCGTTTATTGTCTATATCCTTGGGTGGACTATAGCTTCTGTGAGACTGCACAAGGGCAAGGATCATGCCTTGTAATAATACTGGCCCTCAGGGCACCTGGGTGGCTCAGTTGGTTAAGTATCTGACTTCATTCAGCTCAGGTCATGATCTCACGGTCCATGGGTTCGAGCCCCACGTCGGGCTCTGTGCTGACAGCTCAGAGCCTGGAGCTTGCTTCGGATTCTGTGTCTCCCTGTCTCTCTGCCCCTCTCCCTGCCTGTGCTCTACCTCTGTCTCTGTCTCTCTCTCAAAAATAAATAAATACACATTTAAAAAATAATAGTAACACAGGGCCTCATGCCCAGTAGAGGGTCTCGGCATATGGAAGGTGTTCAACAAATACTGTAAAATAAATTACTAAATGAATGAACAATATATTTAAAATCTGATTGATATGAATGCCAGCACCTTGGAAAAAAAAGCCTCCCCCCCCCATTTTGAGATGTTTTCTTTAGGGCTGTTCATTTTTCCATAATCTTTCTAAATTTTCTGAAATCTGATGATGCCTGGCAAATTGTTGAGTTATCTCACGGCAGCAAAAATAGATCCGTTCCAAGCAACGGATTTAAGAAAAAATACTTTGACGAGGTTACAGTAGTTTATTAAACATCAAAATCAAACAATTTGAAAATTGGTTAGTCTCATTTCACTACTGCAAGTCAAATTACATGAGAAGTAATGTAAAATGTAAAGAAAATGAAAAAGGCGGCAATTCCACAGCAAACTACAGTTATGTTTAGTAACATCAGGAACATCCAGTCTGAGAAGCTGTGAGTATACCAGGTGGGTTTATCAAATACATAGTGAAAAGATTCACAGCAAAATGTTTAAGATGAACTCATATCCAACTTTCTTTTTTTTTCTGGCAAACATAAGTAGTTCATGTGGGTGGCAATCTTAGCTTAGATTTAGTATTAATAATCACAAAAGGAAAAAAATAACATAATGATACAAACTATTTTCCTTGAAACAGTTTGCAAGTTAGTATGTCTTTCCAGAATGGGTTGCCAAGAAAATTACAGATTTAGGCGATTGGCCCAATTAATATAAATCCTCTTTCCCTACCACATCCCATTTTCTTAAATAAAAGTCAGGAACTTACCAAATGAGAGAAACTACAAATCATCTGCAATCCATCTAGCTAAACTGATAATCAATGGCCTTTACTATTCTTCTAGAAACTGCTTTTGTCAGAACATCAAGTTCAAACTCTGTATAGTCACACCACGCTTTTCAAAGTGTGCTTCTAAATGTGCAGATTTTAAAAGTGGGGGGAAACTGAGGCTCTTATTTATCTATTTTCTAAATACATCATTTGATGTTGCAGCAGAAACTACATTCATGGTCTCACTGGCAAAACGAGTGCTCCCAGGGCAGTGAAATGTAGCCCTTACCTTCTTTAGCAACTGTTTCTTCTGAGATCCCCGCCCGTTAATGCAGGTTATGTTATGTCCAGGGCCATGCCTGATCACACATCCAGCAAACAATTCTAGATTCTAAGTATAAGGGTATTTATAACAACTTGCAATCGAAGGAGGTAACCTTTGTAAACGTAAAAAGATGTCATAACTGCTAGGCTGATTATTTCACTTTTCTGGTCTCAAATGTGAGCACTAGATATAGCCCATTTCCAAAACACAGCCGCAAACGTCAGCATGTGCTAATTCACTGTATCTGCCTCCACTCTCAGCTTCTCCATTCAATTTTCTTCGCACACTAATTCCAGCCTGCAAGTGAGTAAAAGCCTCAGTATGGGAGCTGCTGGGGCAACTGCATGGGGGGGGGGGGGGGGGGAAGGCGACATCGCAGAGAAAATACGTGGTACTGTGTGAAATCAACTTAAGTGAACTAATCTCCAGCCCACAGAAAAGGAGTCTCTTTTTTAACCACCTGGTTTGTAAACGCTGCTTCTTGATGGCTTATACAAATAGGAGATGTGCAGTAAGGAACTCTGACTTCTTTAAAAAAAAAAAAAAATTAAAAGCAGGTGCCCCTCCCAACAGAGGCCGTTTTAAACCCCAGATTCCCTCAGTTCCCATCCAATGTGCTTAGTAAACAGCCTACACTAACTTGAAGGACTACCCCAAACCACCAGAATCCTCCCTGAGTACAATAAAAGATGAACATCCCAGTTTGCAGATGAAGAAATGGAAGCAGGCATCAAACGTCCCACCCACTCTCTCTCTCCTCTTTCTCAGGCCTGCTCAGCAGTGGAGGAAGAATCAGATTTAGGGCCATGTGCTAGGATCGCACACAAACATACACACGGACATACATAACATACATTTCAAGTGGCTGTGGTTCTTGGAGTAAGTTATTGAAACCTAGAAAGAAACTTTTGAGTTCCTTAGCTAATATATACTAGAGGATCATTCCCATCAATTTCGGTTAGCCGTAGGCTAGACCGTAAGCTTCCAAGAAAACCATTAGTCAACTGTGATTAAACCAAAGAAGCCAAGACATCCAGAGATGAAGACGTTCGGAGCGGAGTTAAAAGCTTCGAGGAAGCCGAGTGTGCTCCTGACTCGGGAGCCGGCAGCGAAGCCTCCCAAGTTAGAAGATTCTGAGGGAGGGATGGGTTGCGAGGCAGAAACCAGAAACTGTTAGAGGGCAAGAGACAGTGGGGCCGAGGCGAGCAGAGGGACCCCAGACCGTCAGGGCAGCGACAGGGAAGCCCGAACGAGAAGATCTTGGAGGGATAACAAAGAAGCAAAGGAAAACTGGGTTCGGGGGGGGGGGGGGGAGTCCTGAAAGAAGCCAGGCGTCTGGCGGAGCCAGCGAGTCCGGGAGGTAGGGATGAGAAGGTGCAGGGATGAGCGCGCACCCGCACGCGAGAGAAAAAGAAGGGGGGTGGGGGGCGTGCAAAGAGCCCAGCTGGTCCCCTGTCCCTGCGCCCCTGGTGCAGATCGCAACTCCTTACCCCGCACCGCCTCGCCGCGCCGGGTCCCGGAGGCGGGGAGGTGGCTGATGGAGCCCCTGCGACTTCAGGACCCTGCCTCACCTTGTTTGCCGCGTCCCCGCGTCCCGCCGCCCGTCAGCCCGCTGCTGCGCTCGGAGGGCCAGAGAGCGAGTCGCGCGGCGCAGCCGGGGCTCCGTCCGGCTGCGAGACACCAGCCCCCGCACCTCCGCACCCCCTGCTCGCCCCGGTCACTTCGCCGTCGCGCAGGAGGAGAGCGCGGACCCTAACCCGAACGCCGCTCCACTTATTTTCGAAAGTCCCCGTTCCAGGCTTCCCCGGAATGGGAGCTGAGCTGCTGCGGCCGCAGCGGCAGAGCCTCCGCCTGACCTCACCGGGGGGTGGGGGGGGGGGGAAGAGAGAGGGGGCGGGAGCCCGGTTAAGGAGGGGAGGGGGGCGGGGGGAGGGAGCGCGCGGGCGGGGGAAACATGGCGGCGGGGGTGGCCCCGGCGGCGCCTGCGCGGGAGGCGGGGGGGAGCTGGGGCTAGGACCGTGTGTAGGGTCCGAGCAGAACTCCTCCCCCACCGCCAGCGCGCGGCGAGGGTGGGCCCGGGCCGGGGCGGGGGGTGGGGGCGGGGACCGCCAAGTGGCCCTCGCGCTTCCGAAACCGGGACGCCCGAGTTTGAGCACACATGGCCTCTAGTGCCCGGGAGGCAGGAGAGGTGAAAACTGTCAAGTACCCGGGGCCGGCAGCGCGCGCGCCCCGGGTTGGCCACTCGAGCAGGAGGCCAGCCGTAGTCTCGGCCCGTCACAGTCACCGAGGGCCCGGGAGCCGGGGTGTGCCCTGGCAGCGGTGCCGCCTGCACCTCGGCGGGGCGCGCACCTCCAAACAAGCCTTCTGGTGCGATGAGCGCTCCCTCGCTTCCCCACCCCCCGCACGGGAGTACAGACTATGAAGAAACAGGAAGAATAACAACAAATACGGCAGTTTAACATTTTGCTGAGCGTTTACTACGAACCACGCGCTGAACTATTACCAATTCGCTTAACTCTCACCGCTGCTCCGCGAGGTGCACATGATCGTTATCTCCATTTTGCAAGTGAGAAAACTGAGGCGTAAAGGTCAAACGAGTTGCGAAGGTTACGCAATGAGCAAGGGACAGAGCGGGACCCGGGATCCCGAGCAGTGTGATGCCAGCGCCCAAGCCCTCCGCCACCAGGCTCCCAACAAAAACCCCAGTCAAGCCTGTTTTTCCCCTTGCAGGTCTATTCATTGCTTGCCTTCCAGAAGGTTACAGCCTGAGGCCACCTTCTTACGCCTCTCCCTTTGCCTTGTCTCCTTGTAATTCCAGGCTCCTCCTCCGAGAAATAATGGGAGCTTGCTGTTAACAGACAGTTTACTCACTGTTTTGTTTTGTTTTCTTTTCCTAAGGAAGTGACGGGGGCATTGTGGGGACTAGCTCTTTATATTTCCTAATATTTCTCACTTTGCCTACCGGTAAACGGAGCAGGTATCTGAGATCTCAACATTGCTGACTTGGTGTTTCAAATTCCATACACTGAAATTCTAGCAGCGGATTGTAGGTAACTTCGAAAATAATCAGCTGCTGGAAAACTTTCTAGAACTAAAGATATGACCACATCGTCAGGCTTTATCAAACTGGTGAAGAGACTCCAAATGCACATGGAATTTGCACTGCTATCTTTTATCCGTCAGTATTTTCCACGCAATTCATATTTGTTAACTGGAATGCATTCATCGGCTTCTCCACCATGCTTATTCATTATCGTATATGTATATTACACACAAAACGCCTATTATGTGGAAAGCACCTGTTAGAGAAGGTTACAATCTCACTGAGGAGATATGTTTAAAGCAATTCATTTTGGCATATATTAAAAACCTGGCACGTAGGTTAAAAATAACTAAAAACTACACATCCAAGTCATTGCGTCATCCCTGCCATAAAAAAAGGTCCAAGTGGGGTTGTTTAACAGTAAGTTCTCAAACAGAAAAGACAGGAAAATGGATCATCAGGTGTGGCCTCCTCGGCCCTTATTCACGGGATGAGAAAACCCTTCGTGATGCATACCAAGGATAGAATGAATTATAGAATCTGAATTTGAACGATCGGATAGGAATAAGATATTATAATTACACTTACTCTGTAGGATTTATTTGCTGTTTGGGTTAGGATATTTTGAGTAGCTAATCCACTGGACAGAGCACTCTAACTTGTGGTTATAAGACACTAATGTGCTATGTGACATTGTTAGCCCCATCAACTCTCTGAGTCTGTTTTCCTGAATTTACAAAAAAAAAAAAAATTTAATGCTTATTGATTTTTGAGACAGAAAGAGACAGAGCACAACGGGGTGAGGGGCAGAGAGAGAAGGAGACACAGAATCTGAAGCAGGCTCCAGGCTCTGAGCTGTCAGCACAGAGCCTGACACGGGGCTCAAATCCATGAACCAGTGAATCACGAGATCATGACCTGAGCCAAAGTTGGACGCTTAACCAACTGAGCCACCCAGGTGCCCTGTGTTTTCCTGAATTTAGGGTGGGGATAATAAAGATATTGACCAGACTTGCTGACTGCATTTTTCTGGATTTCAGATAAAATAAGGCATGTGAAAGTACCTTGTAAACATGTAAAAAAATTGTGTGTGTGTGTGTGTGTGTGTGTGGCGAATGTCAATGTAAAATATCAGACTAGTCACTACAAGCTAGAGATGTAATTATGAAGGATTTAACATGTTAACCTGTACCCAAAAATGTTAAGAACTAAGAAAAGCATTTGAAATGCAACTGTATGGTAAAAAATCTGAAGAATGGGGAGATACAACAGGGATTCGGGAAATAAGAAAACAATCAAAAGAAAATACTGGTGAAAAGAATACAGAAAAGGCTAATGGCTGTTATGGGCTGAATTGTGTCTCCCTCTTCAAATTCATATGTTTGATCGTAACCCCCAATACTTCAGAATGCAGTTTCATTTGGAGATGAATTCTTTAAAGAGGTAATTAAATGGAAATGGGGTGTTTTAGGGTGGGCCTTAATCCAACGCGACTGTTGTCCTCATGAAGAGGAGATCAGGACACATATACACACGCACACAGAGAAAGGACCATGTGAGGATACAGTGAGACGTTAACAAGCCAAGGAAAGAGGCCACCGAAGAGACCAAACTTTGATCTTCAACATGTAGCCTCTATGAGAACTGTGAGAAGAGAAATTTCTCTTGCTTATTGTTGTTTAAGCCATACAGTCTGTGGTGCAGCTCTACCCAACTAATATCAGGGCAAACATTTTAAATGCTGGCTGGAGTATCCCCTGTACGAGTCGCTGTTAACTGCCACAAACCTGGTGGCCAGCCTAAAAGCACACACAGTTGTTGCCGCTTCCATGGGTCAGGGGTCCAGGCAGGGCCGAGCTGGGTGCACTGCTCAGGGTCTCACAAGGCTTTACAAGCAAGGTGTCAGCCTGCCTGCATTCACACATGGAGCTCAGAGTCCTGCTTCCAAGCTCATTCACACTGTTGTCTGAATTCAGTTCCTCATGGTTGTAGGATTGAGACTCTCAGCACTTACAGGCTCCGGAGACTGCCCCTCTTCATAGGCAGTTTCTAACATAGGCAGTTGCTTTGTCAAGGTCGGCAGGAGAGCTCTCACGTCCAGAAGGGACGTTAATTCCACCTTCAAAATCTCTTCACCTCTGTCATATAATGTAACCTAATCGTCAGAGTGATCTCACAGCATACTACACTGAAGGGGAGGGGAATATATGGGGCATCTACACCAGACACCTAGAATCTTGGAGGTCATCTTAGAATTCTGCCTACCACACCCTCCAAAGTTTTGATGGCACCAGTTTAATTATATACTTACAAAAATTCACCAAGACAGAGGCCACACAGGCAGATGTGGACACACACGCGCGCACACACACACACACACACCCCAAAGAGCACAAAGCCATGGCTGATGCCTAGTCCCTCAAGACACATTTGTGAACCTGCTGTGTGCCTAACAGAGGTTAAACCCAAGAATTACAATTATGTTAACTTTGATTAAAGGACAGACGGAGGGGCGCCTGGGTGGCTCAGTCAGTTAAACGTGTGTGTGTGTGTGTGTGTGTGTGTGTGTGTGTGT
>NC_064817.1:92375828-92516525 GCF_023721935.1 Panthera uncia
TCACTCACCAAGTGTGTATTTCTTTCTTTGTGTGTTCAAACACATAATTCATCGTAATATACATATATGTATATATATAATATATCCCAATATATTATATATATTATATAGTGTGATGGAGGTAGGGTTATGTGTTTGAACACACAAAGAAAGAAATACACACTTGGTGAGTGAAGAGAAACCAACATGCTCCCACCCCCTTAGTCAGATAATGAACTCTAGAATAAGTGAGCTCTTAACTGGGCTTCAAGGAGAGGCCAAGCTCGAGCTGGAAGAGTCAGAGGGAGGAAAGGATCTAAAGTATCTGTACAGGTTTTCTAACATCAAAGGTGACCCTAGCCATAAGCTACTCTAACTCTGTGTGGGGGCCTTTGAGAAGATTCTAAGCCTGCCCTCTTCTGTCAAAACTTTGTAGAGCTGACTTCTCAGCACAGGTCCTATGCATTTAATACTCACAGGAGCTCGAATTTGGAGGGTTAGGAATCAAAACTTTCCTGGGGACTCTGTAAGCATAGGATTCTACAAATGAAGCTATCGGATGAGTTCCTCTCTTAACCTAGATGCTCCAGCCGACTCTACAGAGAACTGCACCTACGGAGACCCCCACATGCACAAAGGGTCCTCAGTTTCTATGTCTCAACTGACTTCTTACTCTGTCTTCAAACAATACACGAGTCTCCCTTTTAACTTGCCCATTCGTCACCCTCTGGCTGCAATCCCTCTCTCCTTCCTCCTCCCATTCATACCAAAAGACAATCATGGGTACATGCCCGCAGTGGGAAAGAGCTTGGTGCATTTGCCGAATGAAAGAAGGCCAGTGAGTACCGAGGGCGCGGAGGAGAACGTGGTGAAGTCGGAGATGCTGGCAAAGGCTAGATCCTGTAGGGCCTTGCAGGCCACAGTGAAGAGTTTGGAATTGACTTCAAGTGCAAACAATACCATTGACGGGCTTTAAGCATGAGAGCAATAAGAGGCAATGTATGTTTTAGAATCACCATGGCTTCTCTGAGTTGGCCGTGGGCAAAAGCCAAGCAGAAAGACGGGCGAGAAGGCTGAAGCAGGCAGACAAGCAATGACGCGGCTTAGGATAGGGTGGTGGCAATAGAGACAGACAAAAGGCACGTGGATTAAAGGTCTACTAAAGAGGATGACCCAGCAACTAGGAAGACCCATTCAACTAGATGAAAGACGATGTCATTTAATAAGTTGGGGAAGATTGGAGCAAGGTTTGGGGGGAAGGGTGTTGCATAAAAAGTTCCTTTTTAGGGGCACCTGGGTGGCTCAGCCGGTTAAGCA
This sequence comes from Panthera uncia, assembly GCF_023721935.1. Classification (NCBI taxonomy): domain Eukaryota; kingdom Metazoa; phylum Chordata; class Mammalia; order Carnivora; family Felidae; genus Panthera; species Panthera uncia. Next base: position 92,377,125 of record NC_064817.1, read on the forward strand.
TCCACTCTTGATTTGGGCTCCGGTCATGATCTCCTGGCCGTGAGATTGAGCCCCGCGCTGGGCTCTGCACTGGCCATGTGGAGCCTGCTTGGAATTTCCTCTCTCCCTCTCTCTCTCTGTCCCTCCCCCATGCTCTCTCTCAAAATAAATAAATAAACTTAAAAAAAGAAAAAGTTCCTTTTTAGACATGTTACATTCGTAAAATCTTCAAGGGGAGAAAACAAGCAGGCTTCTACAAGAAGTAGTGTAGAACTGTTATCTGTCTCTCCACCGACATGCTACAACATGATATATATAACAACCTGGGTGAATCTCAAAATAACAATCCTAAGTGAAAGATGCCACGCAAAAAGAGGTACGTGATTCCATTTATATAACATTCTAGAAAATCAAAATGAATTTATAGTGACCCAAAGCAGATCAGTGATTGCCTGGGGCTGAGAATAGGGAGTGAGGGGAAGTAAGAATCACAAAGAAGTACGAGGAAACTTTTAACGGTGACTCATATGTTCATTATCACCATTGCAGTAATGGTTTCACCCGTGTAGACAAACGTCAATATCTATCAACTGTACACTTTAAATGCACGCAGTTCACTGTATGTCACTTGTATCTCAATAAAGCTGTTAAAAAATCGGTCGCATGCCTGGACAAACTGCACTGTCTCTATTTTATTCTCTCTCTGAGAATAAGAATGTAAAAACAGGGATACAGTCAAGATCCAGGAATGGATTAGAATCAGAGACTGAAAAGTTGGCAGGACGATCTCCATCTTCTGTCTCTGTATGTTATCCAGGAATCTACTTCATTATTCTCTCTTATTATTTTGGCACTTTATGCTTTCCTGGCTGCATGGTAGGATATGATTGGCCACAAACCCTTAGGTTATATCTCCTCTATTCTATATCTCCTCCTATTCAAGAGACCAACCACACTGAAGCTGGGATCTCTAAAACCCAGTTCCATAGTCCATTGGAGTGTCTCCGATTGGCCCCTTTTTTATCAGGTACTGACTTCTGGATCCATGAACTAATCTCTGGCCCACATGGAATCTAGACCAGATGGGAAAAATCTCAGCCTCGCCATTAAGAATATGGGAAAATAGGACCACCTGGCTGGCTCAGTCAGTGGACCATGAGACTCTTGATCTTGGGGTCGTGTGTTCAAGCCCCACGTTGGGCATGGAGCTTGCTTAAAATAAATAAGTAAATAAACAAATAAATATGTTTATTTAAAAAAATTGGGGAAAATCGTGGTCATGACTTTAGTCACGATTGGAGCTGCAGGGAATTCATATGAACACTGTTTGTTGTATCTATTGATATGGATGTTGGAAATAAATTCCCAACATCAGGAATGTGGTTAAATACATTTTAAGAGTATATAACTGAATAATTCAGTCTTTCAAGGTGATATCTGCTTTTATGTATTGAAATGGAAAGAGGTTCATGATAGGTTGCCAAACAGTGTGTATGATACCAACACGATATACACATATAGGTACATCCAGAGAAAACTATACAATGAAATAGTACCAGTAATTATCCACTGCTGTGTAGGAATACGGGTGTGATTATGTTCTTTCGTTTGTACTTTCTGATTTTTCTACACTGAGCATGGAAGAAGAAAACAATGTGATTTTGCTTTTCTGATAGAAAAGGCTTCAGAGAAAATCTGATGCAAAGTCATGTTTTAGCCATGTCATTTTTAAATAGGACTGTACCCACCAGAGATGGAAAGTAGAGCAGTTGGGATGCCTGGCTGGCTCAGTCAGTAGAGCAGGCCACTCTTGATCTGGGGGTTGTGAGTCAGAGCCCCAAGTTGGGTGTAGAGATTACTTTAAAATAATATCTAAAAAACAAAAACAAAATAAAACAGGGCAATCGTAACATATTTACAGAGCGATGGTGGTTAAAACAATGGAAAGAATTAAGAAAACTCAGGGGAACCCAGTCTCACAGAAGTCTTAGGTGCCCGATGAGACACCAAAAGAACAATGGAAAAGAAAAGAGGCCACCTCCAAGTAAGAAACAAGAACACAGCAGAACCAAAGGAGAATCAGTTGTGCTATAACCATAGAAGTGAGAGTGGAGGGGAACATGGTAACACTCTCCAGGTGGAAGTGTCCAGAGCAACTGTTGAAGTTTAAAGCTTCAGATGCCTTTTTAAAGACTTATCACAAGGGGCGCCAGGGTGGTTCAGTCAGTTAAGTGTCTTGACTTCGGCCCAGGTCACGATCTCACGGTTTGTGAGTTCGAGTCCCGCATGGGCTCAACACTGACAGTGAGGAGCCTGCTTGGGATTCTCTGTCTCTGTCTCTCTCTCTCTCTGTCTCTCAAAATAAATAAATAAACCTTGAAGATTTACCATGCTATTACCATATAACGTAGTGTCCTCTTTCTCAAATGCATATCTAAATATGTCACTTATCAGTTCAAAATTGGCTCCTTCTTTGTGCATTAGACCCACAGAAATCACAAGACCAGTGCTGGAAGGGAACTCAAAGATCATTTTGTCTTCAGCCTTGATTTCACTGATAAGAAGAGTGAGGCCCAGAGAACTAAACTGATTTGCCTTGGGTCACACAACCGGTGACTTCAATCGAGTTAAAGTTTTTCAGCTGTCTGTGCCAAAAGGGCATGCAGGTAAATGAAGCCTTGGATATTCTGCTAAACTCACTTTGTCAGCAGTTTCGAGTTTCCTCGTTTGCCCACCTGTTCCTTCCCTGTAGCTCTGAATGGCCTACTCTGTCCCCCCACCCTTTGCCACCTTCCCCTCTCCTTTCTCCTGAACCTGGTAATCTTAAGGTAAGTGCTTCATTTTGCCAGGTCTCTGTTCCGATCACCATACTAGGAAGCCCTCTTCTTGCCGTCTTAGCAAACAGCTTCTCCTCTGACCAGACTCAGCTCAGTGTCACTTTCCCTAAGAAGCATTTCCTGTCCGTCCAGGTGGCAATGCACACACACCTTTGGGCAGTGGTGAAGAGCAAAGTTTACTTGGGTTTGAATCCAAGCTCCGCCACTCACTGTGACCTTGGGCAAATTAGTGAATCTCTTTTTGCCCATTTACAGTATTCAGTAAAATGGGAATACTAGTAATTCCTTATCTACAGGATTCTCCTGAAGGCTGAATAAGTCATTATACATGAATACACTTAGAACAGTGCCTGGTCCTTGGGGTTTCTGGGCGGCTCAGTCAGTTAAACGTCTGTCTCTTGATTTCATCTCAGGTCATGATCCCATGGTCATGGGATCGAGCCCCGTGTCAGGCTCCGTGCTGACAGCACTGAGCCTGCTTGGGATCGTCTCTCTCCTCTCTCTTGGCCCCTCTCTTGTTGTCTCTCTCTCCCTGTCTTTCCCCCTCTCTCAAAATAAATAAATAAACTTAAACAAAAGAGTAGTGCCTGGCCCATAGGAAGTGCTACCTAAGTCTTGGACGTCATCATTATCTAGAACCTACTTCTCTTATCAGAGTACCTAAAACACCTTCTGGTATTTTTTACGTGTCTGCCACTTCTTAACTAGACTGTAAGCTTCCTGATGTCAGGAATAAGGGTGATAACGAGGGTTTAACAAATACTCGTGGGATAAATAAATATGTCTAACAAACAAGTAATCCATACTCTAAACAAACTAGGCCCAGAGTAAGACTGTTACAAAAACAAATGCATTGGAGAAAGTAATGTCTGCCCATCCTTGCTTTTTAAAAAAAAAAAAAAAAATTCTTTTTAATGTTTATTTATTTTTGAGAGAGAGAGGGACACACATACAGAGTGGGAGCAGGGGAGAGACAGACAGAGAGAGAGACAGAGACAGAATCCGAAGCAGGCTCCAGGTTCCGAGCTGTCCTCGCAGAGCCCGATGTGGGGCTCGAACTCATGAGTTGCGAGACCATGACCTGAGCCGAGGTCAGATGCTTCACCGACTGAGCCTCCCAGGCGCCCCTGCACATCCTTGCTTTAAATATCAAACCCAGCAGGTACATTTGAGTCAATGTCAATTTACAAAACTGTCGTACAGTTGTTCAGTCCTGTTAGGGGAATGTAGAAAGCGAGAACGTGCTATTCTACCACAGCCGGCCTTCGAAAGGGCTTCCATTTCCCGTTTTCCATGCTGGCAGGTGAGCCCTCCTGAACACCTTCTAACATGGGCAAGCCTTCCACCTTCGCTGACTCTTCCCTAATTCATCAATGGGATAATAACACTCAGTAAACATGTCACAAATTGTGATGATTCACGAATTAACGTCACTAACGTGCTTGAAGATGAAATGTGGAGCATCGCTAACTATTCTCGCCAGGGTTTGCATCTTTACTCTTGGCGACAGTGAATGTGAACACGGGAACTTTGTCCATAAGGGGGCTTGGCTTCTATTTCTTCGGGTTAACTTTCCGCCGCCGTAACATGGCATTTCCTTCTTATGGACTAGCCTTGCTATTTCAGGGCCAAAATAGGCAGCAAGAACTCCTTGGGAGCAGTGGTCCCACTTTCATAAACCTGACGGTTTATGGTTAGGTGGGACCCGAGCAGCATCTGATCCAGTTTCTTCCTCTAATCCCTCACCCCGGACAAAGTCTCCATCGCATCCGCAGATGCCGATCTGTTACAGTAATTGATTCGACTCAAAAGCCAAACATTTACTAACCAGCAGTGAGGACTCCTCATGCTCGCTAACGGTCAGAGCACACCTTAGCTGTGTCTTCTGATTAGCCTCAGCCTTCGCTGACATAGACAAATTGAAGAAGTCTTGGGGCGCCTGGGTGGCTCATTCGGTTAAGCATCCGACCTCGGCTCAGGTCATGATCTCACGGTTCATGAGTTCAAGCCCCGCATCAAGCTCTGTGCTGACAGCTGGGAGCCTGGAGCCTGCTTGGGATTCTGTGTCTCCCTCTGCCCCTCCCCCACTCATGCTCTCTTTCCCTCTCTCTCTCTCTCTCTCAAAAATAAATAAACACTAAAGAAAATTAAAAAGAAGCCTAGAGCAGTGGCAGCCAATAGACATATAATGTGAGCCCCAGATGTTAGCCACAAATGCAATTTTAAATTTTCAAGCAGCCACACTTTTAAAGTGAAAAAAACGGTGACGTTAATTTAATAACATATTGCATCTAATGCAATAAAACAAAACGATTTTTTTTTAGCATGTAATCATTACAAAAAACAATCAACGAGATATTTTCCATTCCTCTTTTTCGGAGCAAGTCTTTGAAGTCTGATGTGTATTTCACACTTAGAACACATCTCGGTTCAGACTGGCCACATTCCAACTGCTAGATAGGCAGGCACACGTGGCTAATGGCTAGAGGTCTAGAGATCTGGTTTACTGACCCAAAGTAAGCTGAAATTACATATATATGTGAAATTCTGTGTATAAAATATACCACCGAATGGTCTCCAGCACTACCGCCTTCACACAGTACCCTCTGAGTGCAGGAAATGACACGGAAAAATGTAAGTTTTTGTCGTCTACACATCAGAGGGTCTTCCACATACCGCTTATAAACTACAACGGCATCGTGCAGTAATATGCTACAATAGCAAAGGTTACGTAGAAAACCTACGAACATCGTAAAGGATTTGGATTGCATGCACAAGCCAGCTATTACATTTCTGGCCAATTACCCACTGAGTGTACCGAGTTAAGAACAGAGGACATTTTGTGAATAACAGCCATGCGTTGTCTGAACATGTGAAGGTTTGGACTCACGGAAGATTTATAAGAAAACCAATGTGTATTACTCTCGAGTACGTAGAGAAATGCAAATTAGATTGGCAAAGAGTTGGTCGAAGCCCTTGACAGACCTCTATTAATCCGAATTCTTTCCCATACGCTGTTTCCACTAAGCACACCATTCCGCGGTGCTGTCTCCTAGAAAATTTCTGCTATTCTTCAGGTGTCTCTTAATGTTTTGCTCCAGGAGACCTTTCCTCATATTCCAGACCACACTGGGGATTTCTGAACTATGCCCACAGCACGCTGTACTCGTCAAATCATATCATCCCGTGAACGCAAACCCTTCTTCGTCTTCTTACTAGAATGTAAGCCCCACGAAGGGATGGACCGGTTCTGTTTTGTTTGTTACTGAATCCCAGTGTTTCAAATGAAGCCTGGAATATTGGGAGTGCACGAATAAATACTATGTACTCAATACTATCATCATTGGCTCAAGTCACTACGTAAGTATGCGATGTGAAGGAGTGACCACATGAGCATAGCAATTATACCTAAAAGAGTGCATCCATAGTGTTTATTCTTTTAAGGACTTTAGATTCTCCTGATACAATGCTGTTTATAATACTGATGTTTTTGGCAATGCTTTTATTTTTCCGTCAAAAGGGCAAAATCTCAGTTTCGGTCTACGTGGTCTCAGATTCTCCATCAGTCAGTTATACTTTAATGAGGTGATTCCATATTGTCATTAGATTGTCCTTGAAACTTCATACCAGCCACTTCTAAAGTTTCAGAATGTGACTTATCTACCTACCTGAAGAGTTTTAAGCTATGCATCTCTTTTTGACTCCGGCCCTATGTACTTTAAGCCACCTAAATGCAGAGTTTGGGTATAACTCCCACATTTGTACATTCAAGATAGAGGAAAGCGTGTTTCAGTTACATTTGAATTTTCCTGGTACATTGGGGAATTTTTTTTTTTTTTTAGCAACTATTTCCTTACACTACAAAATATGTACAACCAGGAGCTCCTCCTGTAAGTAGCCACACACAACTTGCTCCTCTCACTCGTCACCCCAACCGACACACCAGCCTTCCCTTGCCATTCTTTGGGTTTGACGTCCACTGCTGTTCCCTGATTACAATCACTAACGACGGCTAATATTTGTTGAGTGCTATGGTGCACAGCTAAGGTGCTAGAGCCTTCACAAACAGTATCTCATTCAATCCCCGCAAGAATCCCACATGGCAAGTGCCATTGGCATCCTCGTTTCAGAGGCACAATCTGAAACACAGGATGTTGGCTCACTTTCCTAAGGATTCACAGTGATTCAGAGGCAGAACTGGGCTTTGATCCTAGGCAGGGCGCCTCTGGAGTCTATGTTATAGCATTTCGATTAAATGTGGACATTCTGGTGGCACCCAGGGGAGGGCTCCCGTCTGCCCTGCTCTGGCCTTATCAGTGGAATAGGGGGGGAAAATGATATTTTTACTCATGATACCTGGGTATATAATAAATCATTGTGCTGTATGCCTTGAACTTACACGTCTCAATAAAGCCGGAAAAACCTTTTTTTTAATGAAACTTTGAATAGATACAGTGACAATGCTAATTAGTTTTTTTCAATTTTGTTTTCTCCATTATTCCTCTTCCTAAACTACATTCTTATGTATTTGGAAATCACTGTGACAGATTTTTCCCAACATAAAAGTTATATACAGGATCTTTATTCCCATATTCTTTGTTACTGACAGCTTCCCCCCCCCCCAACCCGGCTCAAACTTCATCTAAAAACTGAGTTATAGGCATGGGAAGTGCAAACTTTTGACTTGGAAAGGACTTTAGATAAGATCCCACCTCTCCAACTTACAGGTAAAGATTCCAAGGTCAAGACTGAGTACGCCAGGCCTTTAGTTACTTCGTTAATATTGTTAGATAATTCCGGGTAATAAGTGTTGGGAAGAAAATAAAACAGAGAAATGGGATAGTGAGTGATCTGAGATGGCAGAAGGGCTACTTCTGAAGGGGTGGGGAGCAAACACTGCTCTAGGGAAGTAAAATTTGTACAGAGACCTGAATGATGAGAGGAAGCCATCCAAGCAAAGATCGGAGGGAAAATCGTTCCAGGGAGGGAATGGCAAGCGAAAAGCCCTGAGGCGGAATGGATTTGACGCACTAAAGGAAGAGAAAAGAGCCAATTAGAGCTGAAGGATAGTACATTATCAGCCAAGAGGTAGGGCATGATGTCATGAAAACAACATCATGTCGGTGTAGAAAAAACAAAATCACTTAGGGCCTATGGGCTGTGTCAAGAAATTTTAATATTATTTTTTTTAGTATTTTTATTTATTTATTTTTGAGAGCGAGAGAGAGAGCACACACAGGCGAGGGGCAGAGAGAGAGAGAGAGAGAGGGAAACAGAGAATCCGAAGCAGGCTCCAAGCTACCAGCCCAGAGCCCGATGCAGGGGTCGAACCCACGAACCGTGAGATCATGACCTGAGCCGAAACCAAGAGTTGGATGCTTAACTGACTGAGCCACCCAGGCGCCTCAAAATGTTAATATTATTCTGACTGCAGTAAGAAGCCATGGGAAAATTGGGAGCAAGGCAGTGATATGATGTGTCTCAGTATTTTAAATGGTAACAGTAAGTGGTACTAAAACTTTAAATCAGCCTATGACAACAGCTGTAACTTATCATTAGCGTTCAGGGGTTTACAGAATTCCCTGGCCATGAGTTGAGTTCATTTACTGTCAGTGCTTTAAGAAAACAAGGGACACGTTTAGAAATCGTAACAATTACTTTAATAGCAATGGCCCCACTGCATCACATCTCCCTGTACCCATTACCTTCCTGTAGCCCTCCAACGCATTGACTTTGACCTTGGCCTCCCACATTGACTCAGTGACTTCCCCGGCCAATGTACATGAGCAAACAAGTCACAAGCAGAGGCCTGAAACGCATTTAGGCATTGGGGCTTGCTCTCCCTTGCTGGTGATAGAAGCTAGCAACCATGTGAAGAAGTTCAGGCTAGCCTACAGGAATGTGAGTGGCACTTGGCCCGGTTACGTCCATCATCCCTGCTGATAGCTAGCTAACCACCACGGGACATGAATAAGCCCAAACTCAGGAAAAAGGCACGCCAACAGCTGGTAATGCAGGGACAAGCCCTCTCAGCTAAGCCCAGCCCAAACTGCCAGCTCACAGCAGAGTGAGCCAATCAAATGTTGTTGTTTTAAGCCATTTAATTTTGGGGTAATTGATGATCATACAGAAATGAGTAACTGAGGCAGCTATATAAATAGAGTCCCATTTTAAAAAGCTCAGAAGTGTATCAAAATGTGTGCACTACCATAACTAAACTACTTTAAGTTATGCTTTGTAAAACCACTCAATCAATTTCAAAGGTGCTTAAGGCAGGGGCGCAGAGGTGGTTCAGTCGGTCAAGCGTCAGACTCTTGATTTCGGCTTAGATCATGATCTCATCGTTTCATGGATTCGAGCCCCATGTCGGGCTCTGTGCTGACAGCGTGGAGCCTGCTTAGGATCTTCTCTCCCTTTCTCTCTGCCCCTCCCCCACTGGCACTGTCTCTGTCTCTCTCAAAATAAATAAACTTTAAAGAAAAAAAGGTGCTTGGGGCTCCTGGGTGGCTCAGTCAGTTAAACATCTGACTTCGGCTCAGGTCATGATCTCACAGTTCCTGAGTCCGAACCCCGTGTAGGGTCTGTGCTGACAGCTCAGAGCCTGGAGCCTGCTTCGGATTCTGTGTCTCCCTCTCTCTCTGCCCCTCCCCAACTCATGCTGTCTTTCTCTCTCTCTCAAAAATAAATAAATATACATTAACAAAAAGAAATTTAGGGGCGCCTGGGTGGTTAAGTGTCTGACTTCGGCTCAGGCCATCATCTCACAGTTTGTGGGTTCAAGCCCCACATCAGGCTCTGTGCTGACGGCTCGGAGCCTGGAGCTTGCTTCAGATCCTGTGTCTCCCTCTCTCTCTGCCCCTCCCCTGCTCACACTCTGTGTGTCTCTCTCTCAAAATAAATAAACATTAAAAAAAAGTGATATCCAGTGAAAAAGTCTTTCCATTTATGTCCCATTCTACCTACTACCACCATCTCACATAACCATTGTTATTCATTTCTTTTGTATCCTTCTGGAGTTTATGATTTTGTTATTCAAGAACTCAATTAGGAAAAACATATATGTTTGGATGTAAACGTAGTAAATGGGGCAAGAAAGAGAAGATATAATGGTATTTGTTAAAAGAGAACTCTTTCCGAGGAGCCTGGGTGGCTCAGTCGATTGAGTGTCCTCCTCTTGGTTTTGGCTCAGGTCCTGATCCCAGGATCATGGGATTGAGCCCCGAGTCAGGCTCCTTGCTGAGTGTGGCATCTGCCTAAGATTCTTTCTCTCTCTCTCTTTGTCTCTCTCTGCTCCTCTCCCTCATTCACACACACACACACACTCTCTCTCTCTAAAATAAAATATTAAGAAAAAGAGAACTCTTGGGGTACCTGGGTGGCTCAGTTGGTTAAGCGTTCAACTTCGGCTCAGGTCATGATCTCACGGTTCGTGGGTTCCAGCCTTGCATTGGGCTCTGTGCTGACAGCTCAGAACCTGGAGCCTGCTTCAGATTGTGCCTCCCTCGTTCTCTGCCCCTCCCCCAGTCGCGTTCTGTCTCTCTCTCTCGAAAATAAATAAATGTTAGAAAGAAAGAAAGAAAGAAAGAAAGAAAGAAAGAAAGAAAGAAAGAAGGAAAAAGAGAACACTTTCTGCACTGGAGGTTTGCCATTCTCTTTACTACCAACTTCTGGTTCGGTTTTATTAACTAACTCAATTGAAGAAGTATTTGTCACGTCTTCTCTACAGTATGATTCTAGGTGCCGGCTATATATGCATGCCATATGAGAACATCAGCAAAATACTTTGGTGAAACCAAAAGCAGGTTTTAATGGATGACCTTAATTGCACCATTAAATAATTTTTATAAACATAGGATTCTCTACCCTAGAAATTGAAAATTTCCATTGAACACGTTAAAGGAAATTGAATATTTAGAAAACAGCTGGAAAGAGCCAATACGAAGTCAAAGAAAAGAAAAAATGTACGAAACTTGAGAAAACAGCTTTAGGAATGTCTATAGTTCCTAGCTTTCAGCCACCAGGAAGATGTCCAACCAAAACTAAGATTTAAGTGTCTTCAGGGAAAAAGGAGTTTCAACATTTAGCAGCAGCTCCGTTACTAAGAGAGTATCTGACCTAAATTCACAGAAGAACCACTCGTATTTTAAGTTACCTCATGCTACTCCAGTTTTCAGGCTTATAAATATATTGGTGATGTGAGGGACACAAATGCATTTTAAAACAAAGACCACACAGGAATTTTAATATTAACTCGCATTGAGCTAACCAACTAAATAATGTATGTCCTAGGAGAAATCACAGCCCAAAGCAACTACACAACATTAAGCTGCGTAGAAAGCCAGAAGGCAGGCTAGGTCAGCTATGAGGTCACCACTTGCACTCATGGATCCCCCATTCCAGGCATTTGAAAGAAATTTTCACAACTGGAATCCGTTCAAACAAATATGTCCACCATGCCTCCCGCTATCCTTCAGAGTTTCAACATTTCATTTGCATGTGACTACTTTTCCACACATCCTTGTTAACTATGGTCAAGTTCTGACGTCAAAAGCAAGCAGGTCCCGAAAGTAGCTGTTTTCAAAATGCAGTTAATATATAGTTTCCCAACTCTGTGACTTTTTTTTTTTTCTATTATCCTTCTGACAGAACCAGGTGGGAGAAAAGGATAGAGATTCTATGAATGGAATAGTTTCAAAGGAAGCATGACAGAAGCAGGTGATACCCTTCAATGGAGTAAAATTCATGTAATTCATACTAGTAACCGTGTCAGGGTTCCAGAGAAACAGTACCAATAAAATAGAGAGAGGAGGAGGGGGGGGCCTGGCTGGCTCCTTCAGTAGAGCATGCAACTCTTGATCTCAGGGTCGTGAGTTCGAGCCCCACGTTGGGCATACAGCTCACTTAAAAATCTTTAAAAAAAAATAAAAAACTAAAAACGAAACATATAGAGAAAGAGAAAGAGACAGAGAAAGAGGCGGCAGACTGGGGAGGCAAGGAACAGTTTATGTTTAAGCTCAAGTAAGTCTGCCGGCAGAATTCTTCCTTCCTGGTGGCAAGTCAATCTTTGTCCTAGTAAGGCCTTCAACCGATTGGATGAGGCCCACTCACTGTGGAGAGTAATCCACTTTATTCAAAGTCTACTGGCTTAAACGTCGATCTCATCTACGAAACACTTTCACAGCAACATCTAGAGTAATATTTGACCAAATGTTTGCATACCATGGCCTAACCAAATGGACACATAAAATTAACCACCACAGGGGCATCTGCGTGGCTCAGTTGGTTGAGCGCCCGACTCTTGATTTCTGCTCAGGTCGTGGGATCGAGCCCTGTGTTGGGCTCTGTGCTGGGTGTGAAGCCTGCCTGAGATTCTCTCTCTCTCTCCCCCTCTGCCCCTGTCCCCTGCTCACGTGCTTTCTCTCTCTCTAAAATAAAAAATAAATTAAATTAACCACCGCAACAGTTAATCTTCCACAAATATTTGAACAATACAGATGCTCCTGAAAAGTGGTACATAAATGGGGCTTTTATAGAAAAGTGGTACATAAATGGGGTTTTTATAGGCCCTATGTGACTTCTCAAACTAAAGTTGCTTTCCACCCGTACCTTGACCCTGCTGGTAGTCCCTAAGGCAATTTTTAAATATTTTTATTTATTTTTGAGAGAGAGAGAAAAGAGAGAGACAGAGAGAGAGAAGGAGAGAATGAGTGGGGGAAGGGCAGAGAGAGAGACAGAGACAGAGAGAGAGAGAGAGAGAGAGGATCTGAAGCAGGCTCTGTGCTGACAGCAGCAAGCCTGATGCGGGGCTCGAACTCACGAACTGTGAGATCGTGACCTGAGCCAAGGTTGGACACCTAACGGACTAAGCCACCCAGGCGCCCCCCTGAGGCAATTTAAACACGGGCATACGACTCCATAACCGGTAGGTTCAGTGACCCAAGGCCTGAGCCCTGGAGGATTGATGGTAGAGAGAAGTATCACTCTTCTTAAACTGGCAGACGTGAAGTGAATACAGAGCACACGCACAGCCAGGGAGTTTTCTAAGCCCCACCGGCTTTGTTCGGTCTAGAAAAGTGGCCTCCCACCTTGGATTCTTGCTCTGCATTCCAGTTCCTCGATGGGAGGCTCAATGCCTGCCCTGAACCTCAACTTACTTGACCGGAACCCAAACACTCCCTTTACCCTAAACTGGGGTTGCTTCAACCTACCAAGAGCAACCATCAGCCTGACGCTAAACATGTTCTTCAAGGCTGCAGTGGGGCACCTGGGGGGCTCAGTCAGTTAAGTGTCCAACTCTTGATTTCAGCTCAGGTCATGATCTCATGTTCTGTGGGGTCCGTGCTGACAGGGCAGAGCCTGCTTGGGATTCTCTGTCTGCCTCTCTTTCTGCCCCTCCCCTGCTCTCTCTCTCACACACACACACACTCTCTCTCTCTCTCTTTTTCTCAGAAATAAACCGACATTTTAAAAAAGGCTGAAGTTTACTGCATCCCTTTTAACACTTAATTTGGGTTTTGTACCTAATTCTAATGTGTGTGTGTGTGTGTGTGTGTGTGTGTGTGTGTGTGTGTGGAGGGGGGGTGCGGTCATGGTCTCCCTCACACCAATAAGCAATTCTCCGGACACCAGCTGGGTGTCCTACAATTCAGCTCAATTCTGACACTATCTACCCAGAGACAGCATCAGTCGCCACAAGCTGAGGGTTCACTCCCACAAGTCCTCCCCCTCAAGGTCAGGTTATCACTTGTGCTTCTGACCGATAAGCTAGAGATTGTAGAGGTCTCATTTCACGGGCATGACTCATTAAATCATTGACCACTGGTGATCGATTCAACCTCCAGGCCCTCTCCCCTCCCTGGAGGTCAAGGGGTGGGGCTGAAAGTTCCAACCCACTAATCATAAGGTTGGTTCACCAGGCAACCAACCCCCATCCTTAGGTGTGATCCCAAAGTCACTTCACTGACACCTTTATTGCTCTCCTCACAGGACATTCCAAGGGTTTTGGGAGCTCCGTGCCAGAAACAGGAAGACCAAATGTATATTTCTTATTAGAAATCACAATATCGGGGTGCCTGGGTGGCTCAGCCCATGAAGTGTCTGACTCTTGATCTCAGCTCAGGTCATGATCTCATGGTTCTTGAGATCGAGCCCTGCACTGACAACTGCAGATCCTGCTTGGGATTCTCTCTCTGCCCCTCCCCTGCTCGCACGCATTCTCTCTCTCTCTCTCAAAATAAATAAACATTAAAAAAAATCACAATATCGCAACACTATTTGGAATGCTTTCTCCCCAGCACACATTCCCTTTTGATTTCCTTATCCTTGGGAGCCAATACATAGACTGTTTAGTTTTCCTATTTTTTTCCTGTCCTTCCTCACTGTTCTGTGGCTTCCCCACTGGCCTGGGCCAGCTTGCATAGGTTATGGCAGTAGATGAAAAGGGCGGGGGGGGGGGGGGGAAGTAAAAGCGAATGATTGTTGTGATTCAACAATCACACTTATCCATTACCCAAGGTAAGATTGATGAATATTTTTATAGAACTGAGTACATCCAGATTTGAGTGGGCATTCAGCTTATGAAACTGAATGAAAGAAACCTCATTTAAATTGGAGTCGGGAGGCCAGACAGGGGCAGTCTCCTGTGCTACCACTAGTCAGAAATTACAAGCCCCCATCAAGAAGGTACACTGAGGCGCTTGGGTGGCTCAGTCGGTTAAGCATCCGACTTCCGCTCTGGTCATGTTCTCAGGGGTTCGTGAGTTCGAACCCTGCATCGGCTCTCTGCTGTCCACACCGGGCCTGCTTCAGATCCTCAGCCCCTCACTCTCTCTCCCCATAAAAAAAAAAAAAGAGAGAGAGAGTGAGAGTGAGAGAGGACTACCTTGCATACACAATAGGAAAAAACCTACTTTACTATTTTCTACTTTCTCCTACTTTCCAGCAGGAGGAAAAGAATTTCTCATCGGCCAGCAACAAGCTCAGCCAATATAATGTTACCACAGGTCACCCAATCAGAAACCATCACCACCCTGAACTCTTGCTTTCCCCCAAAGTAGTTTTGTTCAAAGCAACGCCTCCCAACTTCCTCCTTTTCTCTGTATAGTTCCTGTTCTTTGTTTCCCGGTCTCGTCTATGGTTTACCAGAGCTTGCATATCCCGAATTGAAATTCCTCTGCTCTTCCCGAATAAACCCAATTTGCCGGTAAAATAAATGGCTGTTTTACTCTTAAGTTTGACAAGCCACAGCTTGTAGAACAAAACTCTGAAAAGTGTACATTGTCAACAACAATACAATCATGATATTTCTGCTGATGAGCATCAGTTATTTTCACCCCGTTGCAAAGGGGCTTTCTTTGTGTCGGAATCACATATTCTAAAACGGTGATCTTAAGGGGAAAATGAGCTACAAAAATATTTTTTAGTGAAAAACTAAGAAAAACTGGATATAAAATTATTGTTAAAGTATCTATTCATTATATTCAACTAGATTGTCCCAGAGAGAGCCTAGTTTGTACATCAGGCACCTCCAAAAAATACTTTCTTTTTGGCCGCTGTACGTTTTTAAAAATACCGGATGGCAGTTTTAATATTAACTTAAATTGACACCAGGAATTATTTGGTATTTTCTATTCATTCCTTGCCTTTTTTAAAATGTTGACCTCTTTATCTTCTTCAAATGGACTGTGAGCTCCCTAAGGGCAGCAAGCCGGTATCGAATTTTTATTGCTTAACACTCACCTACTCTCACTCCGCCCTCACCCTCCATCACCAATGACTGACTGAGACAGAATTCAGACTTGGGCAGGTGTTGGGAGGCCATTGGCAGGAAACCAGGGTGAAGAGGGAAGTATTCTCACCTGAGGCAATAGGAAACTCTGGGGCCAAAGTGGTTAGCCAAGCCCGAAAGGATGCCAGGCAGCCCACGTCCAAATGCCAAGGAGAAAGTTCGGGAAAAGATCAAGTCCTGCGGGAGTTAGAGATGGAGAGAACCAGGGAGACAAGATCTAGCAAAATCAAATCCGGCTGAATTAGTGGGAAGAGAAGCCATAGCAACTGCCTTGGAAAGGCAGACAGCTCTTGGGGCTGGCTTCGTAGGTCCGCAAGGGAGTGTTGAAAAGAAGGGGAGGTAACTCAGCCCAACATAAAGAGTCAGGATTGGGGTAGATTCATATTTCCTGGGGTGCCTTTCCCATAGTCAACTGTCAGTTAATATTAACTGGGCTAGTCAAGCAATAATTAGTCACACATGATCCTGGTGGTCTGAAAGTTAATGTGGCCCATTAGTGCACACAAGAATAAAATAGATCAAAGTTTAGAGCACACCCCTAAGTCATGGGACTTGTTTATGATAGTAAAATGAGACCTTCAGAATGAAAGTCTGAGAACAGCTATGATGAGGCACATGGAAGGAGGAAGGAAAGGAAAAAGAAGCTTGTAGTTAATGAATACCAACCCGTGGCCAGGTGCCTTTGTGTGTTTGGCTTAATTCGGTCCTTCAGGGTATAGGAGGTCCTCACGATGTCAAGTTGAGGAAACTGGAGAAAGCTTAAGTACCTTTCCTAAGGTCATGCCGTCAGGACTCAAATGCAAAGCTGTCTGATTCCAGAAGCCAGGCTCTTTTTGAATATTCCACCTGGACCTCATGAACCACGTTGGGAAAAGGCGCGAGCTGGTGGAAGTCAAAAATCTGACAGAGGGGCAACACGTCGTGAGCGAGGCAAGAGGGTCTCTGAAAGGCAGGAAAAGGTTGTTCCTTGAAAAGATACTGCAATTCAACTCCACTCTTTGTGACTTGGTTTTGTACCTGTGGCAACCAAGCGATGGTCTATGTAGTAATAGCTGCTATTTACTGAAAATCTGCTGCGTATTCATTGCCTGTCCTAGAAGCTTTACATACAGTAAATTCTGTTGTTTGCAAAGCATTTTCACAGCCATTATTTTACCTGGCTGATACAAAAACTCAGATACATTTTTCCAAGTTTATTTACTTACTCTGAGAGAGAGAGAGAGAGAGAGAGAGAAGTAGGGGAGGGGCAGAGAGAGGGAGACAGGATCCCGAGCAGGCTCCACACTGTCAGCATGGAGCCCAATGTGGGGCTCGAACTCCCAAACCATGAGATCATGATCTAAGCCGAAATCTAGAGCCAGACGCTTAACCGACTGAGCCACCCAGATGCCCCCAAATACATTTTTAAAAAGCCAAGAAGCCGTGTTTCCAGAAACGGGAAACAAGGTTAGGATAGGAATAATAACCGTTACAATACTGAAACCTGGACGGCTAGGCTGGAACTGGCTGGCTTTCTCCTGTCTAAAATCAAAATGTGGTGGTGGGGGGGCACCTGGTGGCTCAGTGAGTCGAGCATCGGACTCTTGATTTCGGCTCAGGTCACGATCCCAGAGTTGTTGGATCGAGCCCCACGTTGGGCTTCGTGCCAAGTAGGGAGCCTGCTTGAAATTCCCCCCCTAACCCCTGCTTCTCTCTCTGCCCCTCTCCCCCGCTCACATGTGCACCCTCTTTCTAAAAATAAAATCATAAATAGGGGTGCCTCGGTGGCTTGGTCGGTTAAGCGTCTGACTTCGGCTCAGGTCATGATCTCACGGTCCGTGAGTTTGAGCCCCGTGTCGGGCTCTGTGCCGACAGCTCAGAGCCTGGAGCCTGCTTCAGATTCTGTGTCTCCCTCTGTGTCTGCCCCTCCCCCGTTCATGCTCTGTCTCTCTCTGTCTCAAAAATAAATAAACATTTAAAAAAATTAAAAAAAATTAAAATCATAAATAAATAAATAAATAAATAAATAAATAAATAAAGTCAGAATTGGTCCAGGGGCTCAGGCAGGATTGAACTGCAGAGAGCAGTGGGAGAGCTGGTAGCCCCTGACCGTGGAGGAAGAAAACCAATAAGGCCACGAAACAGGCAGCACTTGATGGCAATTTCATTTAAGAATGCCACAGCGGCAGCAGCCTGTGGTGGACATCCTAACCAAAGGGCATCTTGAGTTTGACACCTTTCAGAACGTGACAAATCACCCCCCACCCAGCAGCAGTCTATGCTGGGCCCCATCACTGCTTGTTGAATCATTTCCTGCCCTGCCCCACCCCTCCAAGCTTTCCATGATACAGACTCCTTTCACCTGCTGCCTCTGCGGCCGCTCCTCTGTCTCTTGCAAAGCGCCTTTCGCCGTCTTTTGGTATTCCCCATCTCAGTGAATATACCACCAGCCACTCAGTTGTACGCATCAGAGATTTAAACATTTTCCTTAACATTTCCTTTTCCCCCCCGCGTCCCAATCACCGTGAATTACTATCAATTTCAGCTGCCGAATATCTCGTTAATGTGTTCACTGCTCCCTGTCCCCACTGGTCTGGCCCAAGACACCATCATCACCTCTGGCCTTGACGATGGGGCAGCCTCCTGGGATAAAATCCCACCTCTGCCACATTCCAGCTGTGTGATGTTGGGCAAGTCTCTTCAGTTCTCTGAGCTTCAGTTTCCTCACAGGTTATGTGGGGATAATAACTAACTACCTTACAAGATGTGAAGATTCAGTAACAATATGCATAGCGGTGCCCGGGGGCGGGGGGGGGCTCTGTCGGTTAAGCATCCAACTTCGGCTCAGGTCATGATCTCAGGGTTTGTGGGTTCCAGCCCCGCATCCGGCTGTGCGCTGATGACGTGGAGCCTGCCTGGGATTCTCTCTCTCTCTCTCTCTCTCCCCCTCCCCCACTTGTGCTTTCTCTCTCTCTCTCTCAAAATAAACTTAAAAAAAAAACCACAATATGTATGAAAACCCTTACAATGATGCTTAGCACACAGTAAGCGGAACACAAATGATAGCTTCGTACATTTTATCTCTATTCATGCTTACCCAGCCACCCATTCATTCTCCACACTGTAGCCAAAGTGGCATTTTCCAAATTCAAGGTGATCATACCCTCCCACTGCCACTATGTGCAAGTACCCACAGAACCTTCCAATTGACTGACATTGTCTTTAGGATAAACTCAAAACTCCCTAACAGAGGCTGCAACAAAGTAGTACATGAATTTCTACACCGCAGGAAGCCACAACTGAGTTGCCCCCTCTACTCTCTAGAACCTTCCTAACACTTCACTAGCCTCTTCGTTCCTTCCGCTCTCAACCTGCTTCCTCCCACCCCGGGGCTTTGCTCTGCTCGCCTGGAATGCTCCCATTCCTTTTTCCTAACTGCTCTTTATCCTTCAGCACTCAGCTCAGACCTCACCTCCCCAAAGAACACATTTCTGACCAAAGACTTACAAACCCCGTCAAATCATCGCATACCCTTCCTGTATTGCATATATCAGCACGGCCACTTTTATTTCTTTGTGGGAAAGGAGGATTCGTTTCTGCTTGCCCTACCTAATTGGGCACTCAGTGACCTTAAGGAACTTGATTTTGTGCACTGCTAACTCAGTAGCTTGTAGTGTGTGCCTGGCACATAATAAGTGCTCGACGAATTGATAGACTGAATGGGGAAAAAAAATGGATGAATCTAACTCACATAGAAGGATCAACCGGCGGCAAAAAGAAACTGAAAGTTGAAGTTCCAACTCTGCAGGTGAGACTGTAAACTGGTCTGGGACATGAAACAGTTGAGGCTGTAGAAGCAAAAGCTCTTAGACCAAAATAGTGTTTTAAAGGATAAGACGATGGGAAAAAAAAGTGGAGTTTTGAGTAAAGGAAAAAGGAAGGAGGAAGGGAGAGGGTGGGTGAACCCACCAAATTGAGACAACTAAGCAGGATTTTATTTTATTTTTTTAAAGTTTATTTATTTATTTAGAGAGAGAGAAAGAGGGAGAGAGCAGGAGCAGGGGAGGGGAGAGAGAGAGGGAGAGAGAGCATCCCAAGCAGGCTCCGCACTGTCAACGCAGAGCCCGACGTGGGACTCGAACCCACTCACTGTGAGTCATGACCTGAGCTGAAATCAAGAGCTGGACGCTTAACCAACTGAGCCACCCAGGAGCCCCAGGCAGGATTTTTAAAGTTCAGTGTGTGTGTGTGTGTGTGTGTGTGTGTGTGTGTGTGTACATGTGCACACTGTATAGACTTTCACTTTGTAGTTTTTTTAAAAAATCACTCAAAAGCTATTTTTGACAGGAGAACAAAAATCTGGAAAAAAGCAGAGTCCCTGGGGCAGAAGAGAGACCCATGTCCACTTGGCCTTCTGTCCTGGCAGCCGCATTTCAAGAGAATTGTTCCTGT
Organism: Panthera uncia; assembly: GCF_023721935.1. Taxonomy (NCBI): domain Eukaryota; kingdom Metazoa; phylum Chordata; class Mammalia; order Carnivora; family Felidae; genus Panthera; species Panthera uncia. Next base: position 92,397,159 of record NC_064817.1, read on the forward strand.
TCCTGTTTTTCTTTTTCTTTCTTTCTCTTTCTTTCTTTCTTTCTTTCTTTCTTTCTTTTCTTTCTTTCCTTTCTTTCTTTTCTTTCTTTCTTTCTTTCTTTCTTTCCTTTCTTTCTTTCTTCCTTTCTTCTCTTTTCTTTCCTTTCTTTTCTTTCTTTTTCTTTCATTTCTTTCTTTTTCTTTCTTTCTTCCTTTCTTTCTTTCTTTCTCTCTTTCTTTTCTTTCTTTCCTTCTTCTTTCCCTTTCTTTCTTTCTTTCTTTCTTTCTTTCTTTCTTTCTTTCTTTCTCTTGCTTTCCTTCTTTCTGAATAGAACGGCTGGAATGACCTAGCTCTGTATTGAATGCCTTCACCTTCAAAACTCCGCATTTCCAAGTCAAAGCTCTCACCTACCCAGTCCCGGGTCGTCTTGGTCTGCCTCAACTCTGCTGTTTACACTTGGTCCCTAAGTGTCCTCAAAGCAGTTGCCACATGGCCCCGCCCCCCACATTTCTGTTAGCCTCCCCTTAACTGCACGCCTGCCTCTGGTGGGGAGATCCAACACAGCTTCACGGTCTAGCCCACAGATTTACAAACCACAGGTTGAGACTCATTAGCAAGGTTTCAAACAAATGTAGTGGGTCAAGATGAGGCTTTTTTTTTTAAACAAGGTGAAATATAAGAAAGAGAGAGAGGCAGAGAGAGAAAAGATCAGACTACATTGCTTACGGCAAGGTTTCTCTTGCACAACTTTCCAAACTCGATGATGTGTGCATGTATTCAGTTACGATGGAAACCAAATTTGGCCATGGTAAAAATGCTTGACAGCTTCCACTTCAGCCTCATCTTCTACTTAGTGTTGCCTCGTTGTGCTGGGTCCTATAGGGTATGAAGCATTCTTTCCCCCAAGGAGCTCAGTTCACGAGGTTAGGCCTTATGTAAATAACTCTGACACAAGAAAGACAGTAGTGAAGTGTCCTAAGAGAGCCATAAATAAAGTTTACAGATAATAGACAACAATTTAGCCTCTATGATAATAAAATGCTATTTATGATGTTTACTGAGTCCATTTGTATCAGGCAAGGCGGTAAGTACTTTGCAGGCTTTGTCTCATTCAATCCTCATGACGACACTGAGATAAAGCCCATTCTAGCCCTTATGTCGGAGAAGTAAAAATGGAGGCTCAGAGACATTGAGCAAATTGTCCTAAGAGCCAGGACTCAGCGGCAGCGTCCTTTGAGCCCAACACCCTGTTGTTCCAACAATCCCTGCCAATAACGTAGCCACTTTTACCGAGGGAATACTCACCATAGACCCTTCCTACTTACCAGTTTGGGGGCATTTAAGTTCCCCGGAGCCACAGCAAACTCTCAAAGAAAGTCTCCTCACTGCTTAGTAGTTACAGAATCAGTGATCTCCCACTAAAACAGAACATCTCTTGTCATGAGACCCTGATGAAAAGAAAGAAAGAAAGAAAGAAAGAAAGAAAGAAAGAAAGAAAGAAAGAAAAAGAAAGAAAGAAAGAAAGAAAAAGGAGAAAAGGGATCATTATGTGGTATGTCCTTGGTTGCCTCACATTCTTTATGTCCCCGAGCCCATAAACACCAACAGGAAGACATTATTAATACTTTTCCCAAAGGCAATCGACCAATTCCTGCATAAATTTTCTTTTACATCCAGGAAGTTCAGTGGAAATATGAATGGTGTTGTTAAGCTAATAAATGTTACTATGCTTAGCTCATTAAGCCTTCTTCGGAATAATTTATAGTGAGGGAGTGAAATTTTAATTATTAAACACCGGGAAGCTTCAAAGAAATCTCTGCAACGTATATGTAAATTAGAAGACACAGTCACAACACCTGTGAACCCATTGTCCATCCAAGAGATGTTGAAAGCAAGCCTGTGGCCTCCATATTTGTACCCTATCTGTTACTTGGTTTTGGTTTTGGTCTAGGTCTTTGGAAGACTGAATAGCAAATGCCCACATCAACATCTTTTCAGCTTTTCTGATGTGCACGATCGAGGCACAGCATTTGGAATTATTATGAATATCAAAATATTCTGTTTCAGATACAGGTAAGTATTCTAGATGATATTTGGACTAAAAATTCCCTTATTATTGCAAAAGTAAAATGCTACACTAATAAATGATTGATATATAAATGATCTGTTAAATTTATGTGCAAGCACAATTATTATGAATGTCAAATAGTTAAACAGAAAAATAGATTGAGACTATAAATATTAAGAGAGTGCATTCACTAGATTAATCTATGAGGAAAATGATAAACTTTTTGAGCTAATTTTACAAAAATTAAATAATAATTCAAGGCCAAATAGTGTAGGTTTGAATGTTTAATGATTATCATATTTTTTTAATTGTTTGGTGTTCCTGTGTTTCCAACATGAAACAAAATGATCTCTGAGGGCTGAATTTAATTTTCAGGTATCTAAATCCACTTAGGCCACAGCTCTTCAAAGAGAAGCTCTATTTCCGAATGCTTTACATTTTATAAGGGTGAATTAAAAATGGAATCTTTTTTAGGTAACTTTGTCACCTCAAAATTTCACAGGGGAGAAAACCTCCCAAATCTGTCAAAGCCACCTCCACAACAAACCATCTTCAATCTCCTACGTCACAGAGAAGATAAAAAATGTAATGAAGAAAGTATTTTGTGGGGGAGGCGCCTGGGTGGCACAGTCGGTTAAGTGTCCAACTCTTGATTTCGGCTCAGATCATGATCTCATGGTCAGCGAGATGGAACCCCGCATCGGGGCTCTCAGCGCAGAGCCTGCTTGGGATTCTCTCTCTCCCTCTCTCTGCTCCTCTTCCCCTTGCACACACGAGCCCATGCATGCACGTGTGTGTGTGCACGCGCACGCACATGCTCTCTTAAAATGAATAACCATTAAATTTTTTTAAGTTTTATTTATTTATGTAACCTCTACACCCAACATGAGGCTTGAACTCACAACCCCTGAGATCAAGAGTCCCATGCCCTTCCAACTGAGCCAGCCTGGCGCCCCTGTAATGAAGAAAATATTGAAGAAAATGGAGGCATCCTAAAAATAGCTTCTTTCTGCCCTGACCTCAGTTGACAGTATCCATTTAGTTTCCTAAGTGTGCAGTTCAGTGTCCATGGGGGCAATCTAGCAACTGATGATGTTTTCCTTAAAAACATTGGCCGGTTCTGGATCTAAAACTAAAACTCCGTGGATAATAAAATGCTTATTAATGGAAGTGTAGCAATAATCATTTTTAATTAGGAAGTTTCAGGTTTATTCTTGCATCTCACAAGGTCATTCCATAACGGTGATAGTTAGTTTGGGCTGAATATTGATGTTACACTAGAACTTTCAGTATTTTGTGTTTGTTGATCTCTTATTGCTATTTATTGCTTTACAACCTATATTGCTTAGATTTGCTCATAATTGAATTTTTCTATAAATGATACTGACTGTAGTCCTCTAGGCTTTTCTTTTTTTTTCACTCAACATTATATTTGGGACTTGTTTTCTTTGCTATATCATATTCCACTTTATGTGTATGCTTCCGTTTATCTAGCCATGCCGTGAATAGACATTGGGATTGTTTCTTGTTTTGTTTTCTAATGTTATTCATAAAGCTCTTCTGAATATTCTTTTGCATGCCTAAGTACGTACAAGTCCGAGAATGCTAGGGTGTATTCCTGGGAGTTGAACCCCTGGGTCATAATGGACATACATGCATTTTTTTTTTAAAATTTTTTTTAACGTTTATTTATTTTTGAGACAGAGAGAGACAGAGCATGAACGGGGGAGGGGCAGAGAGAGAGGGAGACACAGAATCTGAAACAGGCTCCAGGCTCTGAGCCGTCAGCCCAGAGCCCGACGCGGGGCTCGAACTCACGGACCGCGAGATCGTGACCTGAGCCGAAGTCGGACGCTTAACCGACTGAGCCACCCAGGCGCCCCACATGCATTTTTACCAGATAATAACAAAGCGTTTTTTCCAGAGTGGTAGCACTAATTCATACTCCATCCACAGTATTCATATCTATTGTTTCCCCGTAACTTCACGGCCTTCTTGTGATACTACCCAAGCTTATGGGGAGAAGAAACAAGGAAATGTGACAAGAGAATTACTATGTGTTCCAGAACATCTGATCTGTTCTCGGTTCTTCTCCTAAGTTGCTGTGAGACTTTTAGAAGAGTTGCTTAATCTTTCTGTTTCTCATTTTAATCACCTCTCAGATGGAGTATTCGGACCATTCTGAATTTCATTCAGCTCGAAAATTCTCATTCTACCTAACAGTTGCAGATGCTGAGACACAGAAGGATGATTTGCTTTGCCCAGGGTCGTAATATATCATACCATTGAAGCTCGAGTTCCTCATATATAAAGGGTGGGCTAGACTGTATGATTGTAGATATCACTTCCTATTTTATGGGTCTGGACTGAGAGTCTATGATGTCAGGGCCACGATTAACCACCATGCCTTAATGGCTCCATTGTGACAAATATTAATTAAGTACATGCTATGTGCAAGGCAGGCATCACAGGTACCAAGGAGATAATAGGAAATGTTACCTGCCATTGAGGAGCTCACAACATGACACAATAGACAGGGAGATAAACCTGGCCCGTTCGCGCTATAGTGAAGTAAGAGCTGTGATGGAGATGTGCACACTTGATGGTGGGAAGGACAGAAGGGGACCCAGGGACTACTTATGGAAGGAACTAGTGTTTGAGAGGTGTTTTAAAGAGCGGGTTATCTAGATGATGGAGCGAGGTCTCCAGAATTTATCCTATATTCTTGGTTACTGGCTGTCACCCCCACTCTGGAATATAAGCTCCACGAGGAGCTGGGCTAGCGCTCTGCCTGATTCATTCTCTACACGTTCCCCAGCATCTACCACAATTCCCGGCTCGGGACAGTCTCTCAATAAATATTTATGAAATAAATGAAGGGTAATAACACCTTATCTTCCTAACACATTTTTACAGTTAACAAAAGGCTGCTTAGCACATTATCTGAGTTGATCTTATCAGGCCTTTTGGGGTACAATCAAAGCAGATGGGGCTGAGAGTCTCTGAAATGGCGAGTATCAGCAGAGATTAAAGAAACCCTGATAAAGTTGTTGCGGTTATTTTAACCACGTAAAATCTGATCTTCTTTTTTTTTTTTTTTTAATTTTTTTTTCAACGTTTTTTATTTATTTTTGGGACAGAGAGAGACAGAGCATGAACGGGGGAGGGGCAGAGAGAGAGGGAGACACAGAATCGGAAACAGGCTCCAGGCTCCGAGCCGTCAGCCCAGAGCCTGACGCGGGGCTCGAACTCACGGACCGCGAGATCGTGACCTGGCTGAAGTCGGACGCTTAACCGACTGCGCCACCCAGGCGCCCCAAAATCTGATCTTCTTAACAGATGTTTCTTCCACACAGAGCAAAGGTTAAATCTGAAATCGAAAAAAAGGAAAAGAAATCAGTCTGAAATCCAGCCTCCATCATTCTGCCTTACTGCCAAAACAGCTGTCTCCCATTAAATTCAGGATTCAGGGTGGGGGGCAGTCAATTGAGCGTCCAAGTCTGGGTTTGCAGCTCAGATCGCGGTCTCACGGCTTCGTGAGTTCGAGCCCTGCGTCGGGCTCTGCACTGACAGTGTGGAGCCTGCTTGGGATTCTCTCTCTCTCTCTTTCCCTCTCTCTCTGCCCCTCCCCCACTCGTGCTGTCTCTGTCTCTCTCAAAATAAGTAAATAAACTTAAAAAAAAAAAAATCCTCATGCCCAGGGCCTCTGTGGGGGCTGGGGATGTTAAAAAAAAAAAAAACAAAAAAAAAACGCAGGATTCACTCTCTTCCATATTACTGCTCTGCCTCTCTTGTCTGTATATGCTCAAAAAATGGGGGAAAAAAAAACAAAACATAGAGCTAATTGCTATGAAAATTCAATGCTTGTCATTTTTTATTTTAGTCATGACAATGAAGGCTGGATTGTTGCATCTGAACACAAGAATGGGAATTATTCATGTAGAAGAAATCAGACGTGGAACAAAGAACAGCTCTGTAGGAGCAAGGCTGAACATTTCTGAGCCAGTTCAGCACCACTGCCTGGGATATCTGTGCGATTTTCCACTTCTTATCTTCTTTCTTTTCCTCGCAAAGCTGCGCTGCTGCCTTGGAGCTGTGTTTTAAGACAATTGCTCCTGATCTTCGTAATGACCCAATTAGGGTCTCTGAGAATCTACCAAAAATGGGCAAAGAGCGGAAGAGTAAGCCTTTACTGCTTTCTCTATCTAAATAGGGTCCAGCAGTTATCGTCGCTCTTTGCACCCGTGTTCTTGCCTAGCGACACTCGTCATAGGGAAGCTCCCAGCTCACCCACGGGTTAGGTTCTAAAACCAGCATGTGAGGTGAAAATAGCAGACTCAAAATTGCCATTAAACATCATCTAAGTGTGCCTGGGTGGCTCATTTGGTTAACTGTCCGATTTCGGCTCAGGTCATGATCTCGCAGTTGACAAGTTCAAGCCCCACGTCAGGCTCTGTGTGGACAGCTCAGAGCCTGGAGCCTGCTTCGGATTCTGTCTCCCTCTCTCTCTGCCCCTCCCCTGCTTGTGCTCTGTCTCTCTCTCTCTCTCAAAAAATAAATAAATATTTTTTTTAAAAAATTTTTAAATCATTTACATTTCCCATAAAACACAATATGGATGGTTTGTGTATACTACCTTGTGTATTAATGGATAAATGTATTGTGTGCACAGGACTATCCAGTATATAATAGATTATATAGCAAATTATATCTCAGTGTTTTAATTACATAAAAAGGAGAGAGTGTTCAGAATGGAAATCACAGGGGCGCCTGGGTGGCTCAGTTGGTTAAGCGTCCGACTTTGGCTCAGGTCATGATCTCGCGGTCCGTGAGTTCGAGCCCCGCGTCGGGCTCTGGGCTGACCGCTCAGAGCCTGGAGCCTGTTTCAGATTCTGTGTCTCCCTCTCTCTCTGATCCTCCCCCGATCATGCTCTGTCTCTCTCTGTCTCAAAAATAAATAAAACGTTAGAAAAAAAAGAATGGAAATCACAGAACGGCACCTATCCTATGACTGTATTTTTTGGTGTAGTTACTGAAGGCTTAGTGCTGTTAGTTTTTAGTCATCATGAAGGCATGGATCCTGCCCTATTTTGATGACTTCTCTATTCTCCATCTCTATCTAATGCCTAGCTCAGTTCTGCTCAAAAATAGATGTTGACTGGCTAATGTTAAGGTGAGATGGGAGGACAGAGAGAGTCAGAATAAGAGATTCGTTCCAGAATGAGACTGCACTGCCACCACAGTGGCCTAAACAATGACAATCTGTCCTATCAGCTGTCAGAACCTAAAGATCACCCTGCTGGTCAGCAACTCTCGCGCCGTCTGCTGTGCCACACTTCCTGTCTGCCTGGGGCGGATGGCATGTGCGTTCCTAGAAGCCAAATGATCATTCTACTTTGTGGTTTTAGCCCATGGTTTTCCTACGAGAATTTCAATGTTTACTATTTCTCAAGTAGAGGCAGACCTCAGAGATGTTCTGGGTGCGTTTCCAGAGCACCACAATAAACCAAACATAGCAATAAGGTGAATTAAATGGATTTTTTTGGTTTCCAGTGCATATTGTGCTATACTGGAGTCTATTAAGTGTGCAATAACACTATGTCTAAAAAATGTACACGTCTTGATTTAAAAATACTTTATGGCTAAACAATGCTAGCTGTCATCTGAACTTCCAGCAAGTTATAATCTTTTTGCTGGTGGAGGGTCTTGCCTCAATGACGCATGGCTGCTGACCGATCAGGACGGTGGTGGCTGAGGGTTCGGGTGACCATGGCAATTTCTTACAATAAGACAATGATGAAGTTTGCCGCATCAATGAACTCTTCCTTTCACAAACAATTTCTCTGTAGCATGAGATCCTGTTTGATAGCATTTTACCCACGCTAGAACTCCTTTCGAAATTGGAGTCAATTCTCTCAAACCCTGCACTTGCTTTATCAATTAAACATATATAATATTCTAAATCCCTTGCCGTTATTTCAGCAATCTCAACATCTTCACCAGAAGCAGATTTCTTCTTTTTTTCAAAGTCGCTGTGTTGTTTTTTTGTTGCTTTTTTTTTAAGTTTATTTTTATTTGTTTTGAGAGAGACAGAGAGCGAGCGGGGGAGGAGCAGAGAGAGAGGGAGACATAATCCCAAGCAGGCTTCACGCTGTCAGTGCAGAGTCTGATGCGGGGCTTGAACTCATGAACCGTGAGATCATGACCATGAGCCGATGTCAAGATTCCGACGGTTAGCCGACTGAGCCACCTGGGCGCCCCATGTTGTTGTTGTTTTTTAAATTAGATTCAAGTTAGTTAACATCTAGTTTCAGGAGTAGAATTTAGTGACTCATCGCTTTCATATAACACCCAGTGCTCTTCCCAAAAAGTGCCTTCTTCATACCATCACCCACTTAGCCCATCCCCCCACACACCTCCCTGCCATCAACCCTCAGTTTGTTCTCTACACTTAAGAGTCTCTTATGGTTTGCCTCCCTCTTCCTCTCAAGAAACCACTTTCTCTGCTCATCTAGAAGGAGCAAACTGCCCGTCTGTTCAAGTTTGATCACGAGATTGTAGCAATTCAGTGTCATCTTCAGGCTCCACTTCCGATTCTAGTTCTCTTGCTATTTCCACCCCGTCTGCTCTTACTTCCTCCACTGAAGCCTTGAAGCCCTCCGAGGCATCCATGAGGGTTGGGATCAACTTCTTCCAAACTCGTTTTTATGTTGACGTGTTGACTTCCTGTCGTGCATCGCAAGGGTTCTTTCTTAACGGCATCCAGAATGGCAAACCCTTTCCAGAAGGTTTTCAACGGACTTTGCCCAGATCCGTCAGAGGAATCCCTATCTATGGCAGCTAGGGCCTTACAAAATGTGTGGCTTAAATAATGACGAGGCTTCAAAGTCAAAATGACTCCTTGACCCCCGGGCTGCACACCGGCCACGAGAACAACGTGCATCTCGTATATCTTCACCAGAGCTCGTCGGTGACCGGGCGCATTTTCAACGAGCAGTACTATTTTGAACGGAATCTTTTCTTTCGGAGCAGTAGGTCTCCCCGGTGGGCTTCAGACATTCAGCAAACCACCTTGTAAACACACGTGCCGCCATCCAGTCTTGGTCATTCCTGTTAAAGAGCACAGGCACAGTGGATTTCGCATAATTCTGAAGGCCCCGGGGTTTCTGGAACCCGGCCCGTGAGCACCGGCTTCAACTTAAAGTCACTGGCTATATTCGCCTCTAATAATTAGAGTCGGCCTGCCCTTTGCAGCTTTGAAGCCGGGCACTGACTGCTCGTCTCTAGCCGCGAAAGTCCCACATGGCATCTTCTTCCGACAGAAGGCTGTCTCGTCCACACTGCAGATCTGTTGTTTGGTGTAGCCTCTGCATTCCTGATCTTAGTTGGATCTTCTGGATGGCCTCGCGAACCGACCTCCGCTAGCTTCCAACTTTCCCGCCGCAGCCTCCTCACCTCTCTCGGCCTCCACACAACTGCAGAGAGTTAAGGCCTTGCTCCGGATCGGGCTCTGGCTTAAGGGAGCATCGTGGCTGCTTCGAGCTTCTGTCCAGACCGCTAACATTTTCTCCACATCAGCAATAGGCCGTATTGCTTACTTCCCATTCGTGTGTTCACTGGAGTAGCACTTTTAATTTCCTTCAAGAACCTTTCCTTTGCGTGCACAATGAGGCTAACTGTCTGCTGCAAGACGCCTACCTTTCAGCCTGTCTCGGCTTAAGACGCGCCTCCCTCGCTGAGCTTAATCATTTCTACCTTTTGATTGAAGGGGACAGACACGTGATTCTTCGTTTCAGTTGAACAGTTACGGGCCACTGTAGGGTTATTAATTGGTCGAATTTCAATATCGTAGTGTCTCAGGGAATAAGGAGGCTCCAGGAGAAGGAGAGAGATGGGAACCGCCCGTCAGTAGAGTTGATTATCAATTATGTTCACTGTCTTATATGGGTGTGATATGTGGTGCCCCAAAACAATTACAATAGTAACATCAAAGATCACTGGTCAAAGATCACCATAAGAAATACGATAATAATGAAAAAAAAAAAAAAAAGAAATACAATAATAATGAAAAATTGGAAATGTCATGAGAATTACCAAAATGGGACACAGAGACATGCAGTAAGCAAATGCTGTGGGAAAAATGGCGCCAACGGACTCGCTTGACACAGGGTCGCCAAAAGCCTTCGATTTGTAAAAAACGCAATTATCTGTGAAGTGCAATAAAATAAGGTATGCCTGGGGCTCCTTAGTCGGTTAAGATTCTGACTTCAGCTCAGGTCATGATCTCACGGTTCGTGAGTTCGAGCCCCGCGTCGGGCTCCCTGCTCTCGGCAGAGAGCCTGCTTCGGATCCTCTGTCTCCCTCTCTGCCCCTCCCCCACTCGCACATTCTCTTTCTCTCTCTCAATAATAAATAAACATAAAAAAAAAAGTTAAACCTATAATTACTTTTATATGTGAATTTCACATTAACATCAGGTAACACAAAAGGGGTTGCTATTGTGAGTGAGTTTTATTTTCATTTTTATAATTTCCTATGTGTCTAAAAGTGTTCTACAATGATTATATACTGTTTTAAAAATCAGAAAAACAGGTTTACAATATTAAATATGACATTATCTAACTCCCATTTTAAGCTATTTTAATCTCTTTAGAATTATAAAACCTTAGTATTATACCATTTAGGATTGTGATAAAAAGAAAAGTTGAGACACGATTTGAAAAAGGCACTGATCATTCTAAATATTTTAATTGTTTAAGAATACTATTTGTTTCTAGCTCGGTGCTATTCTTTTTTTTTAATGTTTATTTTTGAGAGAGAGAGAGAGAGACAAAGTGTGAGCAGGAGAGAGGCAAAGAGAGGGAGACACAAAATCTGAAGCAGGCCCCAGGCTCTGAGCTGTCAGCACAGAGCCGGATGCGAGGCTCGAACCCTTGAACCATGAGATCGTGACCTGAGCCAAAATCGGACGCTCAACTGACTGAGCCACCCAGGTGCCCCTACCTGGGTGCTATTCTTACTAAAAGTCAATTTCTTTCAAACCTTTTGAGATAAAATTGCATTCTCATGACTTTTTAGAAAAGATTTGGGGCATCTGGGTGGCTCTGTCGGTTAAGCGTCCGACTTCGGCTCAGGTCATGATCTCGCGGTTTGAGAGTTCAAGCCCCGCGTCGGGCGCTGTGCTGACAGCTCGGAGCCTGGAGCCTGCTTCAGATTCTCTGTCTCCCCGTCTCTCAGCCCCTCCCCTGCTCATGCTCTGTCTGTCTGTCTCTCTCAATAATAAATGTTAAAAAAAAATGTTTTTTAAAAGATTACCTCTTGTCTCAAGTTTGCCTTGAGTTCCATTCACCACTTTGAAGTAGGTACCATTTCTAAGATTTTATACATGAGGGGTTTAGTAGGTGTTGAGGAAGAAAGAGCGAGAAGAGCTCCATTGCTTAATTTCCATACCCTTAAAGTGTGACTACCAACCCCCCTCACACACTCCTTAACGTTTAGATCTGTGACATTCTGACATCAATAATTTCTTCGCAGGGGCACCTGGGTGGCTCAGCCAGTGAAGCAACCGACTCTTGATCTCAGTTCAGGTCTTGATCTCAGGGTCGTGAGTTGAAGCCCAGCATTGGGCTCCCCCCCGGGGCGTGAAGCTTACTTAGAAAAAAAAAAAATTCCTCGTGGATTCAGCAGTCACTTGAATAATCCACACTTTCTGTGTTCCGTATGTAAATACATACAAGGAGAAACAAAGACGTGGCTGATCCACAAAGATAAAACGTTTTAGGTTGGTTGCCACAACCTCACCTCCGATCAAGCACTGCTTAATACACAGACATTCATTTCCCCTACGTGACTCAAATCCCATTGAATAAGAGGACTGCCATAGTTCAAAACAAAACAAAACAAAACAAAACAGGAATCAGATGAACTGTGACGTCATGGAAGCACATTGGGCTGACCTGAGTTCTGAGCTCTGCTACCATGTATTACGTTGACTTAAAAAGTTGAGCTGGAAGAACTCTATCGATCATTTTAATTCTCCAAAACCCATTATTTGTCAGATTCCCAACGGTAAGATGCCACAATACATTAACTAACACCCCTTTGTTCAGTAAATAATTAGTTTTCCATAGAAGCACTGGAATTTTTTACGTGATATCTACAATTCACATCACTCTGGCATCTAGACGCATATCCCTAGTACTGAAACGTAAGTCTCTTGTAGTCAGTGGCAGATTTGGGATATACCTCTGTTATCTTCAGCTGTGATCCTCGTAGGGCTAACTAACTTTACCAGGTCAAGTTAGGTCAAGTTGGGTCAATGCCCCCACATGGGTATTCCAAGGTCAACCTAGGTTCTGCCCTAAGCACTACATAATTGAAACTGGACAAGCACTACCCAGTGTGTGATACCAACTTATTATCAAGCACAGACTGAGAGACAACTTTTATTACTTAAGAAACAAAAAATGTTTAATTGCTGTCATGATGCCTTTTGACATAAAGAGTACTGGCCAAAATAATAATGTATAATATAATGTATAATCTTTTTTTTTTTTTTTTTTGAGAAAGAGAGAGAGAGAGTGCCTGAGCAGGGGAGGGACAGAGGGAGAGGGAATCTCACGCAGGCCCCATGCTCCAGCACAGAGCCCCACACAGGGCTCGATCTCATGACGGTGAGATCATGACCTGAGCCAAAATCAAGAGTCAGACGCTTAACCCGCTGAGCTGCCTAGGTGCCCTCACACATTTTTAAAAGCAAGGAAACTTGTTTATGTTTTCCAGATTGTCAGTATCAGTGCTTATAGAAGAACATCTGCTGAACACAGAAAAGAGTGAAATACAGATGGTCCCCAACTTCCGATGGTTAGACTTACGATTTTTACATTACACAATGGTGCAAAAGTGATACACGTTCCACAGACATCGTACTTTAAATATTGAATTTGGATCTTTTCTCAGGCTATTGGTATGTGGTACAATGTTCTTTGGTGAGGCCAGACAACAGCAGCGAGCCACAGCTCCCAGTTAGCCATGCAATCCTGAGGGTCAACAAATACACTTATAATCATTCTGTTGTTCACTTTCAGTCCAGTATCCAATGAAGTGCATGAGATAGTCAACACTTCGTTTTAGTGTTTTTAAGTTTATGTATTTATTCTGAGATAGAGAGAGCACGAGCAGGGGAGGAGCAGAGACAGAGGGAGAGAGAGAGAATCCCAAATAGGCTCCACACTGTCAGTGCAGAGCCTGACGCAGGGCTCCATTCCACGAATCGTGAGATCATGACCTGAGCCAAGATCAAGAGTCAGACACTTAACCGACTGAGCCACCCAGGCGCCCCAACGCTTCATTTTAAAATGGGCTTTGTGTTAGATGATTTTGCCCAACCGTAGGCTAACGTAGGTGTCTAGTACGCGAGACCAAGCTTTGATGTTCGGTAAATTAGATGTATTAAATGCATTTTCAACTTCAGTATTTTCAACCTACTGTGAGTTAGCCCATTGTGAGTTGATGAAGATCTCTGGGGGAAAACGACCCATTATCATTCAGTGGAAGGATAACTACTCTAAATATTTTTGTGTGAATAGTTTTGAATCGTTTACCTTTCGTAGTAAGACCAATAGTTAGGCTACGGGGAACTGTGCCAAGCGCTTAAACAGATGATCTCATCTGATATCCACAAACACCGGATCATGCAACTAAGTTTATTGTTTCCGTTGAACACTGAGGAAACAGAAGACAAGACAGGTTGAACCAATTGCCCGGTCACATAGTAAATTGCAGAGCCGGGCTCCAAACCACTACGTGTCTGACTCCAGAGACTAGGTACTTAACCGCGACACCGTATTGACTCCCTTTTCGTGCCCTCTTTCACTTCAACTCTGCCCTCTTGAATTTACTGTTCGTTGAAGACCTCCCCCTCTGCTCCCGCCATTCCCTTTGCCAGGATTGCCCTTTTCCGTCCTTCTGCCTGGCCAAACCGTACTTCTCATTCAAATGCCACCTACTCCTCCAAGCTTCTCTAATTGGCCCTCAGCTCTCCTCCTACGAGTCCCAATATTCTTTCCTGTACTCCATGGATTCCTCCCTCCTGTCTCAACCTCTTCCCGCTCCTCTGCCTCCCACACTAACACAGACAGCAGGGGTTTACTATATTTGTCAGTGCTGAGTGACTCGTGGCCCTGCTCCAGTTCCCACGCTTTGGACGTAGGGCTAAGCAGTTACTCCAGGACGCAGCTACTGGGCAAGAGGGAGCTGGCTTGGCCTTCTGATACTAAGGTGAAGGTGTAGCTCCTGTACGCACAGGTCAAAAAAAAAAAAAAAATCACTTCTCGTCCAGGTAAAGCCAGTGTTTCACCCCACCTCCCAGGGCTGCCCGTTGTATTTTTAACTTCTTTCCCCCGCAAGGCTGCCCTTGACATTACTTTGAAGATGATTTCCTCCTGATAAAGTCTTTTACAATGTGGGATAATGCCAGCTTCCTGATCTGCCCTGGGTTCTAAAAAGGCAGCCTTGGTGGCTAAACAAGTTTTTTGTTGCTGTTTATTCCAAAGTTTTTGTGGGCCTCTGGTCCCCCGCCAGAGAGCCCATTGCAACTGAAAAGCAATGCTCTGGACCCGATATCATGAAACTTAGTTCCATGGAACTGTATTTCCAAGCTTCACAAGGCATCCCTAGGGGTCCTTGAAAGAAAGTGTGGACATGTTTATCTAACCCACATGGTTAAGGGTGAGAGCGAGGGGCTGTTTGCACACGTGCCAACTGCAACGTGGCCTCAAGCGACTGGGTCTGGAAGCCATGAGCCCTCTGGATGCGTGCCATGTATAGAAAGACAACTCGCTGATGTATTTCTTTTTTTTTTTTTTTAATTTTTTTTTTCAACGTTTTTTATTTATTTTTGGGACAGAGAGAGACAGAGCATGAACGGGGGAGGGGCAGAGAGAGAGGGAGACACAGAATCGGAAACAGGCTCCAGGCTCCGAGCCATCAGCCCAGAGCCTGACGCGGGGCTCGAACTCATGGACCGCGAGATCGTGACCTGGCTGAAGCTGGACGCTTAACCGACTGCGCCACCCAGGCGCCCCCTCGCTGATGTATTTCTGATACACCACAGGCTTCCTATGGAGATGGGGAAAATGTGAATCTCCAGCCTGAACTTTGCCCTAACTCAAGAGCCGTATGTCTAACTGCCTAGCGGACATCTGTACCTAGGTGTATGACAGACATATCAAACTTAACACGTCTAAACAAGCTCCCGATAAGTCCCTCAACCCGCACCCTCCCACGTTGGCAACCCCATTCGTCCACTCGTTCAGATCGAAACCTTCATGGCATTCTTGGTTCTTCTCTTTTTCACATGTGCCACGGGTGGCCCTGAGCAAATCCTGTTGGGCCTACTGCCCCAGTTCGAGCACTATTCACCATCCCGATGCCACTATGGTGTCCCAAGTCACCGCCATTTCTCCTTCAGCTTTTCGTCATAGCCTCCTACCAGGTTTCACTCTCTTCTGCACCCAGCAGTCGGGGCGATCTTGTTGGCACTTAACAGGATCTACTCAAGACCCTCTGGTGACTTTTCATTTCGCTCATAATGAGAGCCTCGCTGTTCTTGAACATGCCAAGCACAGACCCACCTCAGGGCTTTGACTTGCTCTTTCTTCCATGTGGAAGGCTTTTTTCACCAGATCTCCATGGGGCTGTCTTCTCCGTTTCCTTTGAGTCTTTACTTAAGATTCCTCTTTCCATGCAGGCCTTCCCTCGTCCCCCTACAAAACTGAAATACAAATATCTTGGCACCTCCCACCTCCCTTCCCTGTTTCACGGTTCTCTGTAGGACTACCGTTAGCTAACAGACTATACATTTTACTGACATATTGTGTTAGTTGGTTGACTACTTCACTTCAACATTAATTCCACGGGGGCAGAAAATTTTACCTGTTTTATTTTATTCACTGCCGTATCAGCAGTATCAGAAGGTGCCTGGCGCATAGTAGTCACTCAACAAATGCTTGTTAAGTAAATAGGTGTTGAATGAAGAGAAGATACCAGAACTGGGTGAAGAATGGGTTCACCCAAGTTTAATGATTTTCAAACTGCTTTCAGAGGTCCAGTGCCCCCTTTACAAGGAGAAGGAACCCAAAGGGGTAAGGCTCTGGACCCCCAGACCCCTTCTTTAACCTGAATCTGACATACTGGCCTTCCATGACAGCTTTGTTTTAAACAAAACATTACTGGGGCACCTGGCGGGCTCAGTTGGTAGAGCATGTGACTCCCCTTTTTTTTTTAAGTTTATTTATTTATTTTGAGAGAAGGCACAAGTTGGGGAGGAGCAGAGAGAGAGGGAGAGAGCGCGATTCCCAGTCAGGCTCTGCACCGCCAGCACAGAGCCTGACATGCGGCTCGAACTCACAAACCATGAGATCATGAATCGTGAACTGAGCCGCCGTCAGATGCCTAATGGACTGAGCCACCTAGGCGCCCCGAGCATGTGACACTTGATCCTGTGGGGTTGTGAGCTCAAGCCCCATGTTGGGTGTGCAGCCTACTTTAAAAAAATAAATAGAGGCGCCTGGGTGGTATAATCAGTTGAGTGCTGACTTCAGCTCAGGTCATGATCTTGCAGTTTGTGAGTTTGAGCCCCGTGTCGGGCTCTGTGCTGACAGCTCGGAGCCTGGAGCCTGCTTCGGATTCTGTGTCTGCCTCTCTCTCTGCCCCTCCCCCACTTGCACTCTGTCTCTCTCTCTCTCTCTCTCTCTTAAAAATAAACATAAAATTTTTTTAAATACACAAATAAAATATTTTTTAAAAACTTCAATTGAATTACAATTAAGAAAATAAAAAATACGCTCCATGGATGGGGTTTTAAGAATTGTTTGAAAACACCTGCCCTACATCTAAAGAGGTCGGAGACCATAATCTCCTCAGTCTGAGAACAATGACGTGGCTTTAGGGGACACATACGTTGGGTCCTCTCTAGCTCGGGCTCTCACGGTGTGGCCCAGGTGTCCCGGAGTAGGCCGTAGGGTATAAACACGGCACCGTTACCCGAGCAGCGCCTTTACCTCAAATGGGGGAGCAAAAGCGAATTTTCTATCCCAATAAAGATGCAGCAGAATGAACACGCCTCAAGAATTCACAAGATCACACGCCAGCTTTGGCAGAACGTGTGTAGATGGAAGGCACCATGCCTCAGACCACTCTCTGCCTTGCCGGTCCGCCTATCCTTTTCTCCGCCATAAAGAGAAGCAGGATTGTTCGAGCAGCTCCAGATCCAGGAGGAGCCGAGAAACAAAGAGGTGGCCTCGGGTGGCCCCAAACGATAGGTCACGCTTACCTAGGTAGGCTCCTTACGGTCACGCTTTAACGTGGGCCTGGGACCCTTTGCTGGTCAGGAGGGATGGGCTAAGTCCCGCCTGCACACTACTCAGACGCCATCCGAGAATTCATAGGCAGAGCCCCTTCCCTGCTGTTGCTCTGGGAAACGGCATCAGATTTCCTGAAGCTCGGGTCATGTGCTCCCCCCTCTCCTATCGGACAGCAAAGGCTAGAATTGCAGTGAGGCATTTATTTCATCCTGTACTTATTTATTTATTTATTTACTTACTTGCTTACTTATTTACTGTACGTAGGCCCCATGCCCAGTGTGGAACCCAGCGTGGGGCTTGAACTCACGACCCTGAGATCAATGCCTGAGCGGAGATCAAGAGCCGGGTGCTTAACCGACTGAGCCACCCAGGCGCCCCCAATCCTATCTATGTTTATTGACCAGCTTCTCCATACTCAGTACTAAGATATAAAAAAAAAAAAAAAAAAAAAAAACAGTACGACACTGGGTTTTAAAACATAAGATTTTTTTTTTAATTGTCTTAAAAATTTTTTTTATTGTTTATTCCTTATTTTGAGAGAGAGAGACACACACACAGAGCATGAGCAGGGGAGGGGCAGAGAGAGAGGGAGACAGAATCTGAAGCATGCTCCAGGCTCTGAACTGTCAACACAGAGCCTGATGTGGGGCTTGAACTCATGTGAGATCATGTGAGAACATGACCTGAGCCAAAGCTGGATGCTCAACTGACTGAGCCACCCAGGCACCCCTAAATTGTTTTTATTTTTTTTATTTATTTATTTTATTTATTTATTTATTTATTTTTTTATTTTTTAATATATGAAATTTACTGTCAAATTGGTTTCCATACAACACCCAGTGCTCATCCCAAAAGGTGCCCTCCTCAATACCCATCACCCACCCTGCCCTCCCTCCCACCCCCCATCAACCCTCAGTTTGTTCTCAGTTTTTAACAGTCTCAAACATAAGATTTTTTTAACTGCTACCACGATTACAGTGTTCTAACCAACTGAAAGCTGCGTTAATAATAATCAGAGGGGCGCCTGGGTGGCTCAGTCGGTTAAGTGTCTGACTTCGGCTCAGGTCACCATCTCGTGGTTTGTGGGTTTGAGCCCCGCGTCGGGTTCTGTGCTGACACCTCAGAGCCTGGAGCCTGCTTCGGACTCTTTGTCTCCCTCTTTCTCTGTCTGCCCCTCCCCCACTCGTGCTCTGTCTCTCAAAAATGAATACACGTTAAAAATTATGAGAAATGATAATCAGAGATAGTGATACTTGCAAAATGTATATACCTCTGAAGCGCTCCCGCCGATTACTAACTCTGAGGAATCCCTGTTGGATATAATAAGCCTGCAGCTAGGAAACAATTTTCACTGGCAACATTTTCCATAGTAGCTGGCACTCATGTTGGATGTCCAATATTTATTGGCTTCTTAGGAAGGCAAGAACCAGGGTCATGAACGAGGGGATGGTTGATCTCCACAAGTGATCTGTGAAACTATTCCACATTAGGAAATAATAGAGATGAATAGCTTTACACTGAAAAATAGAACAGGAGTCCTGAGCTCTCCCAGCTCTGCCACAAAATCACTGTGTTGCTTCTCCCCTCTGGGCCTCAGCTTTCTCATCTGTAAAATGAGGGCTTCGGTGGACAATGGTCCTTCAAGCTCTGATATTCTCTGGAGTCTATAAAACCCACATTGAGGGGTGCCTGGCTGGCTCAGTCAGTAGAGCATGTGACTCCTGACCTTGGGGGGTTGTAAACGTGAGCCCCACTTTGGGTGCAGAGGTTACTTAAACATAAAACTTTTTAAATAAATAAATCAATAAATCCCACGTTCATAGCCAGGCCACTCGGGGCACGTACGTGTTCTGAACTGGTCACCAAACACCACCGACATGTAAGGACTAGAAGCGAGTGAGTGAGCTGTTGGGGAAAGCCCCATTAAGCAAATGGACCTTGCCCTCATGCTCATTTCCAACAGACACGAGTAAGCATCCAAAGTCCAAGAAACTAGGCTGCCTCACCCTTCCTCGCACCGCATTCCATCGCGAGATTACACTTCAACGCTCCAGAAGCCGAATCAGGGATGGTCTACACGTCCCAGTCCAATCCAACGGGCCCCATCTGCTGGTTGGCCGATACAGGGGACACGCCCTGAACAGAATGTGAAAAGTACTCTTCAGGATTTGGATGTGATTGGATTTAAGGCTACCTTGGAGAGTATCGCTCTAAAGAAAAGGTTAGGAAGACCACAGGGCCCGAGCAGGAGGGCGAGGAAGCTGCACGGCAAAAGGAGCAGACGTCTGCCCAGAACCGGTTCCTCTCCAGTCTTCTCCGACAGCAAGAGCATTGCTTGCTAGACGCTGCCTGGCCACACCCTCACTTGGCCTCCTTTCAGTCTGAGTTTTAAAAGTACAGTCAAATAGCGATGGGCCCTTAGTGGAGGGGGGGTGGGGGGGGGGGTCTGGGCCCCGGCGCCAACTGTTAGCAGGTGAGCGTGATTCTGCAGGTGTTTTGTGAGAGCAGGACAGATCCGAAATGATTCTGATTTTGGAATCCCTTCGGAAGAGCACATACTCTCCCATTTCGGCAGGCAGCCACCACCCCTGGACTTACCCTGGGAGGCCTGGCCTCCAAATACTTTTCAGCGGGAGCTGAGACTCAGGGACCAGACCTCCCCGCGACACCAGTGCTGCTTTCCAGCTCCCCTCCCTTTGCAGCTGCCCCGTCCACGGTCAGCGTCAGCCCGGGCTCCGGCAGCCACCCAAAACTAAACAACCCCAAAGTCGAATGGGTGCGAAGTTTCCCTTCGAAAGCGTTTAGTTCAAATCTGGGTGTTTCCCCGCACCTCCGCCCCTGTAGACACAGGAAGCACTGGCAAGTGGGCCCGCGCACGAAGCACTGGGCTTTTCTCTCCACTGGAGACGGGGGACTATGCAGACAGGGGACCGTCACAGGCAGGGCGCGGCGAGCCAGACCACCAGAGCCACTGTGTATTTGCGGTTCGCTAGAAGGCAGGTCCATGCGACGGGTTTTAGTTTCTGAGGCGTTAAAAACCCAAACCACGACAGACCCCGTGACAGGAGGCTACCACCTGGAAAGAAAGCAAGACAGCGAATCCCTAGCAAGCAATTCATTTGTGCTTTTATCAAACGTCTGCCGTGTGTCCCACATTGTCCTGAACATTCCCACATTCAGGCACTTTTGTCTCACCGTCAGATCATGGGTCCCAACAATTTGTTGTTCAAAAAGTGTAATTATCATCCTGCGATCCCTAACACATCGGGTGCTCCACAGGAGAAAGAGACAGCGCAAGCAATGTTTATTTCACAAAGAGACAGACAAAGGCACCCAGTTGTTGTTTTTTTGTTTTTCTGTCTAGTGTCCTTTCCTTCAAATTCGTTCCTTACCTCTAACAAAGGGTTGCCTTTTGCGCTCACCCTCATTTCAAACTAAGACATCAGAATCTGTGCCTGACAGTGATGGAGGCTGGAGTAGAGAAGATAAAGTTTATAAATGATTCTCTTGAGAGAGAGAGAGAAAGAAAGCACACACACGAGTCGGGGAGGGGCAGAGAGAAAGGGAGAGAATCTTAAGCAGGCTCCAGGCTCAGCGTGGAGCCTGACACGGGACTCAATCCCACGACCCTGGGATCATGACCTGAGCCAAAATCAAGAGTCCGACGCTCAACCGACTGAGCACCTCCCCCCACCCCGGCGCCCCTATAAATGATTCTTTATCTATTTTTTTAAGTGTATTTTTGAGAGAGAGAGAGACAAAGTACGAGTGGAGGAGGGGGAGAGAGAGGGGGAGACACAGAATCCGGAAGCAGGCTCTGCACTGTCAGCACAGAGCCCAGTGCAGGGCTCAAACCCACAAACTGTAAGATCATGACCCGAGCCGAAGTCAGATGCTTAACCAACTGAGCCACTCAGGTGCCCCTACAAATGATTCTTTAAGTGAAAAGATGCAAACCAGAAGCCTACAGCCATGTTCTATGTGGCCCACTACTAACATTTAAAAAGTGGGAGATTTTACATAAAAATCCGTATTTCCATCTTTTCTTGAAAAATCAGAAAATCTGGCAATACTGTGTCCATACTCTCTGTGGTGATGATTGACCAGAGCTGAATACGAGCTGCCCCTGTGTGGCGGGAAGTGCATTCTCTAGGTAGCCACATTCCTTCCCCTTCCCTGCTGCCTCCTCTACTCCTCTCCTGCAGGTGGATATAGGGGACCATTTATCGTGACATTTCAACTATCGATTTTCTTCCAGAAAAAAGAAGAAGAAATATTTCTCCTGTGTCTTATGGAAGCAGGAAAACAGATGATAAGTATATACCACTTATTTCAAAGAAAAAATAGCATTTTTTGCGAACAGCAAAGAATATTGCTACATGTTCAACACGCCCAACCATTGGGGCACCTGGGTGGCTCAGTCGGTTGGGCCTCCGACTTCAGCCCAGGTCATGATCTCATGGTTCGTCAGTTCGAGCCCTGCATCGGGCTTTCCGCCCTCAAGCACACGGCCTGCTTCAAATCCTGTCTCCCTCTCTCTCTGCCCCTCCCCTGCTCGCACTCTCTCTCAAAAATAAAAAATAAACATTACAAAAAATTGAATACGCCCAACAAACGTGTCTTTCAATAAAATATATCGGCCTTGCTTCACTCATTGACGTCACACGTGAGCTGCCGCTTCTGCTTAAAATAGACACTGAAACATTAGTCTGTAGGGAAGGAAAAAACTTTTACTACTAGTTTTCCTGGTTCTCCGGCTAGAGTCCTGGAAATTCGGCTGACAGGTTAACAAGAGGAAAACAGTTAATAAATAGCACACATAGCAGAAGTACATGCAGCGGAAACTCAGCGATGAGTAACTCGAAGGGGTGGTTAGATCTTGTTCTTTTTTTTTTTTTTTTTTTAATTTTTTTTTCAACATTTTTAATTTATTTTTGGGACAGAGAGAGACAGAGCATGAACGGGGGAGAGGCAGAGAGAGAGGGAGTCACAGAATCGGAAACAGACTCCAGGCTCCGAGCCATCAGCCCAGAGCCTGACGCGGGGCTCGAACTCACGGACCGCGAGATCGTGACCTGGCTGAAGTCGGACGCTTAACCGACTGCGCCACCCAGGCGCCCCAGATCTTGTTCTTATATAGCATCTTAACAGAGAACAATAAATTTATAGAGAAGTGACACGCCAAAGGAAATGGGTTTTAGGCTTCCAAGGGCGGCAAACTGTGGAAATGCACATATAGTGGGGAAACTAGTGAAGAAACTAGTTTGGGCAGGTCCACATCGGCATCAACTTTCTGTCTTTTTCATGGCCATAATCTTTCCTGGGAGAGGGGACTTACGATTGTATTCACTTCTCAGAAGTTTCTGCTTTTAGTGAGATAAGGGAAACTCCGGGAAGGGCCTTTGTACATCTGTTGAATCTTAAATGTCTTGAGCTCAAAATAATCCTTAAAGCCAAAATGACATATTTTGGGGTGGCATATTATGATCCCCTACAAATCCGAATGCCCTTTGCAGCTAAGAGGACAGTGTCTACTTAGATCCCGGGATCTTTTTCTGTTCTGTTGGTGAGACAGAGGCTGATTCAGGATATCAGACAATAATCCTCTTTCCTTTTTATTTAAAATGCCCTTGGGACGCCTGGGTGGCTCAGTCGGTTAACCGTCTGACTTCGGCTCAGGTCATGATCTCGCAGTTCGTGAGTTCGAGCCCCGCGTCGGGCTCTGTGCTGACAGCTCGGAGCCTGCAGCCTGCTTTGGATTCTGTGTCTCCCTCCCTCTGCCCCTCTCCTGCTCATGCTCTCTCTCTGTCTCTCAAAAATAAATAAATGTTAAAATAAATTTAAAATAATAATAATAAAAAGATAAAATAAAATAAAATGCCCTAGTGATATAGATGTATGTAATCCAGGTTGGGAATGCCACAGGAACACACACACACACACACACACACACACACACACACACACACACCTTCCAGTTGGTTTTTTCTGTACAATAAATTTTCACCCCAAGGTTGGATTTCAGGTGATGATGCTGTTTGGTGAGTATCTTCCAAGATAAGATGGCACAACGTACTGGACAGCCACTGATATTTCTATACACTTAGCTCTTTGTCCATGCTTCTCTTCTGGCACATACCACTTTTTATTACCTATTAGACACATTTTGTAACTCTCCCACTTAAACTTAACCTCCCTCAGAATAAAATCTGTGTCTGGTTCATCCTGATATTCCATGGCACATGGAACAGAGCCTTGCCCTGAGCAGGTACTCCAACCACATTTGCTGACTGGCTGGTGGCTGACAGAATGAATGACTTTCCCCCGTAGTCGACTCATTACTTAACCATTTTGTTCTCGTTCTTCACAATTTCTCTCTTGGGGGCAGACGGGGGGGAGTTAAGCATCTAGCTATAAAGGGAAATGAAGGTGGTACTTTTTTTTTTTTTAAGTTTTTGACACCTAGATCAGGCATGAATCTAGTTCTTTAGTCCAACATGAGTACAGACACGTGAGACCATTTGGTCATGATCAAAGCTGTGCTGCTAACCCTGAGGCCTGCCCTCACCCCAGCAGACTGGTTGCTCAGCAGCTGCCCTTGGGACTAGTTCAACCTCAAGACTATCTCCTGTGAACATCAGCCCTAAAAGGCACCGCCCAGAATTCTGGGCTGCACATTCTATTCTCCTCAGCTCTGGCCCAACAGACTTATAATTGAGGATACTGTCTTTTGATTCCTTTGAAAACAGGTCACTATAAAAAGTGTGCTGATGCTAATATATGCTTATTTTTCAGGACTGCTTTATCTCTAATGCGGTCTTTTTTTTTAATTATTAGTCAATTCTGCCACGTGTGGAACAAAACTATAAGCGGCCACTACGAATAAACCTAGTTCTCATATTCCTTTCCAATCAATTCAGACACTGCCTCTTTCCCTCCACTGAAACATTTATTCAAAATTAATGCTAGATCACAGGCCACTAGAGCTGGAAATAACCTCAGAGACTGCCCAGTCCAACTCCCTCATTTGATATCGTCTTCGTTTCTTTTTGCCGCTATAACAAATAACCACAATTATAGTGACTTAAAACAACATCGATGCACTCTCTTACAACTCACACAGACAGAAGTCCAAAATCAGTCTCACTGGGCTAAAGGCACGGCGTCGGAAGGGCCGTTTCTCTCTGGAGGCTCTAGAGGAGAATCCTTCTCCTTGTGGTTTTCAGCTCCTTCCGGTGACCTGCATTCCTTGGCTTGTAGCACCTTCTACCATTTTCAAAGCACATCACTCCAACCTCTGTTCCATCATCATATGACCAGTACCTCCTCCCCCTGTGTCCTCTTATAATGATCATGGTGATCACGCTGGGCTCATGCAGGTAATCCTGGATGATTACCCCATGTGAAGACCCTTAACTTAATCACACCTGCAAAGTCTCCTTTGCCATGTAAGGTAACATTCATAGCTTCTAGCATGGACATTTTGGGGAGAGGAGCGTTTTCAGCTTACTACAATAAAGAAGGAGATAGGGGCCCGGAAAGGGGTAGTGACCTAGCCCAGGGCACATACCGATTTGAGCCCAGGCTCTACGTTTCTTGACTTTCCAAACACCATTCACTACAGAGCCAACCTTTTCAGGGTTAACCTCTGTGCCTTCCGATGTAGCAATTAGCTCATTTGATAAGCCATCTTTAAATAGCTAGATGATCAGGATCTTCCTCCCTTTCCAGATAATATCTGCATATTTTTGCATATCCTTCCAGAGTTATTTTAATGGTGGAAATTTCAGAGTAGATAAAGAACAGAGAGTCAAAAAAAAAAGCAACACAGAGAAGATGTGGACCAGACTAGAGTTCTCAGAATGATCTGAAGTGACAGAGGCTGGGCCGATTAACACGATTGTATAATCTTGTTGAGAATTCTGAAAATTACTTTACACAATGGAATATTGAGTGAATTACCATCAATATATGGACAAATTAATAAACAATATATACTTTCCCCTATTCGCTTTCATGAAAGGTCTGAGGAAATAAAAACACAAAAGGGAAGTGACTAACATTCATGGACAGTGAATCAAATTGATCCAATTAAGCTCTTATCAAAACAGATGCACTTTTTCTCTTAATGATATTTAATAAGAGAATTTTTAAAAGATCTCGAAATACAGTAGGATGGCAAGTACCATATTCCTAAAAATCTCCATCACACTTAAGCGGGATCTATAAATCTCATATTCATGAGAAACGGAATTCTGTGCCTCCTAACCTGGCTATGACTTTTCTGAGACCATAGTAGGAACACTGAAAACTCATTTTCCATTCATTTCAATTACTACAGAGAAAGCATAAATTCTATTTACAATAAAAACCCATGACAAAGAAGCACTTCATCTCTTGGTTACAGTGAAATCCACACTAAATATAAAATTATTGACTGCTGCCCAGATATAAGCTACAAGGCATAGCTCTAAAGATCAATAAATTTAAAGAGCGCCAACCATAGTGAGCATCAAATCAGCCAATACATTTAGTATAGTGCCTCCCTAAAGGGAAATTATCATCAGACTCAACACTTTATCTCTGTAGGCGAACGTGTCCCTACAGAAATGGGTCTCACGTTTCTCTGCACAGGCAAGCCGTAGGAATCCAGGTGATGTATTCCATTACCAACAAAGAATTCGCGATAAAAACAAAAATGGTCTTTTGAAGAAAATGGTGGGGACTCCAAACAAAAGCAAACCAAACAAATTTGATATCTTTTCATGTATGTCTGATTCCCAAACGTTAGATTCTTTCTCTTTCTGTTCCAAGTTAGTCAGCTACTGTCTACCCAGTCACTGGAGACACTCAATCCCTCCTTTGAGGGTTCCAGATCCTATCCTTATTTCAATTTTTCTTAATGTTTATTTATTTTTGAGATAGAGACAGAGCATGAGTGGGGGAGGGGCAGAGAGAGAGGGAGACAGAGAATCCGAAGCAGCTCCAGGCTCTGAGCTGTCAGCACAGAGCCCGATGCGGGGCTCGAACCCACCAACCGCAAGATCATGACCTGAGCCGAAGTCAGATGCTTAACCGACTGAGCCACCCCGGTGCCCCTAGATCCTACCCTTATTTCAAAACCACGATACACTCCCTTCAATCACCTCAAGCCCAATCCACATGGTTCGGGAAGCTGCCACCAATTCTTTACCTTCTTTTTCTTGTGGTGTGAGGAAAGTCATTTCCTCAGCTTCCTCATCTCAAAAGTGGGGGCAAGAAAGACAACAGTATCTCATAGGTTTATGGTGAGAATGAAAGATGTAACTAATATTGAGAACCTGGCTAGGTACTTGCCACCCTGAGGGTGATTATTAAAAAAATCACTAACGACAATAACAACAGTCATAGTCATAACGAGGTGCTCCATTTAACTTCTCCCCTGTTGGACAGATGAGATCCTCATCCTTGCTGTGTTTCCATCAAGTTAGATGCAATCAGCTCTCTCTTAACTTCTCGTTAATTCCATTTTCTCTGCAGAGTTTTTTACTTGGCAAGCCCTAATCCCCACGTCTGCCCTCACCATACCTTCTGATTAAATGCAACCCAATCTTTACAGGATGAAATGAATGCTTCTAGAGCCTACATTTACAATGCAACAAAATCATGGATTTTTAGAGCCGGAAGGGACCTGAGGACAACTCCAATTGTCCTGTGGTCCATGACAGGGTTGACATTCTTTACCACGGAGGGAAGGGATCAGAAAGAGAAGGAGGGGGAAGGGCAAGACAAAAGTCAGGAGTCAGATTCAAGTTCTGCCTTAATTGATTGTGGAAAGTTCAATCAGACCCAACCTCTTCTTATTATAGAAGGAGAGTCCAGGAGCCAGAGAGGCTAAGTGACTTGCTCCAAAAGTTAGTGGCACAACAAACAAAACGAGTGCCAGAGCTTGAATTAGAGTTCAAAGCTCCTGGCTCCTGATTCAGTGTTCCAGTGCTCTCCCCCACTGCCCTGGGCTGCCTCGGGTTGTATCTTTATAACTCAAATAGACTATGCTGAGTTTAAGACAGTAAAAAAAAAAAAAAAAAAAAAATGCTTACTGTGACAGGCCTAACAATTTGAGATGCAGGTTTACACAATCAAGGCACTTTGAAGCAGCCATCCTTCTCAACTGCTTGGCTCATTTACACCAGGACCCAACCTATTCAGCTCTAAACGATGCCTGCCGGCCACTGGTTCTGCCCCTCCTTCCATTATCTACCTGCCTCAGCATTTACATCTGCACAGTATTATTTTTTTCCTGATGATAACCTGTCTTTCCGCTCAAAGGAACGTAGCGCAGTAACTGGTCCTTAGTAAGTGTTCAATGAATACCTGCAGAGTGAGCGACCAGATGAATTATCTACAACCTTGCCCGTCCATCGTGGAAATGGCGTCTCATGCCTCCTCGAATGACAACCAATCGAGACTGAGCCAATTCCCAAGACCTCCCACCACCTGGGCAACCGGGGGGGGGGGGGGGGGGGGAGGGGGGAGTGGGTAGGAGAATGAGTCTCAGAAGTTCATTGCTGCCGATTCCACATAGCCATTGACTGCTGTTAGGTAAGCTCCCGAGATCCTTGTTTTGACCCTACGACGTTGACACATTTTGAGCAGGTAATCTCTGGACTGGAGTCCTTTTAAGGGTTTCCTTTGTACCTTGCTTGTTTTCGTCCTCGTCCTACCTTTCTTCTCTAAGCACTGTTAGCACGGTGCCCGGCAAAGAGCAGGCATGCACCCCACAAAGGTGCGATGACCTCCCCTTCCCCTTCATATGTGAAATCTACTCCCCCCCCACCTGCTCCTACCCCCGCCAGCATGGTAGGATTCCATGAATTAATCCCTGAATTAAAAAGAAAGAGAAAAATGGTCTTCAGTACTACTACTTCGGGGTGTGTTGGATTTTCAGCAGAACTGAGCTTTAATTTTCTGTCGATTTGGGAATTTTATTTTCTACATTGTCTGATACCTAACGTCTTGGCCGGCCTAAGCAATATACGTGCAGAGAGCCATCTGAGGGTCAGCAATCCTCCGCTCCAACCTCTGCCATGCTGCACACTACGTGGTATAAGCAGGGAGCTAGTTACGTGTAGGGCTTTGTTCGCAGCCAGAGTTGAGAACAATTCCCAGCTCTCTCACTTACTTCCCAGATAATTTACCTCTTTGGGTCTAAGAGTCCTTATCTGCGAAACAAAGGTAACAATCCCTACCAATGGTAAAATGAAAAATATATTTGGTCTTCTTCCCGATTTCTTGTCACAAAACTCCTAAAACTCTTGGAATTTTCAGGGGTGCTTGGGTGGCTCAGTCGTTTGAGCGTCCGACTCTCAATTTCGGCTCAGGTCATGACATCACAGTTTGTGAGTTGGAGCCTCTCATCAGGCTCTGCACTAACGGTGCAGAGCCTGCCTGGGATTCTCTCTCTCTCTCTCTCTCTCTCTCTCTCTGTCTCTTTCTGCCCCTCCCCTACTCTCTCTCTCTCAAAAATAAATAGCTCAACTTTTTTTAAAAAAAGATTAAACGCTCTTGGAATTTTCAGGGTGATATGTCTTTTGTTATTCACAATAAGCCCTTTTCAACACTTGGGTGTGTGCAACTGGTTGACTCAAGGTGGGCCCCCTAGATAGCTTCAAGGTGGAGACAAGGTGGAGACCAGAAAGACCAAACACGTGATTTGAGCAATGGAATTTTTCACCTATATTCCCTGGTGAGGGAGTTCGGGGATTGGGCGAGCTGGCTGGCACCGGAGATGGAGTTCTATCAGAACTCTTGAAAAAGAAGACTCAGGGCGCCTGGGTGGCTCAGTCGGTTGAGCGTCTGACTTCGGCTCAGGTCATGATCTCGCGGTCTGTGAGTTCGAGCCCCGCATCGGGCTCTGTGCTGACAGCTCAGAGCCTGGAGCCTGCTTCAGATTCTGTGTCTCCCTCTCTCTGCTCCTCCCCTGCTCATGCTTAGTCTCTCTCTGTCTCTCAATAATAAATAAACGTTAAGAAAAAAAAATTTTTTTTAAAAGAAAAAGAAGACTCAGAAGAGCTTGCAGGTTGGTGAACTTGTAGCTGTGCGAGGAAGGTAGCATACCCAAAGAGGGCACGGAAGCTCTGTGCTCCCCTGTCTGTGCCTTGCCCTATGTATCTCTTTCATTTGGCTGTTCCCGAGTTCTATCCATTGTAATAAACCAGTAATCAGAAGTCAGGTGCTTCCTTGTGAGTCATTTCAGTGAACCATCAAACCTGGATGGGGAGGTCATGGGAACATGTGAATTGGTTGTCAGCTGAACAGAGGTATGTGTCACCTGAGGGCCCCCATTTGCAGCTGGTAGCTGAAGTGAGGGCGATCACGTGGGACTGAGCTCTTAAGCTCCGGAGTCTGACCTAATTCCGGGTAGCGAGTGCCGGAGTTTCACTGAATTATCGGACACCCTGCTGGTGTCCGAGAATCGGAGAATTAGTTGGTGTTGGAAAAAACACCACACATTTAACGTC
Source organism: Panthera uncia (assembly GCF_023721935.1). Taxonomy (NCBI): domain Eukaryota; kingdom Metazoa; phylum Chordata; class Mammalia; order Carnivora; family Felidae; genus Panthera; species Panthera uncia. The sequence continues at coordinate 92,427,072 of NC_064817.1, forward strand.
AGAAGGGAAAAACCAACAGAGTTTTGTTGTGAGTTGTTGTGAGGAGTAAGGAAAATAATTTGCGACGCGTATTAAGTGATCTTTTTTTTTTTTTAATTTTTTTTTTCAACGTTTATTTTATTTTTTGGGACAGAGAGAGACAGAGCATGAATGGGGGAGGGACAGAGAGAGAGGGAGACACAGAATCGGAAACAGGCTCCAGGCTCCGAGCCATCAGCCCAGAGCCTGACGCGGGGCTCGAACTCACGGACCGTGAGATCGTGACCTGGCTGAAGTCGGACGCTTAACCGACTGCGCCACCCAGGCGCCCTTAAGTGATCTTTTTTAAGTTTATTTATTTATTTTGAGAGAGAGAGAGAGAGAGAGCGCGCAAGGGCAAGCCGGGGAGGGAGAGAGAATCCCAAGCAGGCTCCATGCTTGTCAGCGCAGAGCCCGATGCAGGGCTCGACCCCACAACCCTGGGATCATGACCTGAGCCGAAATCAAGAGTCGGACACTCAACTGAGCCACCCAGGTGCCCCGGTAAGTGATTAATAAGAAGCAACTTTTACTATTAGTTGCACGATTGCGCTTCTTCCGTAGTTCCTGAATCACACCCGATGTCTTGCGCTGGACCTGGAATCCTGCCCAGAACCCGAACGAGCTTGGCTAGATCCTGCAGATCCCCATCTAACTCTAGCCACTCCTCCTCTTGGATTAGACTCGTCCGACCCTCCCTAGCTACTAGCTGAAGTCCTACGGAAACTGCGAAGACATCTACCACAAAGCACGATACTGCCATGTGCCTAACTCATAGTTCTACTTGTGATACCAAGCCCAAACCATCAGGTGAGACCCTCAGGACATAAATTCCTGCCGAATCCAAGGTGAATTTCGTCCTATCTCTTCAGATCCTGGGGTTTGGATAGGGGGCCATCCTTGGATGCGAGACTTAGCCGCGCTTCAGCTCAATTTTGGCCTCCTCCCCATTCCTGCTGAGTCTCAGCACGCCTCACAGCTGAGCACCTATGGGTTTGACTTAAAAGGCAGAACAAGACAGAAAGGTAATGATGGTCTCATGACTTTCAGAGCGACTTACATCTCAAAGGTCTTACTGTTGACTTCAGTGAGAATTGAAGACGATCTACTAACCTTCCCGGAATGTTCAAGAAGGTCACCTTTTGTCTAAAAAACTTGCAGCCCCTTTCCATGTGATTCACATATTACCAGAGGTTTCTGACTTCTTTTTGAGAATCTAGATAGTCCAGAAAAAAAAAAAAATTTCAATACCACACTTTCTGCTAACACCCCCAGGGAAGAAGTGAATAGAAAAGACCATTGAGACCATTAAGACTCCCCTGCAACAAGAATCTGCTTGTCTGAGACCACCACAGGAGGCGGAATGAATGGTACTTCTCAGTTGAATTTTTAAAGAATCCTAATCCAATTACCTTCCGCTACCAAAGTCAAAATAAGACTTTCCTGGACAAAGATAGAAGTGAATTCATCTGGACAAGCGAAGTCTGTTAAATCCAAAACCAAACCCCAAACCATCATGCGTATGTGCCTTTCTTTACATAACAGACTTGTTTCTAAATGTGCTGCACGTGAAAAGCCTTTTTAAAAATAAATTGACCCATATTTTAAGCACACCTTTAAGCTATTTAAAGGAATCTCTGTGAGTCATTTTTCAGAGCAAATAACCACCCATTAATTTATTTGTGCAATCTGATTTCTGCACGTTGCTTTACTTTAAGAGAAAAATGGTAAGCACAAAGTCCTGACCGACAGACCTTGCCGGAATCTTGCCATCTCTACATTGTAGCTACGGTCACAGCTTAAAGATCTGTCTCCGTTCCCAGTCACTGACTCTCAATGTCACAGAGTCTGAAAGGGCACTGGAGGGCCAGATCCCACTCTCTGACACATCGAAAATAAGATTCCACCCCACGGTCCAGGTCATGAAAGATGACCAAGCTGGACACAGCCACATTTTTATGCCTCGTCCCAACCACACAGATCACAGATCACGTACCAGCTAAAGGTGTATATTCTAATCCACGAGATAAAATGCTGGGTGCATGTGACAAAGATGGCACCCAGCATGGCTGGGGGCCCTCGTGTGCTGGTGCAATTAACCACGTGTGCGCAACAAACATACACCAGAGTCCCAGGAAACTGCGGCTATAAAAAGGTGTCTATAGGGGCGCCTGGGTGGCTCAGTCGGTTGAGCGTCCGACTTCGGTTCAGGTCGTGATCTCGCGGTTCGTGAGTCCGAGCCCAGCATCGGGCTCTGTGCTGAAAGGTTGGAGCCCGGAGCCTGCTTCGGATTCTGTGTCTCCCTCTCTCTCTGCCCCTCCCCCGCTCATGCTCTGTCTCTCTCTCAAAAAGAAACAAACATTTAAAAAATGTGTGTCCAGGACGTGTCAGTGGAGCCAGCAGGGAAAGAGCAGCAGCCCAATTTAGGGTCGCTAAGATGTGGGACATTTAGAAGGGACAAGATGGAGGGAGAGAGTTTTCACCCCCTTTCCCAAGCACCCAGTACCCTGCCACATTCCCAGCCCTAAGCCATCCTATTTTTCACAACTTCCTTATACGTCTCAGCACTTCAGAAACCACAGGTATCCAGTGTTTCACATTTCCCCACAACTATCTCTCTGCCTGCTCCACGCCTACCCAACAAACTAACCCTTCGCTTTCCTCGGCTTCATCAACACCCATGTGGCACGAATTATGGAGATGATTTTGTCTTCTGTAAACAGGAATACCTTTTAAGTGTTTCCACATCTGTTCCCTCCTTCCGTCGAGGCTTTAAGATAGCTGGCATGTAAAAACATGATACCACGGAAGGAAAATATAACACAATCTGATAAAGGCCGTTTTAAGAGGCGGGGAGTAGGGAAAGAGACCAACATATCGGTCGGCAATATCGCTCTTCTGGCAACCCGACTGCATACAGAGATATAGCTCAGAGGATCCTGGGGAACAAATGGTTAATGTATAGCTTGGACTCTCTCTCTGAAATATCAGCCACCTCCATCAGACTTTTGCTGGGAGAACATGGTTATACTTGGAGCGGGCCTGTAATTGGGGAGGGAGATTTTCACCTTAGGCGGTATATAATTACACGCCAAACTGAGTGACAGGCGGTGCTTGCGGGTGATCCGAGGCAGGAAAAGCAGCGGGGGCTGGAGTGACGGTGAAAGGCTTGCTGCCGCGGCCAGAGAAGAGGCTGGAACTCTGCACATCTCAATTGCTCTCTGACGGCGAAGCGTGAGCTTCTGTTGCTTATTTTCCACCACTCTCTTCTGCGGTCACACCTGCCCTTGGCCATAAAGGGGGCCCGCTTCCCGTCCGGTAACCCACCCAGGGAATTAAAGAGTAGGCACGCTGGCGAAGACTTCAGGGAAGTAAATATGGAAGTTTTACACACGGCAGACAAAACATTTGGTCATTGGGGGTCCAGGGGAGCATTGCCCTGTCATGTAACTTGGTGATTATAATCACAAGTCCTTGGCTGGGAGGGAAGGGACCACTGGGGAAATGAGCTACCATCGTCTGTGGCCCCAGGCAAATGACACCTGTAACTTCCTCAGGTGCGTGGACTCTTGGCAAAATGAATATTCAAGAGTCCTGAGGTGCATCCGGGATCATAGGCTCGGTCCCCTGCGCAATCTGTGGAACTTTCTTTTTCTTTTTTTATTTGAGAGAGAGCAAGATGGGGAGAGGGGCAGAGGGAGAGAGAGATATCTTTTTTTTTTTAATTTTTTATGTTTATTGTTGAGAGAGAGAGACAGAGTGTGAATAGGGGAGAGAGAGGGACGCAGAACCGGTTCACGTCTGTGACAGAGCAGACACAGCCTGATGCGGGGCTCGAACTCATAAACCACGACATCATGACCTGAGCCGAAGCCGGCCCGCTCAACCGACTGAACCACCCAGGCGCCCCTGGATCTTTCTAAAGATGCTTGATTCTCACCCTACCTGACTTGGTATCCCTGAGAACACTCACATTTACCCACTTATCCAGCGCAGTTCTCGCCAGAGGGACATATGACTAGTACAAATACTGCCAATAATGATAAAAAAAAAAAAAAATAAGTAACACTTCTGTAGTACTTACTATATGCCAAGAACCATTCGAATCTATTTACATATGTTAAATCATCTAATCATCATGAGGTAAATGCTGCTGTTATTGTCCATTTCACAGATGACAAAACTGAGGCACAGACGAGTGAAGGAACTGGCCCAGGGCTCCACAATTAGTACAAGTCAAAGCTGCAGTTCCAGCCCAAGATAACTGGTTCCAGAGTCTTTGCTCCTAATGAACTCTGCTGTACGGCCTGATCGGTAGAGCAAAGGACTACCCTGTTCCACCCACATTAGCCCTGGTAGATGTAACATAAAGTCCAGATGGCAGGGCTATTCTCAGGAGAATGCAGACTAGGCTGCCAACTACATGTGATGATTTGGGAACAACTGAGCAGAATCTCCTGTCCCAAAATATCTCCCAACTTCTGTAAAAATATCCTAATTTCCACCATTCAAAAGTCACTTCTCCACTTCTTGAAGGCTTTCGCATTTTCAAGAATCCCTTAGGAAAAGGTAAATATCACAGGGCAAGGTCATCCCTTAAATCACTATCAGGCATCTACAGTGTGATTAAAAAAAAAAAGAAAAAAAGTTCGAGGCCCCCAGGTGGCTCAGTCGCTTAAGTGTCCGACTCTTGGTCTCAGCCCAGGTCTCCATCTCAGGGTCGTGAGTTCAAGCCAATTACTACCTGTGTGACCTCAGGCGAGACACTTAACTTCTCTGAGTCTCCGTTACTTTATCTGTTAAATGGCAATGGTAACACCTGCTGTGACTCCCTCTTAGGATTGTTGCAGGAATTTAGTGGTTGCAAAAGCGTTTTGCAGGCTTTAAAGGACCATACAACTCTAAGCTGTTATTCTGATCGCCTAAACCCCTGGTGGGATTACATGAATTACCGACAACCAAAGCAATGTATGTGGCCAGTGTAGACGGACAGACAAGGCATAAACCAAAAAGATTCACGGCCTGGCCAATTCAAAACTGTCAGCATGGACAGGTGAGTCTCTCCGGGGCGTCATCAGACCTTACTATTCATCTCCACTTGCTTTAGCTCTGACTCTCCTTGGCTTCGGCTCCTGTGACAGGACACTCTTCGGCTTGGCATTCCGGGCCCCAGGGCCCAGACTTGGCTCTAGCTTCTGAGCCCTAGGGCTATTTCTCGACTTTCTTTTCCAGTGTGCTGCTGCTGCTGCTGGCAGGACTTGTGCTCCACTCCATTCCTACCTGTGACCTAACACGCCTTTCCGCTGTGTGACTTCCTCAACCCACTCAGCCCCCCAGTTACACCAGCACTCTGGAACCTTGGCTCTCTGCCTCTGTCGTGGAGTGTCTATGAAGTGCCTCATATGTGACAGGCACAGCACCCCTCCACCAGGCAAACGGTTCCTATAGCTGCCACGGCAGGGACCTGGGAGGGACAAGGGAGGGCACAGTGGCACCAAGAGGGGGGTCAGGAACATGGAAAAGTAAGACAAGAGGTGAAAGGATAGTCGTGGCCTGCTTTAGTCTTTTGCAGACAAGAGTATTAACTGTTACAGAGGCGACTGTCGCTTAGGCCCCTACTCTGCGCTACGCGTCTGGAATGCACAGATGAAAGGTATGGTTCCTGATCTCAGGAGGCTTAACATACGATGAGGGAGATGAGCAGGTAGACAGACGCGAGTCCCTACAGCGGCTAAGCCCCTCTAAGGAAATACTGTTGTAAGGAAGCTCTGTTTCTTTGCTCACCAACTTGTCCTCTAAAGGCCTTAGGTGAGACATAATTATAATACAGCAGTTTGCGCCTGGCTGCCAAGCTTTGTCTGAAGTATAGATTGTGATGGGCTACTTTTTCCACTACGTATATTTTCCCTTCGTTTTTTTTTTTTTTGGCCTCTTTTTTTTTTATTGGAATATAATATACATTCAGTAAAGTGCGCACGTCTTAGGCGAATCACTCAATAAATTTTTATTTATGGATACACCAACGTAACCACCACCCAGACCGCCATATAAAATCTAATAGCCTACCAGAAGCGTCTCTTGGAACACACGATTGATCACACCCCACCACAATGAAGTTACCACTATTTTGACTTTCGTGCAATAGTACCATTATTATGAAATAGTAATAGACCCTATGAGTCTGGCCACCCCTCCTCCCCCATAATAGTTAGGACAGTACTGGTCACCCAAAGAAGACATCAGACAGCGATGACATCAGACAGCAGACAGCCTGATGCGGGGCTCGAAACCACGAACTGTGAGATCATGACCTGAGCCGAAGTCAGATGCTTAACTGACTGGGCCACCCAGGCGCTCCCAATTTGTAATTTTTAAAATTACTCAGCCAGGGGTGCCTGGCTGGCTCAGTGGAGCGTGCGATGCATGATCTTGGTGTCGTGAGTTCAAGCCCCATGTGGGGCATGGAGCCTACTTAAAATTAAAAATGATAGATAGATGGATAGATGAGAGATAGATAGATAGATAGATAGATACATACATACATACATAGATAAGTAAATAACTCAGCCAGAAGTGTGGAGAACAGAGTGAGGAAGACACAGATTGCCACAGTGATCCAGGTAGGACATGGCGAGGTACCTATAAGACATCCAAGTGGAGATATTCTGTAGGCAGTTGAATACGTAGGTTATGAATGAATGAATATGGACATCCATACAAATGAATATTGAGCTTAGAAGAGAAATCTAGGAGCATCTGGGTGGCTTAGTCGATTAAGCGTCTGACTCTTGATTTGGGCTCAGATCATGATCTCATGGGTTCCTGACATCCAGCCCCACATCAGGCTCTGTGCTGACAGTGTGGAGCCTGCTTAGGATTCTCTCTCTCCCTCTCTCTCTGCCCCTCCCCTGCTCGTGCCCTCTCTCTCTCTCTCAAAATAAATAAATAAACTTTGAAAAAAAAAAAAAAGAAGAGAAATCTAGGCTCAAGGTAAGGTTTGGGGGGCATCTGTATCTAAATGGTAGTGGTTTAGACTGTCTAGAAAAGTGTACAGGATAAAGTACAAGGTCAAGATTAGAGCCTTGGGGTGCCTGGGTGGCTTAGCCAAAACTCTGGGTTCGTGAGTTTGAGCCCCGCATTGGGCTCTGTGCTGACAGTGAGGAACCTGCCTGGGATTCTCTCTCTCCCTCTCTCTCTGCCCCTCCCCTGCTCACGCTCTCCCTCTCTCCCTCCCTCCCTCTCTCTCTCTCAAAATAAATAAAAATAAATGTAAAAAAAAAAAAAAAAAAAAGAACAGAGCCTTGGGAAACAACAGCATCGAAGAGTCCAGCCAACGTGGCACAGCCAGAGGATGAGGTAAGAGGTAAGAGAAAAAAAACAAGGACGGGAGATTGGCACAGTAGCCAGAGGAAGGAAGGTTTCAAGGAGGGAGGGGTTGTCATTCCATATGCTGTGAAGTACCGCAAGACAAGAAAAGTATACACTGGTCTGGCGACATGGAGGTCAGCAGTTTAGCCTTAGCGAGAGCGGTATCGTTGCCAGAAATCACACCACACTGAGGAGTGAATGGACCAGTGAATCGGGAGCGAGGAAGCAGCAGCTGCCCGTTTAGAAGCTTTAGCTGGAGCAGAAAGAACAAAGTAGACGAGAGAGCGAATCTGCTACAGACTGAATGTGGGTGTCCCTCCAAAACTCCTACGTGGAAACCCTAACTCCCCAGGTGATGGTATTTGGAGGCGGGGCCTTTGCAGAGGAGCAGATCCCGAAGGTAGAGCTATCATGAATAAAATTCATTTGTAGCACAGGCCCCAGAGAGCTCCCTCCCCCTCCTCCCCGTGAGGACGCAGCAAAAACACAGCCATCTATAAACCACAAAGCAGCCTCTTGCCAGACACTGAATGGGCCGGGGTCTTGATCTCGGACTTCCCAGGCTCCAGAACTGTGAGAAACAAATTTCTGTTGTTAATCAGCCACCCGGTCCGTGGTATTCTGTAATAGCAGCCTGAACTAAGAACCGTAGTTAAGCAAGGTCGTTTATAAGAGGGACCTGAACCACTGCCAGAATTGTTCCACTGGAAATATTGTCCGAGGGAGTCAAGCATCAGATGAGAGATTGACCAAAATAACTTTTGAGACATAGACTCAGAGGTTTTATTATTCCTGCTGATAAGGGATGGCGCTTTCAACTTTCTCTGTGGAACAGAAAATTTAAACATTTAAATAACGCATTTATCTTTTACCATAAATGTAGAGAAATGAATGGAAAGGGAGACTATGACAGAAATCATTTTTCAGGACTTTGGTTTTTATATCCACAAAGTGAAACAAAAACACACAACCTATGCTGAGGTAGGATACAAATTATTGCTGTGCCTAGGATTTTACCTAATTGGTGTAGAGATAACAATTTTAAAAATCCCTCATGGTAGCAATTTACTAACAGAGAAAAAGCAAGTCAATTGTAGTGGCCTATAAATTAACATATTACTTATTAAGCAAATTTTACCCCCAAGTACATCGAAACATCTTAAACATCTACACAACATGGGTTGGAAAGCTAGTTAATTAAAACAGAGCTACAGGGCGCCTGGGTGGCTCAGTCGGTTAAACATCTGACTTTGGTTCAGGTCAGGATCTCATGGTTCGTGAGTTTGAGCCCTGCATCAGGCTCTCTGCTGTCGGCTTAGAGCCTGCTTTGGATCCTCTGCCCCACCTCTCTCTGCCCTCCCCTGCTCGTGCATGCTCGTTCTCTCTCTCTTTCCCTCTCTCCCTCTCTCCCTGTCAAAAATAAACATTAAAAAAAATAATTAAAAAAAAAAACCCTGCTTAAAAAACAAAGAGTTAAAATACTCATAGAAAAGTCATATATGCTCAGCCAATAAACTTTTATTGAACACCTACTATGAGCCCGGCATTTCTCTAGCAACTAGATATTAACAAAAAATAGATGTGTCGATTTATGTAATTCCTTCTGGAACCTGATCAACACAGTTGGAAGAACTACCAACGATTTGCAAACGATTTGAATTTGTGGCCATTTCTATTCTAAGGCCATATTTATCTTCCTCTATCAAAGACATGGGCTCTCACAGCTGGCGAGGCCTTCAAGGACTAGTCTAGTCCATCCCATTTCACAGATGGCAAAGTGGAACTAATGAGAGGGTTACAATACATTTTGAACTATTACAGCCAGGGCTACAACCCAGAATTCCTTAATTCTGATTCAGAATTGCTCTACCAATTGCATCTCATTTGCCCTACCAATGAAATCACATCAATAAAACCACGACTCTCCCCAACACCCACGCTAGCCTCCGCCTCTTTTGATCAGCTTCTCAATAATCGGTTCTGCCTTTTTCTCTAAAATAGCAAAGTTTCTATGACCTGTGGGCACTTGGCCCAGATTGAAAACATCAAGCCTAAGGACTGCAAACATCTCTCGTCCATCGGGGGTGGGGGTGGGGGTGGGGGTGGGGGTGGGGGCAGCTGGCAAAGACCGCCTCACTTTGGGCATTTCGTTAAAGCGTCCAAAAATTCCAGGAAGATACTGGGTATGTTTTATCTCTATTGTCTGGCTGCTAGGGAGGAGAATGTGTCGTCTCAAAATTTCTATTCAGAATTTTAATTAAATTGTGGCCTGTGGCAAAATAGAAAGGCATTAAAATCAAATGCTAGTGTCTCTTTGTTTATTTTATGAGCTCTCATCTCTAACTAGTTCTCGCTGAAATAATTAAATGTCTTTTCAGCAAATGGACTGTACAGGCTGTTTAGTTTAATGTTTCTTATAACCTGGCGAGGATGTGCTTTATAGTTCCGTTGATTTCTGCCCTTCCCCACCCCGCCCCACCCCCCACCACACACACATTTCTCTCCCCTCTCCCTGCACAGGCTGACTCAAAGGTTTCTGAGGATCAGAATGGCATTCGTGCACCTGTAGGCCAAAGTGTCCTCGCACAGGCTGGCAGAGGCTGTTGGAGGCTGAGCACATTGCATTTGACATTAATAGGTCAGAGGCACTTCTAGATTGAAATTGCTGAAGGTGGAGAGGACACACAGTGTAGTCAGTGAGGCCTCTTGGTCGGAAACCAATGCATGAAATCTCTTATTTACTGACCCACTGTATTGCAGGAAAGGAAAATTGCTTTCTAAACATGATAGAATCCACACGGAGGAGGCGACAGCAGAATTTACCTGGGGAGCATATGCATGCGCGTGTGTATGTTAGGAGGAGGGCTATGCTGTTCTCCTGCTTCGGAAAACACCATTAGGGATCCTCTGGGGATAAAAGCTGAACCCAGGGTGTAGTTTGAAATGGGGAGATTTAGTCAAAGGCGATATAATTGCCTACATGATAAAGTAGAAAGGAGGTCTTTCTAGGAATTAAAGAGATGGTTCTTGTGAGCAATTATTTTCAACTTCCTCTAAACAGAGCCCCACCCCAGAAACAGGGGACAGAAAGGCAGTGCAAGAGATGTGAGGAAGCAAACTTTGTCCTGCTAATGCGTGTTCACTATGTTCTTCTAGGCACCAGGCTAAGTGCCTTTCCCCAATTATCTCAGGTAATGTTCCCAACAGTCTTGTGAAATAGGGACCATTAGTCTCCTCATTTTACAGATCTGACCATTGCGGTCTAGCAATATTAAACGACGTACCAAAGGCTCACAGCTACTAAGTGGCAAAGTTGGCATTCATATTTGTCACCCCTATCCTTCTCCAGAGAAAGGGGAAAGTGGCGTGAACGTATAACATCTGGGCCTGCGAGCTGTCAGGCTCACTTAACCTGAGTAACAATGGCAGCGATAATGCAGGTGTAAGGGGACAGATATTGGGTACTTGTGATATGCCAGGCATTGTACTAAGCACTTTATAGGAGTCAGGTCACTTAATCCTCGTGAGGACATTTTGGGGAAAACATCTGTATTCACTCTATGTTACAAGTGAAAAAAACCCAGTGTCTTCAAAGGTCAGGAACTTGCCCAAGGCTACGCAGCTGAAAAATGGAAAAGCTGTAGGTTAACAGCAGACCTCCCCAACCTGATGGGACACCAGGGCCTAAGGAGGGAGCGATCTACCAGTAGGACAATCCTTCTAATGAGATGTGGCCCAGGAGATTTGGGAACCTTGATGTTTCCCATTTTATATTGCTCCCTGTTCTAGGCTAAGATCCACCCTTGAAAAATGAGCCTTGAAACACTTCTGCCTCATACGGTGGAGACATAATAGACAGTCAAGAAACATTTGGTGAATAAATGAATGGATAAACGAGTGGAGTCTAGTCCACAGTTTTTCATTTTTTCCTCCTGTGGCGCTGTAGGCTCCACGTCTCTATGACGAGCTGGAGCTTTTTGTTTGAGTTTTGAATGTACCGAAGTCCAGAATAAGAAAAGATAATGAATGAAAGAAAGGACTTATTTGTGGCTGGATAAATAGGATGTAGAATTTTATTTATTTATTTAAAAAAAAAAATGTTTAACGTTTATTATTTAGTTTTGAGAGAGAGACACATACAGAGCACAAGTGGGGGAGGGTTAGAGAGAGAAGGAGACACAGAATCCGAAGCAGGCTCCAGGCTCTGAGCTGCCAGCACAGAGTCTGATGTGGGGCCCGAACTCACGAACCTGACCGACTGAGCCCCCCGGGCGCCCCTTAAATAGGTCTTTCAAGGCCCTCATTGTCTGGGGAAAGGGAAATCTGCTGTGGGGACCAGGCATCCGGGGAAGTAAGGAGTTAAGATGGACCAGAGGAAAGGAGGTATGGGAGCTTAAAGGGATCTAGCATTTTCCGTATCTACTGTGTACTAGGTCCCTTCATATATCCTAGGTCATTTAATCCTCACATGTATCCTGGGAGGCAGGTGTCATTATCTCTGTTCTATAATAAGAAAATTGAAGCTTATCATTAAGTAACTTGCCCAAAGTCTCACATGTAGGAAGTGGTGCAGCTGAGATTCCATCTCTGGTCTGACTCTTTGTTTTGTTTTGTTTTTAAGATCTTATTTTTAAGCAGTCTCCACACCCAATGCGGGGCTTGAACTCACAGCCCCAAGATCAAGGCTCACATGCTCTATCTACTGAGCCAGCCAGGCACCCCGTGGTCTGAGTCTTTCTAGAGTACTCACTGCCCCTGCAAACAGAGTTGAAAACAGAAGGGCATTTTCATTGGGTGTGGAAGGGAAAGTATTTCAGATTGAGGGAGACGAGAAAAATAGGGCAAAGAGCTTGTGGAAAGGCCCAAACCAAGACCGGCGAGATTTGAGGAAGCTGGAAGACAGGCCCTGGCTGAATGAGATGATCTCCGGGAAAGTGTACTCTAAGTTCTCTACTGTGTTACCCATAGTTCCTCACTTGGTAATTGCAGCAACTGTCTGGAGCTTTTAAAAGAGTGAAAACTGTAGCCAGGCTAACAGCCCAGAGGCAGCAAAACAGGATGGTGGGAAATAAAGATAAGTGTCCCCGGGGGCGCCTGGGTGGCTGAGTCAGTGGAGAGTCCAACTCTTGATTTCGGCTCAGGTCACGACCCCAGGGTCGTGGGATCCAACCCCATGTCGGGTGCCGCACTGAGTGTGGAGCCTGCTTGAGATTCTCTCTCTCCCTCTGTCTTTCCCCCAAACCCCACCCCCTCCCTGCTTGCTCTCTCTCTCTCTCTCTCTCTCTCTCTCAAATTAAAAACAAAACAGGGGGCGCCTGGGTGGCTCAGTCAGTTGAGCGACTGACTTCGGCTCAGGTCATGATCTCACAGCGCGGGAGTTGGAGCCCCGCGTCGGGCTCCGTGCCGACAGCTCAGAGCCCAGAGCTTGCTTCGGATTCGGTGTCTCCCTCTCTCTCTCTCCCCCTCCCCTGCTCACACTCTGTCTCTCTCCCTCTCTCCCTCTCTTTCAAAAATAAATAAACACTGGGGCGCCTGGGTGGCTCGGTCGGTTAAGCGTCCGACTTCGGCTCGGGTCATGATCTCGCGGTCCGTGAGTTCGAGCCCCGCGTCGGGCCCTGTGCTGATGGCTCGGAGCCTGGAGCCTGTTTCGGATTCTGTGTCTCCCTCTCTCTCTGCCCCTCCCCTGCTCATGCTCTGTCTCTCTCTGTCTCAAAAATAAATCAACGTTAAAAAATAAATAAATAAATAAACATTAAAAAATTAAGAACAAAAACAAAAACAAAACAGTGTCCCCAAGACCCCTGCTCAGAGACCTTTCCCCCAGCTTGTGGACGGCAGAAGGGCATGGCGGGACTTGCCGCTAGGCCCCAACATCTACCTCATCACCCCTCTTGACTTTACTCCTGGTCTTGAATACACACCCACCAACAATTAGTGTTTTGAAGGCTCACGCCTTTGAGTCTTCTTTCCAAGGCATGCGAGTCAAATCTAGGCCCAGGAAATAAAGACTGTTTCCTGCGATTTGAACCCCCCACTCTGCTTGCGTTATCTGAGGTCCTCCAAGAAGCACGTGTCAAGACGGAATTAAACATGGCAAGGTTTTCACAGGAGAAACGACTGTGTGTCAGAAGAGAGGAAGGGAGCTGTGGCAAAAGCCCGACCCTGACTCCGGGAGAGAGGAGAGAAGGCTGAACGGAAGTGGTCTAGACTACCACGCGGTTTAACAAAGCTTCCGCAAGTCAAAGGAGGCCAAACAGAGCAGTCTACAGATCTTCCGGGTGGAAATCTGCCTTAGGATCCCCACTCAGTCCCAGGAGGGAACAGGCCATGGGAAGCTGAGGCCCCCAGTCTGCCAGTCATCTCTAATGGGCCCCAACACACCCCCTGCCTCCTCTATTCATAACGACAAGGGCAAATCTCAGCTAAAGGCTCATTCCTTTTTTTTTTTTTTTTTTTTTTAGAGGTGGGGGAGAGCACGAGCAAGAGACAAAGAGAGAGGATCCTAAGCAGGCTCGGGGCGCCTGGGTGGCTCAGTCGGTTAAGGATCCAACTTTGGCTCAGGTCAGGATCTCGCGGTTCGTGGGTTCGAGCCCTGCGTCGGGCTTTGCCCTGCCTGCCTTGGATTCTCTCTCTCCCTCTCTCTCCCCCTCCCCCACTTGCACTCATTCTCTCTCTCTCAAAAATAAATAAATAAACATAAAAAAAAAAAAAAAGAATCCTAAGCAGAATCCATATCCAGCATGGAGCCCAACACATGGCTTGATCTCACGACCCTGAGATCATGACCTGAGCCCAAATCAGGAGTCAGACGCTCCACCGACTGAGCCACCCGGGCGCCCCTAAAGGATCATATCCTAAGGGAGGCCTTTCCTGATCCCAATCCCACCCCTAGTCAAGGTAAAATTACTTTTTCATACAATTTCATAAAAACATGTTCCTTTCCTTCAGAGCACTTGTCTCAGTTCATACTTATATATTCATTAGTGTGATTATTACATTAATGAACATCTCTCTTGGTAAATTCTAAGTTCCATGAGAACAGGGACCATGACTGTCTTGTTCACTGCTTTATCGTCAGTGCCTACCACGGTGGCTAATAGTAGACACCCAGTGAATATATTTGGAATAAATGGATGCGAATGAATAAATGTCGGCGAACAAATATGAGCTATATAATCACTTCTAACCCCCAAACTACTGGAAACTATACAGCTTGAAACAGAACTTGAAGAGGTGAGACTGAACAGAAAGGTTTACAGTCAAGATGGCAACAGAAGCTTCTTGAGCGGACATGAGCAAAAGCGAGCCATGACTGGTGCCTGCTAGGCCACACGGACTGAGATTCGTGTCAGAGGAATTTAGATAAAAAAGAAAGGGTGAATGTACTTGCGGAGTGAGACAGACCATGAACATAAACCGAATAAGCACCCCTTATTTGATCAAGCAGTCTGGTTCTGGAAATGTGGGGTCAGGGCTACAGCAGACACACAAGGAGCCAAGGAAGTGGAAACCATCACAAGGCAGGAGCCCAGCCACACAAAACAGCCTCAAGGACCTCTCCAGAGAAGTGAGGTTGTGTCAACAAGGTCTGTGGATCTTGGCCAGGTTTTCAGCTCAGGTCTTCTCTGGTAGCCTCTCCTAAGTCTTAAAGGGGCCACATCTTGATGACTAGAGCCAGGCTTACAGAGTTGTGGTCATTGCCTAACAACTATATTTACCGACAGCCCTATGGTCCTCCAGGATCACTTGAAATTTTATCTTTCTAAGCCATGCCTTTTTCCTTCCAAACAGTGAGATAAAATTTAACCTCACAGGATGATTAGGACTAGAGAGAATAGTATGAGATGACTTACAATAATATGAATGAGGTGTAATGTGGCTTCTCTCTCAGATTCTCAGTATTTTTACACCAAAAAATAAAATTAAACAAAGCAAAAATTTCTCTGTGACTCCACTGATGATTTAAAAATGGCTTTGGACACATGACATACCAAAATCTTTAGAAAATCTTGCCAACATTGACAATCCCTGGGGCGCCTAGGTGGCTCAGTCAGTTGAGCGTCTGACTCTTGATCTCGGCTCCGGTCTTGATCTCAGGGTCATGGGTTCAAGTCCTGAACTGGGCTCTACCCTGGGCGTGAAGCCTACTTAAAAAAGAAAAAAAAAAAAAGAATTCACTTTCTTCTAGCAAGCTGGAGCAAAATGTAAATTTATTCCACGGCCAAGTGTAAACACAGATAAAGTGAATTTCAGCCTGAGACCAGGGTATAAAACTGTGCATATTTGCTAGAAAAGTCTTACTGGATCATTAAGGTAATGAGTTAGTCAAAGCTGGTGAAAAAAAAAAATCACAGTTAACCTAGGGCGCCTGGGTGGCTCAGTCAGTTGGGCAGTGACTGCGGCTCGGGTCATGATCTCATGGTTCGTGGGTTTGAGCCCCACGTCCAGCTCTGTGCTAACAACTGGGAACTTGGAGCCTGCTTCGGATTCTGTGTCTCCCTCTCTCTCTGCCCCTCCCCCACTCGTGCTCTGTCTCTCAAAGATAAATAAACATTATAGAAAAAAATTTTTTTCAATGCCAGTTAACCTGTTCTTATTTCTGATTGTAGTTGAGTGGCTACGTGGTCCTCAAAGTCCAGAGTCTTGTTCTATTCTTGTCCGTTTTCTTGACTCACTCAACCTCTCTGTGTCTCTTTCATCATCTGTAAAATCGGGGCTACAAATACTTAACTGTGTACAAAGCCATTTTTCCTTCGTCAGTGTCCTTCACAGCATAACACACCCCCTCCTCAGTCAAAACAATAAGGCTTTTGTTAAAACACATTAACTCCAAAGATAGACTTCAATTGAATTTGATGATTATTTCTTGGAGCCTTAGCACAATGGGAATACAAGTCAGAATAAAATAAAGTTCCCGTCCTAAAATGGTGACTCCCAAATACCAGTCCACACATTGGGACTGGTTCCTGACAGTGTTTATACAAGTCCATGGCAAAATGAACAGAAAAAGAAAGGATAATACAGAGAATGTTTTGTGACTCTAAACTTCCATTCAATTTGAAAGAATTTCTCTTAATATAAGTTTCTTATGAATATTTTCTTTCTAATCTGTTCTAGAAACTGAAATGTTTCTTTTTAATCTCGTGGTGGCAGTTGCCTCTTTTTAACATCTTAACTTAGCAAAACCAAACAAAAAAAATGTCAACTCTTAAGTCAGGCTCTTTTTTGCTTTTAATTTTATTGGTCGGTTAACTCAAAATGAATGAGACTCAGTAAATAACTTCCACCTACTTAAGTAATATGATCAATCTGGTTTAGAGTTTAGTCAAGAAAATTGCTTAAATTTGTTATATAGAAGTTTCTGTTCTGAGAATTGTTTGAATTTATAATTGGAAGCTAAAAAAAAAGAAAGAAAGAAAGAAAGAAAGAAAGAAAGAAAGAAAGGAAGGAAGAAAGAAAGATGGAAAACAGATTTGGAGCCCAAGCTACCGCTAAAAACAAAAAACAACCAAAGGAGCAAAGCCAATAATAACCAAATGGTGTCTGGCACATAGAAGACTTTTGGCAAATATTTGTTGGATAAGTAAATAAATTATCAAGTCAAACAAATACGGATTCAAGTAATACCTAGCCAGCAGCTATAAAACAAAACAAAGCAAAATAACAAAAACTGATAAGCGTGAGGATTTTCACTCTTCGGTCAGAATAACATGTAAAATGGCTTTTCTTTTCTAGTTTTTCTTTCCAGTTACCGAGAACTCTTAAGTATTATATGCCTTCAGCCTAGGAAAAAACCATAGCTCATTCTTCTCTCTTACCAAGAGGAAATAAAAGGGGCAGTCAGCGGCACCCAGCTGGCTCGGTCGGTAGAGCACGTGACTCTTGATCTTAGGGTTCTGAGTTCGAGCTTCACATGCGGTGTAGAGATTACTAAAAATAAACTTAAAAAAAACAAAAAGACAGTCAGAGGAAACTGAAAGCAATTTGGAAATTGTTTAGACTAATAGAAGTTAGACTCACAGAAGTTAGAGACAGAGATTTAGAAAGCACCCAACCCATCCCTTTCAATTTACAGATAAGGAGACAGGCTCTGAGAAGTTTCCCCAAGTTGCCCATGTTTTTAGGCTTGGACCTTGAGAACAAAGCCAAGATACTTCTGTCATGTAGCAGCAGTCTACCCTAATTGCAGGGGGAAGGTAAGTATCATTTTGAAAACTCCTTGCATAGTCAAACTACAAACTTGAAAGTGCAGAAAATCGAGACAGTGAGTTACATGTGACTTGTGTGTATTTCCGTCATCTTCAGGATTATTCCTGTGATAGCATTCATCAACACTAGATTAGCAAAGAGCTCTCATTATTGACCAGCCACTAGGATATGGAAAGAGTCTTGCTCAACTGAAGCTAGCATTAATAATCGTATCCGTGTTGGGCGCCCGCGGGGCTCAGTCAGTTAAGCGTCCGACTTGGTTTCAGCTCAGCTCAGGATCTCCCAGGTTGGTGAGTTCGAGCCCCGCGTCTGACAGTGCAGAGCCGGCTTGGGATTCTCTGTCTCCCCCTCTCTCTGCCTCTCCCTTGCTCACTCTCTCAAAATAAACAAATAAACATTAAGAAACAATAATTACATCCATGATTATTACAAAGATACACCGACAAAACCAAAATGGTATATGTACAAGGCCATTTAATGGAGCATCATTGGTAGTAGCAAAACACTGGACACAACTCAAATGTCCACCAGTTGGAAACTGCTGAAAGAAACTACGGTACATTCGCCAAAGGGTATTATTCAGCTATTGAAAAAAATGAAAAAATGAGAAAGACTTCTATATACTGAGATGGTATATCAACAGGATCTATCACTGGGGAAAAAAGCAAGAGTACAACAATGCTTGTAATATGGCACCTTTTTAGTAGCCCAATCTAAAGGGAAACATACATGCACCCCCCACATTTACTTATAGTTTCAAAATGATACAACAGAAAAATAAACAATAACTAATAAAGGCGCTTCCATCTATAGTGCAAGGAAGGGGACAGGGTGGAGGAGACAGGCATGATCTTGAGGCTTCTTTAAATATACTTTGTTAGGGGCGCCTGGGTGGCTCAGTTGGTTAAGCGTCCGACTTCAGCTCAGGTCACGATCTCGCGGTCCGTGAGTTCGACCCCGCGTCGGGCTCTGGGCTGATGGCTCAGAGCCTGGAGCCTGCTTCCGATTCTGTGTCTCCCTCTCTCTCTGCCCCTCCCCCGTTCATGCTCTCTCTCTGTCTCAAAAATAAATAAACTTAAAAAAATATTAAAAAAATAAATAAATATACTTTGTTATATACTTTGACTTTTGAACAAAACTAATCAAGAAGAAAAAAAAATCCCTAAAAATAGAAAGCAGATGGAAGGAAACAAATGGACTGACCTTTATACTAAATTTGTGACCAAACAATATGGAGAAAAGAATTATTTCAACTTGACTTCAAAAACACAGAATTTGGGGGGCGTCTGGGTGGCTCAATCGGTTAAGCGTCCGACTTTGGTTCGGGTCATGATCTACGGTCCATGAGTTCGAGCCCCACATCGGGCTCTGTGCTGACAGCTCAGAGCCTGGAGCCTGTTTCAGATTCTGTGTCTCCCTCTGTCTCTAACCCTCCCCCTGTTCATGCTCTGTCTCTCTGTGTCTCAAAAATAAATAAACGTTAAAAAATTAAAAAAAAAAAACAACACAGAATTTTGATTGTACATCCCAAATTGGATATATTCTCAGGACAGAGAGAACTACAAAGACATTCTAAACTGCATTCAGCAGTTTTGTTAATGATAATAGTGTTATTTTTATTTTTATAGGAAGTTATATCATAGGTGACTGTGTTAATGCTGTTAAGAACCAAGATGTTCAAAATAAGAGAAAGGAAATACATGGAGAAATTTGAAGTTAGGCAAAAACCCTGCCATGTTCAATTTAAATTGGAAATATCACTATAAATTCAGAGTTTTTGTTTATGTTTATTTTTTTTTATTTTTTTTTAATGTTTATTTATTTTTGAGACAGAGAGAGACAGAGCATGAATGGGGGAGGGACAGAGAAAGAGGGAGACACAGAATCCAAAGCAGGCTTCAGGCTCTGAGCTGTCGGCACAGAGCCCAACACGGGGCTCGAACTCACAGACCATGAGATCATGACCTGAGCCGAAGTCGGAGGCTCAACCAACTGAGCCACCCAGGTGCCCCAGTGTTTATTTATTTTTGAGAGGGGAGGGGCAGGGAAAGTAGGAAACAGAGGATCTGAAGCGGGCTCTGCACTAACAGAGAGGCCAATGTGGACTTGAAGTCTGGAATCGTGAGATCATGACCTGAGCCAAAATCAAAAGCCAGATGCTCAACTGACTGACCCACCCAGACACCCCTCCAAAGGAATTTTTTTTTTAAATATTCTTTATTTATTTATTTATTTATTTTTGAGACAGAGAGAGACAGAGCATGAACGGGGGAGGGGCAGAGAGAGAGGGAGACACAGAATCGGAAGCAGGCTCCAGGCTCTGAGCCATCAGCCCAGAGCCCGATGCGGGGCTCGAACTCACGGACCGCGAGATCGTGACCTGAGCCGAAGTCGGATGCCCAACCGACTGAGCCACTCAGGCACCCCCCAAAGGAATTTTTTTTAATGTTTATTTATTTTTGAGAGAGAGAGAGAGAGAGAGAGGGAGGGAGGGAGAGCACGCACACGAGATCAAGCTGGGGAAGGGCTGCGAGAGAGGGGGACAGAGGATCCAAAGTGGGGGCTCAAATTCATGAACTCTGAGATCTTGACCTGAGCCAAAGTCGAACACTTAACCGACTGAGCCACCCAGGTGCCCCTAAATTCAGGGGTTTTTTAAACAAAAAGGTTATTATTCGCCCTGACCACTGAAAAGTCTGAGAAGCAATGACCACCTAATAGCAATCAGTTCCCTGACACAAATTATAATCACTGAAGATCATCCCCCACTAAATAAAATAGGATTCTTTAGAGAAATCTCTGACTCCAGGTCTGGGGCAAGGGCCCGTATGAGATGAGCCAGGGAGGTCTTCTTGTGCAGGAAAGCAAGGAAACTCTCAACAACTACTATGGTTGTGCCAAGATGCCTCACAGGGCACCTGGGTGGCGCAGTCGGTTAAGTGTCTGACTTTGGCTCAGGTCATGATCTCATGGTTCGTGGGTTCAAGCCTTCACTGGGCTCTGTGCTGACAGCTGGGAGCCTGGAGCTGGCTTTGGATTCTGTGTCTCCCTCTCTCTCTGCACCTCCCCCATTCATGCTCTGTCTCTCAAAAGTAAATAAATAAGCAGTTAAAAAAAAAGAAGAAGAAGAAGAAGAAGCGGAGCGCCTGGGTGGCTCAGTCGGTTCAGCATCTGACTTCAGCTCAGGTCCTGATCTCGCGGTCCGTGAGTTCGAGCCCCGCATCGGGCTCTGTGCTGACAGCTCAGAGCCTGGAGCCTGCTTCCGATTCTGTGTCTCCTTCTTTCTGCCCCTCCCCCACTCATGCTCTGTCTCTCTCTCTCTCTCTCTCTCTCTCTCTCTCTCTCTCTCTCTGTCAAAAATAAATAAACTTACTTCTCTAAAGAAGACATCCGGATGGCCAACAGGCACATGAAAAGATGCTCAACGTCGCTCCTTATCAGGGAAATACAAATCAAAACCACACTCAGATATCACCTCACGCCAGTCAGAGTGGCCAAAATGAACAAATCAGGAGACTATAGATGCTGGAGAGGATGTGGAGAAACAGGAACCCTCTTGCACTGTTGGTGGGAATGCAAACTGGTGCAGCCACTCTGGAAAACAATGTGGAGGTTCCTCAGAAAATTAAAAATAGACCTACCCTATGACCCAGCAGTAGCACTGCTAGGAATTTACTCAAGGGATACAGGAGTGCTGATGCATAGGGGCACTTGTGCCCCAATGTTTATAGCAGCACTCTCAACAATAGCCAAATTATGGAAAGAGCCTAAATGTCCATCAACTGATGAATGGATAAAGAAATTGTGGTTTGTATACACAATGGAGTACTACGTGGCAATGAGAAAGAACAAAATATGGCCCTTTGTAGCAACGTGGATGGAACTGGAGAGTGTGATGCTAAGTGAAATAAGCCATACAGAGAAAGACAGTTACCATATGTTTTCACTCTTACGTGGATCCTGAGAAACTTAACAGAAACCCATGGGGGAGGGGAAGGAAAAAAAAGAAAAGAGGTTAGAGTGGGAGAGAGCCAAAGCATAAGAGCCTCTTAAAAACTGAGAACAAACTGAGGGTTGATGGGGGGTGGGAGGGAGGGGAGGGTGGGTGATGGGTATTGAGGAGGGCACCTTTTGGGATGAGCACTGGGTGTTGTATGGAAACCAATTTGACAGTAAATTTCATATACTGAAAAAAAATAAAATAAAAAATAAAATAAAATAAAATAAATTTTTAAAAAATCCAAAAAATAAAAAAATAAATAAACTTAAAAAAAAAAAAGAAGCCTCATGAGTCAACTTTAAAGGGATCTAATAAGGGACAATTTGGGTATCAAAGTGAAAAATCACTGATTTATTGAGACACATCCAATATATAAAAATCCCTGAACTCAAAATGAGCTGATAAAAACATTAGTCACCCTTGAACACCAAAATCATTCTGAAAATTGATCTAGAAGGCAAAAATCACACAGTTGTCCCACCTTTCCTACATTTCAAGATAGACACAAAGTTGATGAGGGAAATTTCTTCTATATAGACTTCTAGCTAATGCCAAAGAAATGATGGCATTGGAAAATCAAGTCTCCTCCTTCTAATGACAGAGTGGACCTAGGCAGTGATCATCAGTGACTGCTAAAATCATCAGCTTAAAGGATAATAGGATGCTAGAATGCAAAATTCAGCCTCACACCATCTGAACCCCACTCATCAATCTTTTTTTTTTTTATTTTTTAATGTTTATTTATTAATGAGAGAGAGAGACAGAGTGTGAGCAGGGGAGGGGCAGACCGAGAGGGAGACACAGAATCCGAAGTAGGCTCCAGGCTCTGAGCTGTCAGCATAGAGCATGACGCGGGGCTCGAACTCATGAAGTGTGAGATCATGACCTGAGCCAAAGCGGGAGGCTCAACCGACTGAGCCACCCAGGTGCCCCTCATCAATCTTAATATCATAAAAAGTAAGACACCAGACATTATAGGCCTCCTGATGTAAAGATGCAATGAAGGATCAAGAACACCTCGGGGCAGCTGCTTGGCTCAGTCGGTTGAGTGTCCGACTCTCGATTAGGGCTCAGGTCATGATCTCATGTTGTGAGATGGAGCCCCAAGTTGGGCTCCACACTAGGCTGCTTAAGACTCTCTCTCTCTCTCTCTCTCTCTCTCTCTCTCTCTCTCTCTCTCAAAAAAACAAAACAAAAAAAAAGGACACCACCCATGAGGGATTCTTAACTTAAAAAGTGAACCCAAATCTGATCGAATCTCTACAAAAAAAAAAACAAAACTAGTTATGAAAAGTGTTTGATTTATATTCAAGGAGTGAAAGAGCAAAGCAATTCTCACAGCTGAAGCCACGTGACTGTCCCAACCCCACTCCTGTAGATTCAGGCAGCCCACAGCTCTAGAACAGCTCCTGTTTATCCATTAAGGGGAAATTGAGGAGCCCGAGTTCCATAACTCACATGACTGCATACAGTCAACCTGGCCACTGATCCTGATAGAACGTTGTGTGTGACTCATACCCCACATTCAATTATTGGTTGACTGCTTTAGGCCCTGTGACTACTTTTCTATCTGACTAATGTACCTATTGCCAGAGTTGCTCTGAAACAGGGGCTCTGCTTGATTCTTAAAATATTCCTAAAGATTAGGGTCCTGACCTCGAATTCCAATGCACCTGCTGGGTCCTCACTCCATATTGCTAAGTACCTACTTGCACCCTGTTTCTTGCCTGCTCCCAGGCTTGCTTGCTTTCTTTTTTTTTTTTTAATGTTTATTTATTTGAGAGAGAGAGAGCACATGTGCTCAAGCGGGAGAGGGGCAGAGAGAGGGAGAAAGAAAATCCCAAGCAGGCTACACCCTCAGTTATGGAGCCCAGTGCAGGGCTTGAACTCATGAACCTGAAAGATCATGACCTGAGCCAAAATCAAGAGTCAGATGCTTAACTGACTGAGCCCCCTGGCGCCCCCCAGGCTGCCTGTTTTTAACTTCTTGCCATCTTATTAGGTGTTTCTTGACCTAGAAATCTTGTGTTAATTTGACCCATACTGCTAAAATTTAGACTAAATATCAGACCATGTATTTTTGCTAATTCATAACATCCTGGGGCAGGTTGGTGACATTATCCTTGTTTTGAAATGGAACAAAAACATGTGAAACACTTGTTTCTGGGGCAGCACCATTACAAGCACACTCAATCTCGGTTCCCTAAATAAGGAACAGTAGATGCAGCCTGCAAATTACTTAGCAAGTGCTCCCATTCTCCCCAAGCCTTGAGTCCTCTCCTTGTCTGTCACTGCTGGCCCACCCCAGCCATCTCTTCCTTCTCTGCTCCACTTGACCCCTGCTCTGATGGGAACGCTTTTTAAAAGCTTCTACAACCAGGTCAGTCCCCAGGTGTCGGCTCAGTGCTTTGATTCCATGGATATGACCTTCTTCTATTTTTTAATGCTTTTTATTATAAAGTAAAACAGATAAAGAACACCACACAGACGCATGGCTTAATGAATTCACATAAAGCAACACTCTCGTAACCATCATCAGGTCAAGAAATAGATCTTTGCAGTTACCCCGGGAACCTCTTCCATGCGTGCAGCGGCCAGATCACAAGCCCCTCCTTTACTCATACATAACTATAGTCTAGACTTTTATAGTCATCGCTTGCTTGCTTTTCTTAACTAAGTTTTCCCACCTGTATGTGCATCCCCAGACACCCTATCTTAGTCTTGCCCATTTAAAAAATTACATATGTCTTCCACGTCTCTTTTTTTTTAATGTTTATTTATTCATTTTGAGAGAGAGAGGGGGGGAGAGAGAGAGAGAGAGAGAGAGAATCCCAAGCAGCCTCCACACTGTTATCGAAGAGTCCGACACCGGGATCGATCTCACACGGACCGTGAGATCATGACCCGAGCCAACATCAAGAGCCAGACACTTGGGGCGCCTGGGTGGCGCAGTCGGCTAAGCGTCCGACTTCAGCCAGGTCACGATCTCGCGGTCCGTGAGTTCGAGCCCCGCGTCGGGCTCTGGGCTGATGGCTCGGAGCCCGGAGCCTGTTTCCGATTCTGTGTCTCCCTCTCTCTCTGCCCCTCCCCCGTTCATGCTCTGTCTCTCTCTGTGCCAAAAATAAATAAAAAACGTTGAAAAAAAAAATTAAAAAAAAAAAAGAGCCAGACACTTAACCGACTGGGCCATCCAGGTGCCCCTCTTTCACGTCTCTTTTAATCTTCAGTTCCCCCTCCATTCCTCTTTTCCTCAGAATTACCTGTTGAAACCCCCAGGCTATTTGGCTAATAGCTTCCCAGTCTGGATTTCGCCAGCCGATTGCTATTTCAATGAACTTACCTGGCCTTCCCGACTTCCCTCTCATCTTGCTGGGGCAGGCTTGCAGCTCCGGCAGCTTTGGGAGAGGTGTCCTCACTGCACTCCACAGCATGACTGAGTGAAAGAAGCCAGCTTCCCTGCTCCCCGTTGCTGCCGGCTAGGGCTCCATCTGGCTCTTTGGGCGGCTAGCTGACGTCAGATATGCTACGCACTCCTGCTACCACGATCCACCTCATTCTTTCCCTTCTTCTTGGTGAGAGGTGCTGCTTGATCCCTGAGACGTAGAAAAGTAGAAACAGAGGCATCCAGAGTGTTATCGGACCTTGAGGTACAGGAAACATCATTCCTTCCGGTGGCTTCCTTGCCAATTTCTAGCAGCGCTTTTGAGGGGGATTAAGCAATGGACAACATGCCAGCTGAGTTCCCAAATACGGGCCAGGCTGGTTAGGATCCTGAGTGTTGGGTATCTTTTGAAGGGATTTTGTATGTTTAAATGTACTTTACAAAGCTTAAAAGAAATAAAGTTTAAAATCACAGTCGTAACGATATTTCAGTCACGCTGTGGGTGAAGTGGCGTTTTTGTAGGCCCACCTTGAACCCTAATCAAATATAGCCTTATTTCTGCAGGAAACCAAAGGCCAAATTCCAAACGTGTAACTTTAAAAAGTGTGGGAATAGATCTCTGTAAATCTGAGGGTTAGCTGTGCAGACAACTATAACATTTTAGATTCTGGGTTATGCAAGCTAACCTGAAATTACTTTCTCGAGGTCTTCTCCTAAAGAGGGTTTACATATTCTTACCCTAAGTATCCTCCCAAATGACTTAAAATATCATTCCTTCATCTACTTCCAAATAACAAAAAATAATGATTCCCCTTCTGTGTTCTAAAAGAAAGGCCAAGAAAAGTATTGCTTCAGGCAGCTAATGTCCAAAATCTGACTACCATAGAGAAAGTCACAATACCCGCCAACCCCCTAAAAATTCTAGAGACCAACACTGTTATTATACAAACTGAGCATCTCTCCAGGGGAAACAACCCCACCCACCCCCAAACCTTCTAAATCTCCAAGCAATATATGGAATTATTTAGGACATAAATGTGAATCACTAGCAGCTGGGAAATTTTTAGATGTTGAAACATGATAGTCTCCATTTGCTTGCATCCCGTCAATAGTCTCTGTTCCACTTGAAAAGCATCACATCAAAGATAGAGGCAAAATGTAGTAATAACAACAACAACAGAAAGATTTATTTCATTCTGGAGCTCTATGGTAATGACTCTTTAGATTCTTAGACTCGTTACAACTTACACTGTGTCCAAGAACACCAACGCATTTTATAAGGCCTTTCAAATAAGCCAAATAAGGGTATTCAGCCAAGACTCATTCATATTCAGATTTCTAGGACACTCTGATTTGATAATATATGTTCCATACAATGCAGTAATGGTTAAATCAGGGGTCTACTGAGCTTTGAGCCTCGTGGAGTGAAGCTGCAATTTAAAGCAGCATAGTGTTTGGGGTGCCTGCGTGGCTCAGTCGGTTGGGCGGCTGACTTCCGTTCAGGTCGTGATCTCACAGCTCGTGAGTTTGAGCCCCACGTCAGGGTCTGTGCTGACAGCTCAGAGCCTGGAGCCTGCTTCGGAGTCTGTGTTTCCCCCTCTCTCTGCCCCTCCCATGCTCATGCTCTGTCTCTCTCTGTCTCTCAATAATAAATAAAAGTTAAAAAAATTTTAAAAAAGGAATAAAATACTTAGGAATAAATTTAACCAAGGAATTCTTAAAACTGCATTCTTAAAACTATAAGACACTGGTGAAAGAGCAAGATGACACAAGCAAAAGGAAACATATACCATGCTCATGGATTGGAAAAATATTGTTAAAATGTCCATACTACCCAAAGCAATCTACAGATTCAAGGCAAAACCTATCAAAATACCAACTGTATTCTTCACAGAACTAGAACACATAACCCTAAAATTTGTATGGAACCACAAAAGTCTCCTAATAGCCAAAGCAATCTTGAGAAAGAAAAATAAACCTGGAGGGATCACAATGCGAGACATCAAGCTATACTACAAAGCTATAGTAATCAAAACACTATGGCACTGGCACGAGATAGACACATAGCTCAACGAAACAGAATCGAGATTCCAAAAGTAACCATGTGCTTATATGATCAATTAATCTGTGACAATGGAGGCAGGAATATAAAATGGGGGAAAGACAGTCTCTTTAATAAATGGTGTTGGGTTAAACTGGACAGAAACATGCAAAAGAATGAAACCCCTGGACCATTTTCTTATACCAACACAAAAATAAACTCAAAATGGATTAAAGACCTAAATGTGGGGCACCTGGCTGGCTCAGTAAGGAAAGCATGCGATTCTTGATCTTGGGGTCGTGAGATCAAGCCCCACATTGGGTGTAGAGATTACATACATACAGGGGTGCCTGGGTGGCTCAGTCAGTTAAGTGCCAGACTTCGGCTCAGGTCATGCCCTCGTGTTTCGTAAGTTTGAGCCCCGCGTCGGGCTCTCTGCTCTCAGCACAGAGTCTGCTTCAGATCCTCTGTCTCCCTCTCTCTGCCTCTGTCTCCCTCTCTCTCTCTCTCAAAATTAAATAAAGATTTTTTAAAAATTTAAGAGATCACATACATACATATATAAACTTTAAAAAAAAATTTAAAAAGACCTAAATGTGAGCCCTGAAACCATAAAGCCCCTAAATATAATCATAGGCAATTATCTCTTAGACATTGGCTTTAGTAATGTCTTTCTGGATAGGTCTCCTCAAGCAAGGGAAACAAAAGCAAAATTAAACTATTGGGACTAAATCAAACTAAAAGCTTTTGCACAGCAGAGGAAACCATCAACAAAATGAAAAGGCAACCCGATGGGGCACCTGGGTGACTCAGTCGGCTAAGCGTCTGACTTCGGCTCAGGTCATGATCTCATGGTTTGTGAGTTCAAGCCCCACATTGGGCTCTGTGCTGGCAGCTCAGAGCCTAGAGCCTACTTCGGACTCTTTCTCTCCCTCTCTCTCTCTGCCCTTCCTCTACTCGCTCACGCATTCTCTCTCTCTCTCTCTCTCTCTCTGTCTCAAAAATAAACATTAAAAAAAATTAATGGGAATGCAAGCTGGTGCAGCCACTCTGGAAAACAGTACAGAGGTTTCTCAAAAAACTAAAAATAGAACTACCCTACGACCCAGCAATTGCACTACTAGGCATTTATCCACGGGATACAGGTGTGCTGTTTCGAAGGGACACATGCGCCCCCATGTTTATAGCAGCACTATCAACAATAGGCAAAGTATGGAAAGAACCCAGATGTCCATCGATGGATGAATGGATAAAGAAGATGTGGTATATAGATACAATGGAGTATTACTCAGCAACCAAAAAGAATGAAATCTTGCCATTTGCAACTACGTGGATAGAGCTGGAGGGTATTATTATGCTAAGTGAAATTAGTCAGAGAAAGACAAAAATCATATGACTTCACTCATATGAGGACTTTAAGAGACAAAACAGATGAACATAAGGGAAGGGAAACAAATATAATATGAAAACAGGGAGGGGGACAAAACAGAAGAGACTCATAAATACGGAGAACAAACTGAGGGTTACTGGAGGGGGTGTAGGAGGGGGATGGGCTAAATGGGTAAGGGGCACTAAGGGAATCTACTCCTGAAATCATTGTTGCACTATATGCTGACCAATTTGGATGTAAATTTTTAAAAATAAAAAATAAAATTAAAAAAATTAAGAAAAGGCAACCTGCTGAATGGGACAAGATATTTGCAAATGATACATCTGATAAGGGGTTAATATC
The DNA here is from genome assembly GCF_023721935.1 of Panthera uncia. Lineage (NCBI taxonomy): Eukaryota > Metazoa > Chordata > Mammalia > Carnivora > Felidae > Panthera > Panthera uncia. Next base: position 92,455,822 of record NC_064817.1, read on the forward strand.
CAAAATGTATAAAGAACTCATACAACCCAACGCCAAAGAAACAAATAATGCATTTGACAAATGAACCGAGGATCTGAATGGGCATTTTTTGAAAAGATGCTCAACATTACATCAGGGAAATGCAAATCAAAACCACAATGAGATATCACTTCACACTAGTCAGAATGGTTAGTATCAAAAAGATAGGTAATAACAAATACCGGAAAGGATGTGGCAAAAAAAGGGAAGCCTCGTGCGCTGTTAGTGGGAATGTAATTTGGTGCAGCCACTGTGGAAAACAGTATGGAGGTTCCCGAAAACAATTAAAAATAGAAGTACCATACAACTCAATAATTCCACTGCTGGGCATTTACCTAAAGGGAACAAGAACAGCAGTTCAATAGATGAATGGATAAATAAGATGTGGTATGTGTCCAGAATGGAATATTACCCAGCCATAAAAAAATAAAGAAATCGTGCCATTTGCAACAACATGGATAGTCCCAGAGAGTATTATGGTAAGTGAAACAAGTTAGACACAGAAAGACAAATACCATACGTAGAACCTAAAGAACAAAAAAACAGAAACAGACTCATAAATACAGAGAACAAAGTGGAGGTTGCCAGAGGGGATGGGGTACAGAAGCGCATGAAATAGGTTTAGGAGATTAAGAGGTACAATCTTCCATTTATAAAATAAATAAATCACAGGGATGTAATGCGCTGCACAGAGATACAATCGACAATGTTGTAAACATTTTGCATGGTCACAGAGGGTAACTACACTTATCATAGCAATCACATCATTATGTACATAAATATCAGATCACTATGTTGGACACCTAGAACTAATATAATATTGTATGTCAACAACACTGCAATCAAAAAAGATTCTGGGGGCTCCTGGCTGGCTCAGCCATAAGAGCACATGACTCGATCTCGGGGTTGTGAGTTCGAGCCCCTCGCTGGGTGTAGAGATGACTTAAATAAAGAAAACTTTGAATAAAAAGATTTTTGTGGGATTTTATAAGTTGATTCTAAAATTCATACGGAAGAACAAAGAGCCAAAATGAGGGAGCAAATGTGTGAAGAAATGCAACACAGAAGAACCTCGTTGACAGATTTTACTATAGAACTAGAGTTGTCGTGACAGTATGGTAATGGTGCAGGGACAAATAGCCCAAAATGACCAAATAGAAAAACTACAAAACAAATAAAAAAAACCGAAATAAACAACAATAAAATAAAATAAATAAAAATAATAAATAAAATAAAATAAAAAACAAATATAGAAACTACAAAACAGACCTCCACAACAGAAGTGACATTACATATCGATGGGGAAAGGATGGCCTATTCAGCAAATGTGGCCAGTTATCTACCGGGAACAAACCAACCAACCAACAAACAAAAACACTTCAAGGCGCCTGGGTGGCTTGGTTAGTTGAGCATCCAACTCTTGGTTTCAGCTCAGGACATGATACCAGGGTGCGGGATCGGGCTCCAAGTAGGACTCCACACTGAGCGTGCAGCCTGCCTGAGATTCCTTCTCTCCCTCTGCCCCTCTCCCCCATTGGCACACGTGCTCGCTCGCTCTCTCTCTCTCTCTCTCTCTCAAATAAAAAACTTAAAGGGGCACCTGGGTGGCTCAGTCAGTTAAGTGACCGACTTCAGCTTAGGTCACGATCTCACAGTTCGTGGGTTTGAGCCCTGCGTCGGGTTCTGTGCTGACAGCTCAGAGCCTGGAGCCTGCTTTGGATTCTGTCTTCCTCTCTCTCTGCCCCTCCCCCTTTCGTGCTCTGTCTCTCTCTCTCTCTCTCAAAAATAAATAAAATTAAAAAAATTAAAATTTAAAAATTTAAAAAGCCACTTCAATTCCTACCTCATGCCACACACAAAAATAAATTCCAGGTACATTTAAAAATCTAAATGTAGGGACGCCTGGATGGCTCAGTCGGTTAGGCATCCGATTTCAGCTTAGGTCACGATCTCATGGCTTGTGGGTTCGAGCCCCACATTGGTCTCTGTGCCAACAGCTCAGAGCCTGGAGCCTGCTTCGGATTCTGTGTCTCCCTCTCTCTCTGTCCCTCCCCAGCTCATGCTCTGTGTCTCTCTCAAAAATAAATAAATCTTAGGAAAAAAAATTTTTTTAATCTAAATGTAAAAATGAAACCTAAAAATTGTATAAGAAAAGAGAGCAGGGGCACCTGAGCAGCTCAGTCGATTAAGCACCTGAGTCTTGATTTCAGCTTAGGTCATGATCTCACTGTTTCTGAGTTTGAGCCTCACATCAGGCTGAGAACTGCTAATGAGGAGACTGCTTGGGATCCTCTCTCTCTCTCCCTCTTTCTCTGCCCCTCCCCTGCTCTCTCTCTCTCTCTCTCTCAAAATAAATAAATAAACTTTATAAAAAAAAAAGAAAAAAGAAAAGAAAAGAGACTGTCTTTATGAGATCTGGGTAGAGATTTCTTTAACAGGACATAAAACTTACAAAAACATATAGGACAATGATAAATTTGACTCATTAAAATCTAAAATGTATAAAACACTACAAAAAATGAAAATACAAGCTACAGACAAAATTTTTGCAACTCACATAACAAAGGATTTATATAAAAATAGGTAGTAACTATCAATCAATAGCAATCAAATAGGAAAACAGGAAAATAATGATAGCTAACGTGTATTGTGTGCTTTGTTGGTTTTTTTAATGTTTGTTTTGAGAGAGAGAGAGAGAGAGAGAGAGAGAGCGGGAGCTGGGGTGGGGCAGAGAGAGGGGGAGAGAGAGAGTCCCAAGAGGGCTCCACGCTCAGCTTGGAGCCGGACAAAGGGCTGGATCTCACGACAGTGAGATTGTGACCCGACCGAAATCAAGAGTCAGACACTTAACCGACTGAAACCCCAGCACCCCATTTTTTGTATTTGAATTGTGTGCTTTGTATTGGGCACCGTTCCAATTGTTTTACTCATATTACTTCATTTAATCCTTAAAGGACGTGAATAGGTAATTCACAGAGGAGAAAACCCAAATGGTCAATAAATTTATGAAGGTATACGTAACCTCGTCAACAATATTATATTTAAAACATTAAAAACACAGAATAATTAAATTAATAGAATAAGATATCTCCTAGTTATTAGAGTGGCAAATGTAAAATCTGACAATACCAATTGTTGATGAGGGTGTGAAACGGTATTAACTCACACACCGCTGGCGGATTAAGTACACCAGTACAATTATTTAAAATATTTTTCAATGTTTATTTATTTTTGAGAGAGGTAGAGACAGAATGCAAGTGGGTTAAGGACAGAGAGAGAGGGAGACACAGAATCCGAAGCATGCTACAGGCTCTGAGCTGTCAGCACAGAGCCTGACGCGGGGCTCGAACCCACGAACTGTGAGATCATGACCTGAGCCGAGGTTGAACGCTCAACCGACTGAGCCACCCAGGCACCCCTCCAGTACAATTATTTTAAACAAGTACAATTACTTTGGAGAGCAATTTGTCAATATCTGACAGAGTTGAGGGCACACAATTCCACTCCTGTATATTCCCTAGAGAAACTCTTGTGCTCTGCACGATGTACAAGAATGCTCATTGCAACAACAGCAACAACAAAAAATTGTAGCAAAAAACCTAAATGTCCATCAACCAGAGAAAAGACAAATTGGGGCATTTTCGTACAACGGAATTTCATTTTAAACTAGTGAAATTAATGAATGAAGCTCCATGTATTGGCATGATGAATTCAATAATCGAGTGGTGGCTTTTAAAGAAGCAAGTTGCAGAAGGTTAAATACAGGGCAGTCCCATAAGTAAGGTTTAAACCTGTAAAAGAATATTGTTTATGGATACGGTCCTAGGTGTTAAAAGTACTAAAGCATACATAAGAATGATAAACATCTAATTCTGGATTCGGTACTGCTATTGCCTACCTCCAAGGGGCATAATTCACATTGTATTCCATAAAATTGTATTCCGGAGAGAGGCATTCACAGACCGGAAGAAAGGAAGGAGAAATATCCAGGGAGTTTCAACTGTATCTATAATGGTTTGCTTTCACTTTTCTTTTCTTTTGTTTTTAACGTGGCACATCCTCATTTCTATTTTTTTTATGTTTATTTATTTCTGAGAGAGAGACAGAGTGCCAGTGGGGGAGGGGCAGAGAGGGAGGAAGACACAGAATCCGAAGCAGGCTCTGGGCTCTGAGCTGTCAGCACAGAGCCCGACGCCAGGGTCGGAACTCAGGGACCGCGAGATCAGGACCTGAGCCGAAGTCAGATGCTGAACTGACTGAGCCACCCAGGCGCCCTCTTTTTTTTTTTTCCTCCTAAACTATAAGTAAATAAAAAGAAGTGAAGAAAATCTGGCAAAAAGTTAAGATTTGATAGAATTGGGTGGTGGGCATATAGATGTTCATGATGTTTTTCCTCCATGCTTCTCTGCATTCTTAGAATTCATCATTATAAAACATAAAAATGGAACGGATGTAGGCACTCATTCAGTAGCACAATTGCTGAAAACAGAGCCAAGCTATGAGACAGAGAGAAAGAGCAACAGTGAGAAGAGGAGTGCTCGTTATTGATTGAATTAATTTCAAGAGCCATTTTGTCCTGGGTTGTCTTCCAGGAACTGTGTTAATTTCATTCTTCCTACGGGTCCTCCACTCCTACAGACCTAGCCTTACTCCCCAGAGCAACCCAGATGTTTCCAGCCTGGGTGTTCCCAAGACCCCCCTCCTTCTGGCCTCCCCATTCCTTTCAATAGTTAGAAAAAAAGCCACAGCTAATATTTATCATGCACGTAATTATGCATTTGCGGTGGCTCCAAACATTTTAAAACCGTTTTGTCATTTAGTTATTACACACAGCAGCTTTATGAGCTAGCTTCTGGTTTTTGTCCCCACTTTCAAGATGAGGACATTGAGGCTTAGGAGGTTAGTTGATTTCCTAAAGGCCACACCAGTAATAAGTAGTGATCCCTACTTGGTCTAATTCCAGAACTCTAAGCCTTCAATTTCTTCTTTCCACTAAGCTCATGATCTCAGAAATATCTTGCTTTCTGTAGTCATTCTCTTCTCTACCCCGTATAGACCTACCTAGCCATAAAATGCAGCTCCTTTTCCACTAATCCCCTGACACGCCACTAGCAAGAGGATATTGCGCACAGAAGCCTTTTGAAAGGAAGGTATCACATGCCTCGCCATATAATAAACACTTTTAAATGGAATAGTATACACCCCCAACCACTGCCGCTATCCCGAATTATCCTCGAGTTGCCGGTCATGTTTTACTTCTCCTTTCTCTTCCCCCCCACTCATTATTCTCACCTTCCTTTCTTCTTACATCATCTCCACCCGACCCCATTTCTTCAAAGTCAACCTTTAGTATAATGAGAAATTCAATTCTTTGTTTCATTCTCCCCTTTCTAACAATGCCACTGAAACTCGAATAGGCCATTAAGGAGACATTTTCCTTTTTTCTTTGTTAAATATTTTAATATTTTATTTTTCAGTAATCTCTACACCCAGCGTGGGGCTTGAACTCACAGCCCCAAAATCAAAAGTCAAACCCACAACCCTGAGATCAAGAGTCGCGTGCTCCACCGACTGAGCCAGCCAGGCACCCCAAGACATTTTTCTAAACACAGATTCACCTCCCTGGACATGAATAATGCCTCTTTTCTTGATGCAAAAAATGTCTGCAGTCAGTTCTTGTTTTAAATAGAAAGGTTTTCTTTTGCTTGTCATTATACCAAAGCCTATGAGATTTATTACCCTTTTTATTTCGTGTCATTTGCATTGCATGATTTTATGTACCTGATTTGAACATCTGACATTAAACAACCATCTCCTGGCTAGCATTACAGTTTGCATTGTGTGATCCCCCGAAAATGTGTATGTCGAAGTCCTAACTCCTGGTACCTCAGAATGGGACCTTACTTGGAGAGAGGGTCTTTATAGAAGTAATCGAGTTAAAATTAGGTCTTTAGGGTGGGTCCTAATTCAAACTGACTGGTGATCCTATAAGAAAAGGAAGTCTGGACACAAACACAGAGGGAAGACAATGTGAAGACCGGGGTAGGAGAAGATCTACAAGCCAAGGAGACAGAACTGGTACACATCCTTCTTCCACAGCCCTCAGCAGGAAAGGGCTCTGCCAACACCTTGATCTTGGACTCCTGGCCTCCAGGACCGTGAGACAATACATTTCTGTTCAAGCCGTCCAGTCTGTTCTAGCAACGCTAGTAAACATATAGTACAAATTCTTCAGTTTGGAATTCAGAGACCACCCAAATGTGGACCTAACAGCTCTCTTCAGTCTTCTCTTCGCCCCTAGCTCTTTGAATACCAGAAGCTCCAGGCAAACTACACTACTTGCTGTTCCTGCCCTTGACTTCACCCCCTACCTCGTACAAGCCTTTGCTCAGGCTCTGTGCTCTTGCTTAGAATGACCTCTGCCTGTGGCTAGCTACCCACCCTTCAGGGTCCATCGCAAATGCCACCTGCTTCATAAAGACTGTCCTAAGTCACCCGCTAGAAACTCTGACGTCAACCAGACAGATCTAGATTTGAATCTAGCTCCACTGCTCACTAGCTGTGTGGCTTTAGACAAGAGGCTGAACTCAGAGTTAACCATGGGCCTGAGAAATTTCCCCCTTCAACAAGGTAAGCGTGGTGAGGGCGGAGTGAGATGATGCACGTAAGGCACTTAGCATAGTGCTTGGCACAGGGGAAGCGTTCTGGAACTACAAGCTTTCATTATTTTTTTTTACTCTGAAACCCAGTGGCATTTTAGATAAATCTCTCTTATGCCACTTACCACATTCTGTCTTGTCTTGTTAGTGGGATCAGTCAGCTAAATCACTAGGGACTTAAAACAATCATTCACTATCTCCCACAGCATCAAAAGAGAGCTTTCAATCTGTCAGTCCTCGCCGTATGCAGGCCAGGTGAAGTTTCCACCCATGAGGAAAACTCAGCCTCGGGCTCCACACCTGGCGATGCCCTTCCATCAATGCCTTTGAGTGTCAGCTCTGCAACCCAACTTTCTATTCTCCCACCGCAAGGGACCCACAGGCTTCGGTTTCTTGGAGGCTACCCAGCAGGTTTTCATACCAGAGTCACCTTAATAAACTGTGTGTTATAGTTCTTTGTCAGTTAAGAATGCCAGCAGACGGACCTGGGCTTTATCCCCAGAATCATTTGGCCTCTGTAGGACTCACTTGACTTTATCTGTAAAATTAAGACGGGGCACCTGGCTGGCTCAGTCGGTGGAGCGTGTGACTCTTGAGCTCGGAGTGTCGTGAGTTCGAGGCCCACGCTGGGTGCAGAGATTACTAAAAAAATAAATAAACTTTAGGGGCACCTGGGTGGCTCAGTCGGTTAGGCGTCCAACTCTTGGTTTCGGCTCAGGTCATGATCTCACAGTTTTGTGGGTTCGAGCCCCACATCGGGTTCTGCACTGGCAGCGCGGAGCCTGCTTGGGATTCTCTCTCTCCCTCTCTCTCTGCCCCTCCGCAACTCACACTCTGTCTCTCTCAAAATAAATAAATAAACTTAAAAAAAAAAAAACTTTACAAATAAGATCAAATTAAGATAATAATACTGCTGCTAAATAGGTTCCAGGGGAGACGAAAGGAAGTCATCTGGGGAACGGGTGTTGGGCACTGCTGACCACTCAGTAAAAGATGCCATTATCATCATATTTCTTCTAACTCTTAGAGTATAAACCCCTTGAGGACAGGAAATATGTGCACATAGTAGACTCTATAAAACTTTATTGACTTGGGGCGCCTGGGTGGCTTGGTCGGTTGAACATTCAACTCTTGATTTCAGCTCAGCTCATGATCTCACAGTGTGTGAGTCTGAGCTACGCACTGACAGCCAGGGGGACCTGCTTGACATTCTCCCTCTCTCTGCCCCTCCCCTACTTGTGCTCTCTCTGCGTCTCTCAACATAAGTAAATAAACATTAAAGGAAGATTATCGGGGTGCCTGGGTGGCTCAGTCAGTTAAGCATCCGACTCAGGTCATGATCTCGCAGCTCATGGGTTGGGGCTCCGCATCGGGCTCTGTGCTGATGGCTCGGGGCCTGGAGCCTGCTTCGGATTCTGAGTCTCCCTCTCTCTCTCCCCCACTCACGCTCTGTCTCTCTCCATCTCTTAAGAGTGAATAAACATTAAGAAAAAAAAAGTTTATTGAATTAAGTTCTGAATTTTGATGCAGACCACCCTGAAACGCTCATATCCACAACATTTATCTTGAGGGGAAAAAAAATCATATTTCTGTGTGAAGTTAGAACAGAGAAGTACAATTTTTTTCAGCTAAGAACAAGTTTAAGCTACAATACTATCTATGTAGCTAATAAATAAAATGGGTTGGAACTATTCAGGTTGTTTTCACTATTCACAGAGAGCCAAAGAAAAGCGTTAAGAAACAATTCACTGGGTTGTTTTATTGGAGCTTCATTTTCACAGGAGAAAATATGATCACTTAAAATTTTAATAGTCTTTTCCAGATGATCTGCAGCCAGATCTGGTAACATGAACCAGCCTCTATTTTTAATATCCGTTGTTGTTTTTTTTTTTTTTTTTAATCTTTGGCACTCTCAATGCACCTCTCCTCTCCCTGGGCTTTACAAGCAAAAAAGGCTTTCTGCTATAATGTTACAAATCCAGGGGAGAAACTGAGCCAGGGCAGTAGATTGGTAAATAGCATGGGGTCTATGGGCTACGGCATTCCAAAGGGGCCCATGGGAAAGTCTAAACCCCTAAGACACTTTCTTAACCTCAGTGGATAAAGCTGAGAAGGGAGAAAACCGGCAACAACAAAATGTCATTTTCACACTAAAAGCAATTTCTTTCTAGTAGTTGGCGGAGTTACCAATGCTCCTTTAAAGCGGGCTCTTCCTTTGTTCTGAGAAGAAAAACACCCAAATGCTAAACAAAGGCTCTCTTCTGAAATGAAAATGGGAATTCAGTCTCCACATTTAGGGTGATAATGTTAAAGCTACCCTCTATGGGCCGCCTGGCTGGCTCAGTCGGTAGAACATGTGACTCTTGACCTCGGGGTTGTGAGTTCAAGCCCCACGTTGGGTGTAGAGATTACGTAAAAATAAAAAATAAATTAAAAAGGTACCCTTTATGGAAAGCAGAGCTGAATCTCCATAGACCAGCATACTTTGGGAGAAAATAGGTCTGTGGCGTAAGAGGGAGTGGTGGCACAGTGTCAGTTTGTTCCTGGCCTGGTTCTCTGGACTCAGTTTAGGTCTTGTGTCGAAAGGAGCGTCACAAGCACATTGCAACTCTTTCCAGAAGAGATTTTATGATTCTACGCCTAGAGCTGCTTTGGGGCCCAGATGACAAAAATGTGACAGAATTGGGAAAAGGACAATTCTCTTGGCCTTTTCATTCATTCATTCATTCATTCATTCATTCAACTAATATTTACTGAAAGCCTACTTTGCACAATGCTCCATGCTAAGTGCTACAGAGATACAGTGGGGAACCGGATATTCTTGGGGCCTCTCTTCACAGCCCTTACATTCTGATGCTGTACATTATTCATCTATTGTTGCACAACAAATCACCCCCTAAAATAACAAACATTTATTATCTCCCAGTTCCCGTGCACCAGAAATCTGGTGGTTAGCCGACGCCTCTGTCTCAAGTCTCTCACAAGGCTGTGATCAAGGGGTCCGGCAGGCTGCAGTCACCTCAAGGCTTGATTTGGGCAGGATCCAATTCTAAGCTCACTCACAAGCTAATGGCAAGGCTTCAAATCCTTCTTAGCTGTTGGTCCCTTGCCTCAAGGACCCCTCCATACTAAAAAGATGGCAGCTGGCTTTCCCCAGAGTGAGAGATCAGAGAGGAAAAGAGGCAAGAAGAAAGTCACGGTCTTTTTGTGACTTAATCTCAAAAGTGACATCCATCACTTTCGTGAGATGCGGGTCATTAGAACCAAGTCAAGTAGGTTGAGGTCCATGCGACGAATGGTAGGTTACATCAGGGCACGAATCCCTGGAAGCCGGGATCATTGGGAGCCATCACAGACACTGCCTAACGCTAGGTAGGGTCAAATTGTCCTCTGGCTCCCCAAACCACAGTGGCCATTGTGGGTGTATCTTTTCCCATTTTATCCCGAATTTGTTTTTCACTGGTATAGCAGAGGAAATCTACTGTTTGTGGGGCACAGGTACCACTCATCATCAGAATCTATTCAATGCGTAAAAAACATGTTGACTGACAAATTTTCTAAAAGCAGGAGCCTCCACAGCCGGTTAAGCAGCCGACTTCAGCTCAGGTCATGATATCACAGTTTGTGAGTTCGAGCCCCGCATCGGGCTCTGTGCTGACAGCTCAGAGCCTGGAGCCTGCTTTGGATTCTGTGTCTCCCTCTCTCTCTGCCCCTCCCCCGCTGGCGCTCTGTCTCTCTTTGTCTCTCAAAAAATGAATAAACGTTAAAAAAATTTTTTTTTCTAAAGCAGGAGCCTCCAGTCCATTGTTTCAAAAGAAAATAGTGTGTTCCCAGCCCTCTCAATACCAATGAATTTCCTCAACTATCACTAAAGCACTCTTAGATACCTATGCAACCACCCACCAAAGATTTCAACATAATATTAAGCATTTAACACAGTAATTACTTGGGGCGCCTGGCTGGCTCAGTGGGGTAAGCGTCCGACTTTGGCTCAGGTCATGATCTCGCGGTTGGTTGGTTTGAGCCCCATGTTGGACTCTGTGCTGACAGCTCAGAGCCTGGAGCCTGCTTCACATTCTGTGTCTCCCTCTCTCTTTTCCCCTCCCCTGCTCATACTCTCTCTCTCTCTCTCTCAAAAATAAATAGACATTAAAAAACAATTTAAAACAGTAATTACTTAACAACTTAACCCTTAATGACCTCATTAGTGGGTATGTTTGCATGCAATATGTCGTGACACCATACAGCATCAGATGAATTATTTTCCTTCTGTGCTGCAACAACCACATCCTTTAACGTAAATAAAGAGTAAACTAATATGTTAAAGATATGTAATTGCTACAAATGATCTTTAGCAAAATGAAAAAAACCTAGTCGTAAATTGTTTTAGTGATATGCACATATGGGTCCATTATAGAAGGTTTTCAATTCAGAGAGTGAAATTTGATCATTCGGTAGATTTTTTTTTTCGTGCCCTTCTAGCAACTATTTTGACAGTGGGAATGATGGCTACCTGTGCTTAGTTTGTATTTACTACATTTCTAATATCTATAATTAGTGTTGCTTAACTTTCAGTTTAATCTTTTACAGTTTACAAAGAGAAATCAAAGTGTCAGCAAATAATGACCACTTCTGACTCCACTTTTTTCAATAGCTAGGTCTTTTATGCTGACTCTTGGCTTATAAAGTTGGCTATAATGTAAGCCCTATTGAAGTTAGTTTTCTTGAATAAATGAAAACACATACAACGTTTTTGGATGGGAAACCTAACTAAAATAAAAATGATTTTAATTCTTCAAAATGAATATATGGGGCGCCTGGGTGGCTCAGTCGGTTAAGTGTCTGACTTCAGGTCAGGTCATGATCTCACCATCCGTGAGTTCGAGCCCTGTGTCGGGCTCTGTGCTGACAGCTCGGAGCCTGGAGTCTGCTTTGGATTCTGGTCTCCCTCAATCTCTCTCTGCCCCTCCCCCACTCATGCTCTGTCTCTATCTATCAAAAATGAATAAACATTAAAAGAAAATTTTTTAATGAATATATAAATTTAATGCAATTACAATTAGGGTCCCATAATTTTTGTTTCCTTTATTTTATAAACAGAGTACATGATCTTAATGCTCAGGTGGAAAAATAAATGTCTCAGAATACCTAATAAAGTTATAGAAAGTAAAAACAATATCTGCAATATCTACATTTTTTTTTCTTCAAGTAGGCTCCATGCCAACATGGGGCTCAAACTCATGACACGGAGATCAAGAGTCACATGCTCCACCAACCAAGCCGGGCAGGCGCCCCTATGTGATATCTGCTTTAAAAGATTTTAAATGTATCATGAAGCCCTTTATAAACAAAATAGTATGATATTAGCGTAAGAATAGACTAATAGATCAGTGAAACAAAACGAAGTGTAGAAATAGAGATGAGTTTATGTGGGCCTTTGATATATGACAAAGCTGGTAATTCAGTTCAATAGGAAAGAGGCAATTTATTTAATAAAAAGAGACTGGCACAATTGCCTACTGATCCAGTATAAAATTAATTTAAACTCTCGTTAATACCCCACTTTTAAAACTTTGAGATATAGTAAAAACATAAGTTTAAATACCAAAACAAGAGGGGCGCTTGGGTGGCTCAGTCGGTTGAGCATCTGACTTCCGCTCAGCTCATGATCTCACATTCGTGGGTTCGAGCCCCCACATGGGGCTCTATGCTGACAGCTCAGAGCCTGGAGCCTGCTTCAGACTCTGTGTCTCCCTCTCTCTCTGCCCCTGCCCCGCTCACTCTCTGTCTCTCAAAAAATAAAATAAAATGTTAAATGCTAAAACAAGAAAAACTATAGGAACTTTTATGAAAACACGTGTTTAACTTAGTGGTTTGGGAACTCTTTTAACTGATATGGAACACCCACAAGCTATAAAGAAAAATTTAAACTTTTTACCATGTGACTTTTTTTTTCTTTTTCAACATTTCTATGGGAAAAAAAATACCATATAGAAGGGCAAATGATACAGTGAGAAAGAAAACTTACTATACATTGCCAGATAAGAGGTCAATATCTGTAAGACTCAAATAGCTCCTTCAAACTGATAAGACAGGGGCACCTGATGGTTAAGCCTCTGACTTCGGCTTGGGTCATGATCTCACGGCTTGTGAGTTCGAGTCCCGAGTGGGCTCTATGCTGACAACTCAGAGCTCGGATCCTGCTTCGGATTCCATCTCCCTCTCTCCCTGCCCTCCTCCGCTTGCGCCATCTCTCTCTCAAAAATAAATAAACATTCAAAAACATTGTTTTTAAAAATTGAGAAGACAAAAAACATAGTGGGAAAATTAACAAAGGAAATGAAGTGCAAATCCAAACAGTAACTAAACAATGGTAGTTTGAGAAATGCAAATTAAAAACAAAATAATGTGGTATTTCTCGCCCATGAGATTGGCAAATATTTAAGTACCAACACTTACTGCTGGCGGGATGGGGGAGGAGGAGCAGACTTTCATAAAACTGCTTACGTTAATGTGACTATTTACAGCCTTTTGGGAAAGCAATCTGGGAATACCTATAAAAATTAAAACTACACATACCTTTTGTCCCAGAAATTCCACAGCTGTGACTCTATCCCAAAGAAATATAAATACCAGTTTAAGGAGACTTACACAAATACATACACAATGATGTTTACAGCAGAAAGAATGCCCTTCTGCAGAGATATAAGTGAATAAATTATATATCCATACCATAGAATACTGTGCAGATATTAAAGGAATTCATTAGATCTTACTAGTAAAGGTGGAGAGATTTCACTGTGGAGCAAGAAATGTAAGAGACAAAAAAAAAAAAAAGTATATCACACGATACCTCTTTAAAAATGAATAATGGTTTTGGGGGCACCTGGGTGGCTCAGTCGGTTAAGCATCCGACTTCGGCTCAGGTCATGATCTTGCAGTTTGTGGATTCAAGCCCTATGTCGGGCCCTACACTGGCAGCTTAGAGCCTGGAGCCTACTTTGGATTCTGTGTCTCCCTCTCCCTCTGCCTCTCCTCCACTCGCACTCTGTCTCTCTCTCTCTCTCTCTCTCAAAAATAAATAAACATTAAAAAAATTTCAAACTAAATAAATGAAAATGAATAATGGTTTTTAATTCTCTTTTTGTGTCCATGTCTAATTATTTTTTTAATAATTTTTTTATGTTTATTTATCTTTGAGAGAGAGAGACAGAGTGTGAGTGGGAGAGAGTCAGAGAGAGAGGAAGACACAGAATCTGAAGCAGGCTCGCTGAGCTGTTAGCACAGAGCCAAACGCGGGGCTCAAACTCACGAACAGCAAGATCGTGACCTGAGCCGAAGTTGGATGCTTAACCGACTGAGCCACCCAGGTGCTCCTGTGTCTAACTATTTTTAACATAGTTATATGAACCTGAATAAAGGGCTAAAGGATATATACAACCAGTCATTAACACTGGTTATTCAGTGAAAGGTAACAAGCAAACAATTAAGAATTGTAAAATTGAGGGGCACCTGGCTGGCTCAGTGGGTAGAACACGTGACTCTTGATCTCAGGGTTGTGAGTTTGAGGCCTGTGCTGGGTGCAGAGATTATTAAAAATAAAATCCTTTAATAGAAAGAAAGAAAGAAAGAAAGAAAGAAAGAAAGAAAGAAAGAAAGAAAGGGAAAAAAAGAATTGTAAAATTGCATTTCCATGTAAATACATATGAGAGATGCATGAAGAGACCATAACCAACAGGCCATGGGTGGTTGTCTCAGGGTGGTGAGATTCAGGTGATGTTTTACTTTATTCCTTATATTTTTCTGTCTTTTATTTTTGCGCTTTATGAATAAACACGTGTTCTGTACCTAATCAGGAAAAGAGTCCGTCTATTTTCCCTGAATGAAAGACAGTTGGGAAGAAGAAAGTAAGGTTCAGTTTTCGAACAGCTACGCGTAGATGGGTTGGAAAACAGCTAGAAACAGAACAATGCAAAAGGTACTGCAGCAGTGTCTGGGTGCTATGGTGACAATCTGGGCTAGGATCGTGGCTAATAAAAAAGAAAAAGAAAGAAAGAAAGAAAGAAAGAAAGAAAGAAAGAAAGAAAGAAAGAAAGAAAGAAAGAAAGAAAGAGATATACTTAAAAATTATTTCAGATAAGGGATGGAGAAGGTTTAGCAATTTGGAGGTGCCTATGTGTGCTTTAAACCGGTAGCATACAGGGAAGGGTTTTGGTTTTTTGGGTTTTTTTTTTTTTTTCAGCTTTATGATTAACAAATAAAGGTAGGATTAGGGCGTCTGGCTGGTTCGGTCAGTACAGCATACGACACTTGATCTCAGGGTTGTGAGTTCAAGACCCACACCGGGTGTATAGCTGACTTAAAAATTAATTAATTAATTTTTTAAAAATGTTTGGAAAACCCAGGGCACCTGGGTGGCTCAGTCGGCTGAGCATTCGACTTCGGCTCAGGTCATGATCTCACAGCTCGCGAGTTCGAGCCCCATGTTGGGCTCTGTGCTGACAGCTCAGAGCCTGGAGCCTGCTTCGGATTCTGTGTCTCCCTCTCCGTCTCTGCCCCTCCCCAGCTTGCTCTGTCTCTCCCTCTCAAAAATAAATTAAAAAATTAAAAAAAATATTAAATAATAATAACCAAATAAAGGTAGGATTAACACAGAAAACTGTATATATTTGAGGTATACAACTTGATGTTTTCACTATGAAATGATCACCACAATCAAGCTAATTAACATACCCGTCACCTCACATAGCTACCATGTTCTTTTATTTCCTTCTTTTGTGTATGTGGTGAGAACACTTGAGATCTACCTTCTTTTTTTTAAGTTTATTTATGTTTGAGAGAGACAGAGACAACACGAGTGGGGGAGGGGCAGAGAGCAAGGGAGAGAGAGAATCCCAAGCAGGCTCCTCACTGTCCGTGCAGAGCCCCATGTAGGGCTTGATCCCACAAAACCGTGAGACAGTGACCTGAGCCAAAACCAAGAGTCGGATGCTTAACCGACTGAGCCACCCAGGTGCCCCAAGATCTACCTTCTTAATAAACGTCGAGTATACAATACACTATTGTTAACTAAAGTCACCATGCTGTACGTTAGACCTCCAGGACTCATTCATCTTGCATTTCTGAAACCCTGTTCCCTTTGACCAACATCTCCCCACGGAGCGATGCAGAGAAATTCTTTAGTTACGTGGGTCTGTGGAACCTTCGTCGCTGGCACTGAGGTTTCTGCCTCCTCTAATACTTGGTAAATTTGTTCCCGACAGCAAAGTGGGCAAGCTTACATGACTTTTCCTTTCAGTAACAACCTCAAGAGTCCTTAGTCAGACATATTTCTTTTGCTCAAAGGAGAAAAAGGGGAAGTTTTTGTTTTTGTTAAGTGGGGTAGGGAACTACTACAGTAGACTTTGCTTTGGGGCCATTTTTATCAATTAAGCCAATGTACAAATTCTAATTAGTTCACTACTCATGTGTGCATATACGAATGTATGGGAGTGTATAGATATTTGCTTTTTGGGGTTTTTTAACAAAATTTTTTTAACATTTATTCATTTTTGAAAGAGAGAGACAGAGCACACAGAGCCCGAGCAGGGGAGGGGCAGAGAGAGGGAGACACAGAACTGGAAGCAGGCTCCAGGCTCTGAACTGTCAGCACAGCTGACGTGGGGCTGGAACTCGGGAATGGCAAGATCATGACCTGAGCCGAAGTCGGACACCCAACCAAGTGAGCCACGCAGGTGTCCCAGACATTTGCTTCCTCTATCATCTTATCTGTGTACCTATTGACTTAAACCATTGGTTATTCAAGAAAGGATTTTAAGTGGCTATTAAATATACAACATTTTGTACTTTCAAGAGAGCTACTTTCTTGACAAATAAGTTCTTTCAGCCTTTACTCTCGGGCCGTGTCTCTCTGTCTATAAGGACCAGGAAACAGCATCAACAATCTGGTGACTTTGGCTAACTGAAGGCCTAACGGGAGTCTTCTCAGAATCGCTCCCATCTATCACTGTACAAATGATTGTGACGATGGCCAAGCAGCCCAAATCCCTCACGCTGCAGCCAATTCAGTCAATAAATGCTTGCTGACCTGAATATTCGCATCAACGTAAGCAGACACCGAGCAACAGACACTGAGCAAGTCCCACTGCAAAAGCAGGTCTCAAAGGAAACGATCATCGTCCCTCAAGTGCTCCAAAGTCGGGCAGTCACGTTCATGGCTGAAAGGAGGCCCTGCTGACCCAACTCCTGTCAATCTCCAGCAACCCTTTTGCTTCTGCCTAGTGTGCCTCTCTACCTCCCCGCCGGCCCCTGCTTCTTCCTCGTGAAGGCAGCTAGATAGAGTGGGCCTAGAGAGGCCTGAGTTCAAAGCCTAACTGACAATGACCAGGTTTATTTAGTAGAAATAGTGATACCTGGACAAGTATCACTGTAGGGTAAGTACACAGTACTTGGCTCTGATTAATGTTAATTCACTCCCTTCCCCCTCGAGAAATCCTACTTATTCTTTCTTTGTTTGTTTGTTTTTGTTTTTTTTTTTGAAATCCTACTTATTCTTCAAGGCCCACCAAACATGTCACCTCCTTCATGAAACCTTCCCTCACCCCCTTTATAGATTTAGCTAATCGCTTCTTCCTTTGTCCATCCGTAGCACTTCTGATCAGACCTTTGGACTACTTTCCACGTTAAATAGACTTCATAGCTGTCTCAATAGACCAGAGGCTGGGAGGGGGGGGGGGGCATATCTATATAATATTCATATTAATATGCCCCTGCATCTTGTAACAATGCCAGCACCCGGCATACAAAAGACACTCAGTAAATATTTTGCCAGATGAAT
Source organism: Panthera uncia (assembly GCF_023721935.1). Lineage (NCBI taxonomy): Eukaryota > Metazoa > Chordata > Mammalia > Carnivora > Felidae > Panthera > Panthera uncia. The sequence goes on from NC_064817.1 coordinate 92,473,336, forward strand.
GTTTAGCAACGACATGGTATCAGTTCAATAGTTCAAATAAGCCTGGTGTCACGACCAAGCTAAGTGTCACACTGTGGGATTTTTAGCTGCCTACGTCATTGTTCACGTGCAGAGTTCTCAAAGAGGGTAAAGTAGACCACTTGGCAAAAGAGGAACCAGCGTGTCTACTTGATTTAGACTTTCAAAAGGTCTTTGGCAAGGAGGCACAATTCCAAGGGAAACATTTCCTGTAGGCAGAGAGCTGCCTCCACCAGCCTCTCCAACTCCCATGCTGAAATCCTATCCCTCTCAGTGCATCTTTGCTACCACCCCGCCTTCAGAAACCCTTTTTTGATTCCTCCAACCTCATGGGGCTCCTCCCTCCTCTGAACGGCAAGGGCATTTTGCCTGTCCTCTCTTGTGTGGCACACGGCATCGTTTTCTTTGCTTATGTTAGAGTGTCTAGTCCCCCTACCAGGCAGAGAGCAAGTGGCAGGAACTGGGTCGTACCTCTGGTGTCCCTGCAGTGCCTAGCACGGGGCTGTATGCACAATAGGATTGTAATATGCAGTGTCTCATCTGGTTCTCCCAACAACAAAGAGGAGCAGCCTTACCTCTCCCCGGTTTTTTCTCTTTCAACAGATGTGTCTATTTGGCACCTTCTATTATTTCAGACCCACAGCCAAGGAAAAGGCACAGAACCAAAGAGGATCATAAGATGAGTGGGAAAGATATCCATGTAAACAGATTATCATAATACAGAGCAATAAGAAAATATTTTATGAAAGGCCTTTAAGGGGTGCCTGGCTGGCTCAGTCAGAAGAGTGTGCAACTCTCGATCTCGGGGTTGTGCGCTCGAGCCCTACCTTGGGAGTAGAGATTACTCAAAAATAAAATGTTTAAAAATTAAAAAATAAAATAAAATACCTTTGAGAAGGGTCCACACTTACCAAATATTTTTAAGCCTAGTATGTTTAGAGTATCATGACTTTTTAAAAAAATTTTTTAATGTTTATTTATTTTTGAGGGAGAGAGAGACAGATCACAAGAGGGAGACACAGAATCCAGAGCGGGCTCCAGGTTCTGAGCTGTCAGCGCAGAGCCCGGTGTGGGGCTTGAACTCACAAACCGCAAGATCATGACCTGAGCAGAAGTTGGGCACTTAACCTGAGCCACCCAGGAGCTCCATGACAACCTGAAACCCTATCCTTCCTCCATTACCTTGACTCTCAGCTCATGAGCTAGTCTGTTGAGTATGGCGATAAAGACCATCCTGTAGGAGTAATGTAGCTTCCTTAAATCCCCTTTAAAGCCTGGCCTGAGATAACCTGAGGATCATAAATTGAAAGCCTACATAAGGCCAAGCGGGCCACAGAAGAGTGCCAGGGCGGGTTCATGGTGGACTGGAGAGCAAGCACTACATCTAAAGGGAGCAGTAGCTACTCAGTTCCAGCTGGCCATGACCGTGAACAAACGGAGGCCCAGTGCATACAGAGCTTTTGAATTCTCAAGGGAAATGAGAAGTTTGGACTTTCAAAATGTAAAATCTCCTGGTTTTTTTAAGTTATTTATTGTTTAATGTGAGAGAAAGAGAGAGAAAGAGAGCGCGCGCCTGAGTGGGGCGGGGGGGGGGGGGGCAAAGGGGAAAGCACTCAGTGCAGAGCCCCACGCAGGGCTCGATCCCACAACCCTGGGATCATAACCTGAGCTAAAATCAAGAGTTGGATGTTCAATAGACTGAGCTACCCAAGTGCCCCGTCCTGTATTTTTAAGTTTGTGGGGGTGTTTTTGGTTTTTTGTGTTTCTTTTTAGTAATACCTACATCCAACATGGGGCTCAAACTCACAACCCTGACATCAAGAGTCTCATGCTGGGGCACCTGGGCAGCTCAGTGAGTTAAGTGTCTACCTCTTGATTTCAGCTCAGGTCATGATCTCACAGTTTGTGAGTTCGAGCCCCACGTCAGGCTCTGTGCTAACAGTGTGGAACCTGTTTGGGATTCTCTGTCTCCCTCTTTCTCTGCCCCTTCCCTTCCCTTCCCTTTCCTCTCTCTCTCTCTCTCTCTCTCTCTCTCTCATTCTCACTCTCTCTCTCTCTCTCTCAAACAAATAAATAAACACTTGGAAAAAAAAAAAAGAGTCCCATGTTTTTCCATCTGAGCCACCCAGGTGCCCCTAAATCTCCTGGTTGTTAACTGCTGACTCAAAATACTTAGAATGTTGTATAGGCCAAAAAACCCCACAAATACAGTACTGGTTTGTGTTCTTTAATACAAGCAAAATGACACAAAAAAATTAACTGTCCTGGGACACCTGGGTGGCTCAGTGAGTTGAACGCTTGACTCTTGATTTTGGCTCGGGTCATGATCTTATGATCATGGCATTGAGCCCCACAGAGCCTACTTGGGATTCCCTCTCTCTCTCCCCCTGCCTTCTGCCCATCTGCCCGAGTTCATGCTCTCTCTCTCTCTCTCTCTCTCTCTCTGTGTGTGTGTGTGTGTGTGTGTCTCCCTCTTTCCCTCTGTCCCTCTGCCCTAGCTCATGCTCTCTGTCTCTCTCAAATGAAAAAACAAATGAACTGTGCTGGACTTGACTTCAATGCCCCACACCTGCTAAAGCTGTCAGGGACTCTGCACATGAAAGAACTGCCTCAGTGACTTCCCATGAGACAAATGCAGGACCTCTTCCTTGCCCTTATAGGCCTTGACCTCTACAGCACTTAGCCAGTGCTATCCTTAGTCCCTGGTTACTCCTGCTTCAGCGGGGGCCAAGTTTGAATCTCTGTCTCCACAGCTACTGCCTTATAACCAAACACCTTGCCACATCCTGGATGGGAACTGGGGGGTCCTTCCGCATTTCCCAACTGGCCTTCCTGCGATGTGCTTGAGCATTCTGAATCCTCTTTCAGTATTGCGTTCTCAAACACACAGACCTGATCATGATGAGTCCCTACTTCAAACCTTTCACTAGTTTCGTGCGCTTTTCCAGCATGGTGTCCAAGGCCCTTCATGATCCAGCCTCTGCTTATCTCTTCAGCCTCATGTCCATCACTCCACCTCTTAATCCCTTTGGAGACAGAGAGAGAGAGTGTGTATGCACGTGAGCAGGGGAGGGGCAGAGAAAGAGGGAGACAGAGAGTCCCCAGGAGGATCCACGCTCGGCGAGGAGCATGAGGCATGACACGGGGCTTGATCTCCCGTGAGATCGTGACCTGAGCTGAAATCAAGAGTCGGACACTTCACCGGCTGAGCCACCCCGGCGCCCCCTTAATCCCTTTTCTTGAGTCAACTGAGCCATGGTAGCTCTATACATGCCATGCTCTCTGATGCCCCAGTGCCTTGGCACTGCTGCTTCCTCTGCCTGGAAGAATCTATTACCAACCCCCTAATCCAAGGACGCAACAACTACTCCCGTCACCCTCAGCTCCGACGGCAGAAAAGCTCAAGCTCACTTCCCAGAGCAGCTTGGCATGAGACCCAAACGTGGGACACACAGAGAAGGACCTGTAGGGCTTCAACAAGACACATTGAGTTCCGTGTGGTTTAGAGGTTGTTGCTGTTCTTGACCATTCTGGGTTTTTGTGCTTCTCTTCTTGTCGAAGCCCTACGGGGAAATTAATATGAGAACCCAACAACATAGGAACTGTGGTTTGATGTAGATAATTATGCTTTGGTTTAAATTGCACTAAGTTCTAGATAATCTTTGGCTACCTTGAGTCATTTCAGCTTTTTGTTGTCTCCAAGTACAGTTAACTGGACTGCATGGAACCCCCCTGACAAATGCAGTGGAGATTTTGGTGCCCAGGGGTGCCAGGGTGGCTCAGTCAGTTAAGCGTCCGACTTTTGGTTTCGGCTCAGGTCATGATCTCACAGTGCATGAGTTTGAAGCCCGCATCGGGCTCTGTGCTGACAGTGCGGAGCCTGCTTGTGATTCTGTCTCTCTCTCTCTCTCTCTCTCTCTCTCTGCCCCTCCCCTGCTCACTCTCTCTTTCAATATAAATAAATAAACTTAAAAAAGAAAAAGACTTTGGTGCCCAGGATAGGAAGGCCAGGCAGGGAGCAGATTTTCCCAAATGGGGCCTCAAAGAGGCTTATTTCTGCTTCGGAGTGCTACCAGGACCACGTTCACGGCCATTAACGCATTTGCTCCTCACAGCTGCCCCAAGAACAAAGCAGAGTAGATATTACACATATTATCCCTATTTCTGAAATAAGGAAACAAAAACTGTGAGGGAATATGACTAGATATTTTCACTCCTGCTTGGGGCCCGCAAGCTTCAGCGATATTGCTGCACTTGCTTTAACCCAGTCCAGCCCATGGCAATCCCCAAATTCTGGAGCTAAAAGTCCTCAGAAATCATCTGGCTCAAGCCTCCGTGTTTCACAGAACTCAAGTTTCCAGAGCTTCCATCAGCCTGTGGGACAAAGAGCAAAGAGGAAGACGAGAGACCGGCTCCTTAAACCCGTTGGTTTCCCCCGCGGGGGCCCTGGAGGCCTCAAGTGCACCTGCTGGCCGCGCACGCGCCGGCAGTTGCCAGTATCATCTGCTCCAGGCCCGAGCCCCCAGGTATTCAGATAACAGAAAGTGACGCCCAGAGCAGTGATGTGACTTGCCTACGACTCCCAGGGTGTGAGGGGGCAGATCCAGGTCTTGGTACCAGTTTTTGGACTGCCGATGCAGTTCCGGCTACGACACGGGCTGTCTCTCGAAAGGGAGCAGGCACCGGGGACATGTAGAACACCATCGTATTCGACTAATTGCTTTTGTTGCCGCTGCTTTGAATATCAAATACCCAACTAGGGCACTCTTTGTCAAGACTGTCAAATGGAATCTCAACATCCTTAGAGCGTGGAAAATTCTGAAATCAAAAAGACCATATAAAAAAGACATAAAAACACCAGCAGAAACCTAAAGAGGAAAATTAGAGGCCATGCACTGCTCTGGCAAGAGGGCGTTAGACAAACCACAAAATAATGTATCAGCAAAACCACTTCTCCTAATTCCAGCCCCGGTGACCATTTGTAACAGAAACGCCGTACGTGGGCGCTCCCGGGGGGCGCCCGGGTGAGCGCTCGGCCCAGCTCAAGGAAAGAGCAGGCCAAGAAGTCACAAGCTGTTAACTTGAAGGGAACAGAGGACTACAGCTCTAAGCAGGAAGTGACAGAGCCCTTAGTCAATCTGGAGAGATTAAGTGTGTCCTCATTAATTTCTCTTTGTTATAGTCCAGTAAGCATTGTCAAGCGTTTTAAAGTGGATCGTGACACTGGCGCTGGGCCTTGCAATGCCGCAGAGATCAGGTGGCTGGGCAGTGTCTCAGGAAGAGAAGGTAGCACAGGGCTATTGAGTGGATGTTTTATAAATGTAACGCCTGTACGGGTGTCCGGCTGGCTCAGTTGGAAGAGTGTGTGACTCTTGGTCTTGGGATCGTGGGTTTGAGCCCCACGCTGGGTGTAGAGATTACTAAAAAATAACATAAAATAAATTTTTAATAACAACAACGATAACTGTGTGTGTGTGTGTGTGTGTGTGTGTGCGCGTGTGTGTAATCATCTATAGGCATTTTATCTATAAAATATCCATTAAGTAGCCCTGTAGGGCCTAGTTCACAGTAGACACTAAATCAAGTTAACACAGAAGCGCCTGGGTGGCTTGGTCAGTGAGGCATCCGACTCTTGATTTCCGCTCAGGTTACGATCTTGCGATTGGTGGGTTCGAACCCCACATCGGGCTCTGCTCTGACAATGCAGAGCCTGCTTAGGATTCTCTCTCTCTCTCTCTCTCTCTCTCTCTCTCTCTCTCTCCCTCTCTCAAAATAAAAAAACTAAACTTAAAAAAATAAAGTTCTCCCTCAAAATAAACTTAAAAAAATAAAGTTAACACGATATTAATAATAGCCAATACTTACTGGGCATTTTTCATGTATTATCTGCTTTCATCCTCCCAAGAACCCCGTGAAGCATACACTGTCATTGTACTCATTCTACCGCTGGCACAGAAAGGTGGAACCACTTGCCCAGAGTCAAATAGCTAATAAGTAACTCAACTGAAGCCTCACCCACTGGCTCCAAAGCTGAAGCTCTTTTTTTTTTTTTTAATGTTTATTCATTTATTTTGAGAGACACAGAACACAAGCAGGGGAGGGGCAGAGACAGAGGGGGACAGAGGATCCGAAGTGAGTTCTGTGCTGACAGCAGGAAGCCCGTGGCAGGGCTCGAACTCACGAACCGTGAAATTGCAACCTGAGCCAAAGTCGGATGCTCAACCCACTGAGCCACCCAGGCGCCCCTCTGAAGCTGAAGCTCTAAATAACTATGCCAGAGGGCTTTTTCATCTCTGGGTTTTATTTCTAACTAAATACATTCTTTTCTACTTCTGAAAGAGACTGAAACATGAAGAGTCTTTATTTTTTTTAATGTTTGTTTTTTTTTGAGAGAGAGAGAGTATGGTGGGTGGGGGCGGAAGGACAGAGAGAGAGAGGGAGACACAGAATCCAAAGTAGGCTCCAGGCTCTGAGCTGTCAGCACAGAGCCTGACACAGGGCTTGAACCCACAAACCATGAGATCACGACCTGAGCCGAAGTGGGACGCTTAACCAGATTGAGCCACCTAGGCACCCCTCCTTTATTTTTTTTAATAGTATAGCATCCAGGGGCACCTGGTTGGCTCATTCAGTAGAGCACGTGACTCTTGACGTTGGGATCATGAATTCGAGCACCAGGTTGGCTATAGAGCCTACTTAAAAAAAAAAAAGTATCGCTTCCATTTATTGAGCACATACTATATGCCATGCACTATTCTAGGTCCTGCAGTATTTCATCTAACCCTTCCAAAGGCCCAGTTAGGTATGCACTATTAATATCTGCAAGTTACAAATGAGGACACTGAGTGGTAGAGTAACTAATTGATCAGGCCTGCCCGAGAGCAATGTGAGAGATGACAGAAGGAATCTCCTGACTTACAGTCACAGTTGACACGGTCAGTCACTAGTGTGCTGATGAATGTTTAACAACTGGATCTCCGTCAAGAAAAGAAAGGGCCCTCAGCTGCAGACAGGCAAGACAGAGTAAGCGCGCGCGTGCGCGCACACACACACACACACACACACACACACACACACACACCATCTCTCCCACGTCATGCAGCTATAAAACTGGGACAGATTCGTGGAGCAGCTCTTTGAAGATGCTGACCAGTAAGTGGTGCCAGGAGGATGGAAGAAGAAAACCAGCATCCGAAGTATCACCAAAATGGGGCGCCTGAGTGGCTCAGTCGGTTAAGCGTCTGACTTTGGCTCAGGTCACGATCTCACGGTTTGTGAGTTCGAGCCCCACGTCAGGCTCTGTGCTGACAGTTGGGAGCCTGAAGCCTGCTTCAGATTCTGTGTCTCCCTCTCTCTCTGCCCCCTCCTCCTCTTGTGCTCTGTTTCTCCCTCTCTCAAAAATAAATAAACATAAAAAAAAAGTATCAGTAAATCAGTGGTGAGTTTACCATTTTCCCCTTGCGGCTGTCCCCAGCCTAAACACAAGGCAGCCTAAACAGAACTCGAAAGTGGGCATCAGCACGAACAGAGAAAGCTCTGGGGAAACGCTGCAGTCTCGGTTCCAGGACCAGGAAAAGAGACTCCTCATGGTCAGAAAGGTTTTCTTTTATCTCCTTCCAGTCTCTCAAGGCTCAGACGCTAAACGACTCAGTGACAGTGGGGGCAGAGGAGGCTGTATGGGCCAAAACCTTCCTTTGCGATCAGCAGAGCTTTGGTCCCAACGGGGCGGGGCTCTTCTGTTGGTGTCGTGTCCTTCTGCCTGCCCACTGCTCGGCCCTGCAAGTGGGCACAGGCACAGAAGTACAAAACAGAATGAGGGAACTAAAACCCCTGATGTCTGGCTAGAGGACCAAAAACAGGGGAGGAGCCCCAGAGAGCTGTAAAGTATCGAGGAGATCGCAGAGAGAGAGAGAGGAGCTCAGGAAAATGACCACATAAGGTCGTTTACGAACTCCTGGACTCACCGCCAATCTGATCCGAGTCACCCTGAACCTAATGACTATGACAAAAACTTGGGGAACAGAACTGCAAGAGAGATCACTGCCCAGGTCCTCTACTGACCACTGGGTGGCACAGAATTGGGACAGATTCAATAACAATGTAAAGAAAATCAAACTCAAATTGGAACTACAGCTCACAGAGGTAGGTTAGAAATTGCAGCCCAAACATAACCAGGTTGATTGTCTGCTGAATATTGGCATCTTTTATAGGGCTTAACACCTAGAGTCTTATATAATACAATAGTCGGGATGTCCAGGATGCAATCCAAAAAATATTCGGCACACAAAAAAAACAGGAAAATCTCAATTCCCATGAGAATAGACAACCAACAGATGCCGATGTCAAAATGACACAGATGTTGTAATTATCCAACAATCATTTTAAAACAGCTATTATAAAAATGCTCCTGCAAGCACTCATAAACATTCTTGAAACAACTTGGAAAATGTAAAGCTTCAAAAAAGGAACAGAAGATATAAAGACATGTAAAGTGTCAAAATTGAAAAATACAATAACCAAAGTTAAAAACTCATTCTATGGGGTCAATAGCAGATTGGAGATGACAGAGGAAGGAGACAATAAACATTAGATCCATAGAAATTCTCCAATCTGAACAAGAGAAAAAAAAAGACTGCAAAAATAAACACCCCTGATTAGGAGAGTTTGCCATTTTCTTTTTTTTTTTTTAAGTTTATTTATTTTGAGAGAGAGAACAAGTGGGGGACTGACAAAGAGAGAGGGGCACAGAGGATCCAAAGCAGGCTCCACACTGACAGCAGAGAGCCTGATGTGGGACCCGAACCCACGAACCCTGAGATCATGACCGGAGCTGAAGTCGGACGCTTAACTGACTGAGCCACCCAGGTGCCCCGAGAGTTTGCCAATTTCCACAGTGAAAATACTTCTATCAAGGCTCCAACCGGTCATCATTAGATGCCAGTCGAGGAGAGATGTGCATATCTGGCTCTTACCCACAAACATCTCTCAACCCCCAAGGCCAAAGCAGAAGGGCTAGAGCCTCAGCCTTCCGACAACACACACCCCGGGGCTGTCGATCTCCTTCTTAGGCACTCCCAAGCCCCTAGCGTGCTGGTGTTCTCCTCAACCTAATTTGAACCGGGCAAGTGTGTGCAGAGGGCATACAATGAGACTGCCAGGGGCCAGTCCCTCAGGCTCTAGGGGGGGCCCCCCGGAGGTGTGAGAGATTTCCCCACAAGGGAAACTAGGTACTTGAGCCCAGCTGAAACCAACACAGTATTTCTCAAACTAACAGCCTGAGGGCTGACACGAAGCACATGGGGAAAACGTAACCTAGATGAGCAAGTCCAGGGAACATGGACTTACACAGAGTGGAAAGCCTGGGCTTAGAATTGATCTCTGCATTCCATATTTTCATTTTTGGGCTTTTTACCAAAAGAAGCTGGAGCCTTCTGAATACAGCCCCGTGTATTTTTCCTCAAGAAAGGCTGGAAAGCAAGATGGGCCAAAAATTTCAAGGACCGGGATCCCATTCCACAGAAGGACTGCTTATTTGGCAAGGAGCAATTTCAGGTTCTGGGAGTCCTAAACAAGCTTCCACTGCATCTAAGATTCCTCAAATGGCTCAAGACTAGTAGATCCCCAAAGCCACTAACCTCCCACAAAGGCCCTTTCTAACCTAACAGTCTTATTCGCACACGTTAAGAATGCAAACTTCCAGAGAACCCATGACTTTCTCAAGGTCACACAACTGAGGAGCTAGAACAAAAAGGGAGATCTCCTGATCCCCAGTCCCGTGCATTTTGCTTGACCTCACACTTCCTCTTCCACTTCCTTCCCTGAACAAGATTTATCTGGCCAGTGGGAACGGAGATGAAAACCACTTGGTGTGCTTCGAGCAGAATGAAAAAAAAAAAAAAAACGAGCGAGGGGCCCAGTTGCAGAGGACTCAGATTGCATCAAGGGGTTCAAGCCAGTGGTATTGTTGTTAAGTGAGCCAGAGAATGGAAACTCATAATGAATCGCACAATTCGGAAGGTCCCCTCTAAGAAATTAGCAGGCACGCTGCTCTGAGAAGCCCTCAGACTGCAGCTGGGGTGTTATTACGGAGCCGTGGGGAGAGCTCAGTGCCCAAGGTGCTGAACATGTCCTGGGTCCTCCCTGCCACCACCCCGCCTCTGCGACACACGCTGCCAAGTCTGGCCAATTGTTTGACAAGGCAGCTGCGTGCGTGCCTGTTAATTACACTGTGGGGCACCAAAGTGCAGTGTCAGGCAGCTGCCTGGAATATCAAATGGCTGCTAGTGGCACAGGCCGGCTAGAAAGGTTCGCTCCGGAAAGGTCCCCACGGCAGCTGACTTCCCCTCCCCCCTCCTCCGCCAGCGCAGCCCCCTTTAAAGTCCCATTATGAAGGCTGCAGTGATGTATTTTCACAGTTAGGTTAGAATCCATAATGGAACTAGTGTCGCTGATCTTCCTAACATGCCTGGGTGGGACGAATATAAATGTGATCTTCTATTTCTACGTCTCCTAATGGTAGTATCCCCTTAAAACCAACACACCCTCTGAATTAATGTATCTAGGCCCGTCTGATTAGAATGAGTTGGAAGTATTAAAGCTGCTTCCAAAATACTGACAGCCAGTGCTTACGTGAGGCTCCCTGTGTGCCAGGCAACTTACGTGGATTAATTCACTTACTCCTCTCAACAACCCCAGGTAGATGCTTTCCTTAGTACCATTTCACAAATAAGGAAACCGTGGGAACGCCTGAGTGGTTCAGTCGGTTAAGTGTCCAACTTCGGCTCAGATCATGACCTGAGGTTTGTGGGTTCAAAGCCCCGCATCGGGCTCTGTGCTGACAGCCCGGAGCCTGCTCCGGATTCTGTGTCTCCCTCTCTCTCTGGCCCTTCCCCGTGCTCTCTCTCTCTCAAAAATAAATAAACTTAAAAAAAATAATAATAAGGAAACTGAGACTTTAAGGTTAAATAATTTGTCCAATATAACACAACTGATACATAGCAGAGCTGATATTCAAACCTAGGCAACATGGCATCTCCATGCTTTTAATTCGTCAAACAAAGCTAATGGTCCAGGACCATCATTCAATATTTATCCAGCATCTTTAATGTGCACATATTGGTTCTTTTGTTCAACTTGCTGCCTCTGGAGTCAACACAATAAGCATTTTCTGTGACTCTACTTGGTCCAAGAAGGGAAAACTCACTTCTGAACGGGGTGATTGCATAAGGTGTCATGAAAGAGGCAGGTTTTGGGGTGCCTGGGTGGCTCATCCGATTAGAGTCTGACTTTGGCTCAGGTCATGATCTCCCGGTTTGTGAGTTCGAGCCCCACATCAGGCTCTCTGCTGTCCGCACAGAGCCTGCTTCTGATCCTCTATCCGCCCCCTACCCTCTCTCTCTGGCCCCCCTCTCTCTCTCAAAAATAAATAAACATTAAAAAAAAAAAAAAGAAAGATAGGTTTTGAATTGGATCTCGAAAGGTAGGTGCAGTTTTACCTATCAGAGATTAGGGGAGTCATAGGGCAAAAGGACAAATGTGAGCAAATTCACACAGGTAGGAATGTTCATGGAAAAATAGTAACGCTGGGAGGCTGAGCTGTTGGATGTGGGCCCGGATCACAAGGAGATTTAGCCCCAATGTGAAGGATGGACTGCTACACGGGTGAAGGGGAGGAGGGGGAAGAGAAAGAAGAAGAGGAGAAGAAGGAGGAGGAGGGGGAGGAGGGAGAAGAAAAGGTAGGGTGTACATTTGTGTGTGTGTTTCTGTATGTATATGAAATAAAGAAACTGGAGAAGCTGATGGTCATTTATTCACGATCGCTTTTCTCCCCTGTCCCCTTCTTCCACCATGACTCTATCACATGAATAACTCACTGCTAAGCAAAGTCCTCATGCTGTTACATTCACAATTCCCTGCAAGTTCAAATTCAGGTGATCATAACTTATTACTTGTGTTACTCTAGAAACAAGATTAAACTTCTTATAGAATTCCTTCTTTCTTTGGGGGGGGGGGAGGGGGCAGAGGGAGAGGGGGAGAGAGAATCTCAAGTGGGTTCCACGCCCAGTGCAGAGCCCGACGTGGGGCTTGATTCCACAACCCCGGGATCACGATCTGAGCTGAAATCAAGAGTCAGACACTTAACCGGCTGAGCCACCCCAACGCCCCAAAACTTCTTCTAGAATTCTAGTGGCGAATTCCATGCTCCAACTTACCGCACTTTCTGAGATGTAGCCACAGTAGTATATTTTCCACCACTGTGCCCATTTTTATTTTTACTTTCCACCACTTTGAAACTTACCTCCTATTGATACTCCTACCTCTTGTTTTATTTCCCTTTTAAAAAACTGAGGTATAGGGGCACCTGGCTGGCTCACTTGATCTCAGGGTCGTGAGTTCAAACCTCACGTTGGGGACAGAGTTTACTGACAAAAAATAAAATAAAATAGAGTAGAGTTTACCTTTTGTGATGTTAGTTTTGTGAGTGTTAACAAACCACCAACAAAATCAATATATAGAACACTTCCTTCACCCTTCAAATTTCCTTCATGCTGCCCCCCTTTGTGGAGAACCCCTCCCCGCTCCCAAAGCTCCTGAAAACCACTGATCTTTTTTCTGTCCCTATCATTTTACCTTTTCCAGAATGTCACATAAATGGAACTGTAACAACAGTATATGGCAGTTTGAACCGGCGTCTTTCACTTAGCATAAGGCATTGGAGTTTCATCCATATTATTACGTGAATCAGGTGTTTGTTATTTTTTATTGCTGAGGAGTATTCCGTTTTATCAACGGACCACAATTTTTTTCACCATTCAGCAGTTGCACGATATGTGGATTGTTTCCAGTTTTGGGCAATTATGAATAGAGCCACTATAAACGTCGGTGTACGGATTTTTGTGTGAACAAAAGTTTTCATTTCACTTCAGCAAACACTGACCCGATAAAAGGCTAATACCCAGAATATATGAAGAACTCCAAACACCCAATTTTGAAAGAGGCAAAATATTTGAACAGACACTTTACCAAAAACAGATAAACACATGGCAAATAAGCATGTGAAAAGATGCCCAACATCACAAATCAGAGAAACGCAAATTAAAAACCAAAATGACATGCCATTGGGCATCTATTAGGTTATTAGAATGTTTAGAAATCAACAATACCAAGTGCTGATGGGGACGCAGAGCGACAGAAACTCTCAAACACTGCTGATGGGAATGCAAAATGGCACAGCCACTCTGAGCGACAATTGAGTAGTTTCTTACCAAGTTAAACATAACTCTACCATACAGTCCAGCAATCCCACGTTCAGGTATTCACTCAAGTGTTTGTCAGCAAATTTTTTAGGATGGAATTTTTTTTTCAGTTTATTTATTTTTCAGAGAGAGAGAGAGAGAGAGACAGAGCAGGAGTGGGGGAGGGGCAGACAGAGGGGGAGACACAGAATCCGAAGCAGGCTCCGGGCTCCGAGCTGCCGGCACAGGGCCCGACGCGGGGCTTGAACTCACGAACCGCGAGATCGTGACCTGAGCCGAAGTTGGACGCTTAACCGACTGAGCACCCAGCTGCCTCCAGGATGGAATTTTTTTTCCCTGCCTTCTGAATCAGACTAGTAATATAATCTAATTATTTTCCGATGAGTCGCGGTTAGTATTATAAGCACTGTTGGATTATACGGGGGGTCCGTTTTCATGTCTACCTTGCCCCAGAAGCTGAGTGTCTATCTCATGCTACTTTATGGGCTCTGTGCTGGGAATACGTATATAGAGGCAAGACCGGTTCTATCCTTTTTTCGCTTTTTAGAATAGACACACTTTATTTTTTAGTGCAAGTGTAATTAGCATACAATGTTGTGTTCGTTTCAGGTGTACAACACAGCGATTCAACAATTCTATACATTACTCAGTGCTCATCGTGAGAAGGGTAGTCGCCATCCGCCATCACACAGTGTTATTACAATACTGACTACATTTCCTGTGCTGTACTTTTCATCTCTGCGACTACTTATTTTGTGTGGCTAGAAGTTTCTGCCACTTAATCCCCTTTATCTACTTCACCCATGCCCTCCACCCATCTCCCCTCTGATAGTTCCTATTCTTTTTTTTTAAGTTTATTTATTTATTTTGAGAGAGACAGAGACAGCACGAGTGGGGTAGGGGTGGGGCGGGGCGGGGAGAGAGAGAGAGAGAGAGAGGGAGAATCCCAAGCAGGCTCCGAGCTGCCAACATAGAGCCTGACAGGGCTGGAACTCATGAACCATGAGATCATGATCTGAGCCGAAACCAAGAGTCAGATGCTTAACTGACTGAGCCACCCAGGTGCCCCACGACAATTCCTATTCTTAACAGCAGAGATAGGCTCAAGGCATCGTGGTGCACGTGGTTGTTTGCCCCTTCACTCAATGGTCTCTGACTGCTGAGCTTTTGCCAGTTTTTTGCATATATCTTTTAATGTGGCACGTGTCTGGCTCAGTCGGTTGAGCGTCCAGCTCTTGATTTCAGCTCAGGTCATGATTCCAGGGTCGTGGGATCGAGCCCTGTGTCGGGCTCCACACTGAGCGTGGAGTCTGCTTGAGACTGTCTCTCTCTCTGCCCCCTTCCCCCACTCACATGCTCTCCTGCTCTCTAAAATAAAGAAAATAAAAATAAAGTGAAAGAAAAGAAAAGAAAAGAAAAGAAAAGAAAAGAGATTTCTACTCCTCCCTGGCATTCAAACTTCTGGCTGTTATTTCTCCTGGCTCTTAGTGGACCTGCCGCTAACAGCCTCTCATCTAATTCACTGTGGGCCAGCAAGCAAGATAATGAAGTCTATTAGAATTGTATACAAAATAAGGTTACTGATTAAGGGTAGCATCTGACTGCCTCTCCTGATGCTTCTCCTACAGGGGAAAGTCCATGGTCTTTGTGACAGTTCTTTTCAACTCCCAAAGGCGTTCTTTGTTTTCTTACAGGTTCTGGCCATCTTCCAGAGAGGTCAGTGAGGATTGCTGGAAGTCTAAATGACAGATAAAGGGGCTGTTACCACAGTTTACATCTATCTAGTCTAAACTGTTGACATGTTTGTTCTACCTCCGTGCTCAACAGAAGGACCAGTGAGCCTTATAATCTGGGAGAACTAGGTTTGCATAAACTCAACGCGGTCCGCGACAGAACGACGGAGAACAAGCCAGAACCCAAAGAGCAAAAGCAAGGCCTGTGTGAACAAGAATATAAGGAAAGATAAAATATATGCCAAGTTCTGCCTCCTGCACTCAGAAGCCTCTATTTCTCATTGGGACTACCACATTTCAAACAAAGTGCGGGTTTCTTTTTTAAAGTTCGCATATCGCACTTACATCCATCTTAAATTTGAAAGGCATTCAGTACAGACATCAGCATCTCACTGTAACTTGCAAAGCCTCACAGAGGGGCTGAGTTACAATTAAAATTTAGCAGTAGAAACAGTTGTTCCTAACAGATGTGGTTGTTTTTTTTTTTTTTTTCCCTCTCCCATCTTGTTAGAGAAGAGTAAGTCTTCAGAAAATAAAGTTGACATAAAGAAAACATTTACCTTCTGAAATAAACTCTGCTCTACCAAACCCACTCGGACCTTCTGTTGTCTTTTTTAGAAAATCAGCAGGCTCTGGGCCAGGTCTGCTAGAAAAAAAGAATCTAAGACTCATCCTTGCCTTGTGCCAAATACATTGTCTCAAATGCATCAGCAATTTCCATTCCAAAGAAGGGTTCAGTCACTTACTGAATAAAATAATTTTCCACAGCCCAGGACATGAGGAGATTGGATATTCTATCAGATGGGCATCAGAACAAACAGGGCTCCAGGTGGCTAATGTCACAGGGATGAAGGCACCCAGGGGAATAAACAGGCTTCTGGGTTTCGATGGCCTTCCCTCCATCAACATCCAACACGACGTAATTGGATTCCCACCATGATAGCCTTTTTCCAACCAACCCCCCGATAATAATCTATTCTAATATAATGCAGTTTCTTTAGAAGAACAGAATTTATTGGGATACTGAGCCATTTATTTTCTTCCTCTCCTTTAATTTTCTCTTTAACCTTAGTCTTTAAAAAATTGCTCTTTCTTGGCAGTTCCAGGCAAAGGTGCCAAAGATGGAAAGAAATAGACCCCTGTTATTTCCATGAAAGACTTTAAAAGGTTCAAAAATTATTTTGTCAGCTATATTTTAATGAAAATCGACGATTCCATTTTCCCTTCTGAGAAACATCGTTTACAAGCTCTGCCCCTGACGTAACTGTGTGCTTTAAAAAACATCACTAGGGGAGCCTGGGTGGCTCGGTCGGTTGAGCCTCCCACTTCGGCTCAGGTCATGATCTCACAGTTTGTGAGTTCGAGCGCCACATCGGGCTGTGTGCTGACAGCTCAGAGCCTGGAGCCTGCTTCCGATTCTGTGTCTCCCCCTCTCTCTGCCCCTCCCCCTCCCTCAAAAATAAAATAAACATTAAAAATTTTTTTTTAAATCTCTAAATGACTTTGTGTCAGTGAAGTGACTTGGAACACCCACCACTCATAAAAAATGCTTCATTTCTGTCATCTGCATTTAGGCAAGTCTCTACACAACATCACACCCATTCGATTAAATAGAACAGCATTTTATACTTAGGAAAGCGACCATATTCTTTCCTGGGTTCAGCGCTGCACTGGTCATGGCATGCTTTCTTCAAAACTCTCACAGTATTTTAAGGAAATATTGTTAGTTCTTTTAGGTGTGGTTATGTTTTGGTACCATGGTTAGCCCATGTGTTGTTCTGTTTACTTCTGCATATACTTATCCTTTTCCACTGTAAGAAGTCAAAACCTTTTATCACTCTAATGCCTGGAGAAGTAGCAGCTCCTTGTTCTGTCTTTCCAAGCCTTCGTGAAGCTTTGCATTTACAAAGTTAACTTCTTAAAGTAATTGCTATGGGGTGCCTGGGTGGCTCAGTCGGTTGAGGGTCTGACTTTGGCTCAGATCATGATCTCCCGTTTCGAGCCCCACGTCGGGCTCTGTGCCGACAGCTCGGAGCCTGGAGCCTACTTTGGATTCTGTGCCTCCTCCCCTGCTCACGCTCTGTCTCTCTCTCTCTCCTCCAAAAATAAATAAACATTAAAAAAAAACTTTTTTAAGTAATCACTATACCCAACGTGGGGCTCAAACTCACAACCCTGAGATCAAGATGCTCTACCAACTGAGCCATCCAGGCGCCCCTACAAGGTCCATTTTTTTTTAATGTGTATTTAATTTTGAGAGAGAGAGTGTGAGCAAGGGAGGAGCAGAGAGAGGGGGGTGGAGAGAGAAAATCTCAAGCAGGCTCTGCACTGTCGGTGTGGAGCCCCACTCAGGGCTTGATCTCACGACCAGGAGATCCTGACCTGAGCCAAAATCAAGAGTTGCACACTTAACCGACTGAGCCACCCAGGCGCCCCTAAAAAGGAACCTTTTATGCAACACCCCTCCCCCTAAACCTCCCAAAACCTTGCTCCAGTCTTCTCCAACTTATTATCCCAGGTGCACCCCACCTCCGCCCCCACCAACATCAATTTTTAAACCTACTATCTCCCTATTCCCACTCATGCAACTTGCATACCAACCAAACTGGATTACTGATAATTTGCAGAACATACCTGGTCCATCCCCACTTTTAGATTTTAGCACATTTTATTCTCTGCCATAATGTCTTGCCCTTCCCACCTCTATTTCTGCCTTGCGAATTCCATCCAGTCCCATATCAAATACCACTTGTTCCATAAAGACTTTTATTATACATACATCAAAAACGGAGTCTTTCCACACCATTTTCCCTTTGCATTACCTGCTTAGGTAATTGTAAATGATTACTCCATTAAGTGATATATAATTTGAATAGAAATAGATCACAGCAAATGATGATTTGGTGTCGTTAAGTGGTCAAAATCGTATTATATCAAAATATTCTAGAATAGATACCTGACAAACAGCACTGTGATTAATTCCTGGAGCATTATATAAAGAAGAGAAATTGATCCCAAATAAAGTATTATTTACATTTAACTTTTAATCAAGAATTTGAATGATGGAAGGAAAAGCATGATATTATCAATGAATGTTTCCTAGATACCCATCAGAAAATAAGACTTCCCAAAGAATAATCATAACCACTTGTCCAAAAACAGTTTCTATCACTCCAGAGCTTTCAAACTAAGCCTCAAAATAGATGCAGATGTGACAGACTCAGATAGACCAAAAAAGCACTCATATTTCAAGAATAAGCACATTTGATATGGGAAATTTTCTCATGACATAATATTAAGTTGGAAAAAACAGGATATACAACTGTATATACAATACGATCCTGATTTTCCTAAGAAGCTATGTTTCTATAAATACATAAAAAAGAAAAAGAAAATACAATATGTTAACAGTAGATATCTGTAAATAATGCAGTAATAGGTGATTTTGCTTTCTTTTTCCTTTATCTCTAAATTTTTTACAATGAGCAGCTATTACTTACATAATCAGGGGGGGAGTAATGGTTAAAAAGTATATTTGAGAAATTATCACTATGTCATTCCTTATACCAAATGAATTAAATATTTAAATCTGAAATGACAGAACCATAAAAATACTAGAAAAAAATATGGGTAAAATTTTTAACTATTCCAAGGAGGGAAAGACCTAAGATGCCATATAACCCAGAAGCCATAAAAGCAAAGACTGATTAATTTGCTTATATAATCTAGAAGTACCCTATCACCAAAAAAAAACCATCATCAGGAAATCAAAAGACAAACTAGAAAAAATAGCAACACACACCAAAGACAAAGGGCTGCTTTCCTTAACATGTAAAGTACTCCTACAAATCAATAAGACTAAGGTCAACAACCCAGTTAAAAATTGGTCAATGGATAAGAAGAGATAATTCACAAAAAGAGGTAATACAAATTTCTCTTAAATATGTGTAACATGTTCAATTTTACTCATAATGGAAATGCAGGCTAAATCTAGAATATATAGATCTATGGGGACGCCTGGCTGGTTCAGTCGGTAGAGCACACAATTCTTGATCTTGGACTTGTAGGTTCGGGCCCCACATTAGATGTAGAGATAACTTAAAAATAAAATCTTTAGAATATATAAATCTACAATATGCCCAAGACAAAGAAAGATAAAAACTTAGGATAACACCATTCTGTGTAGGCATTCTCATACATTCCTGATGGGACTAATAACTCTTTCGATCTCAATGGAAACAATTTGGCAATTTCTGTCAAAACTAAAAATGCATCTACCCTTTGACCCAGCAATTCTCCTCCTGGGGATTTATGCTACAGATATACTCCCACGTGGGCAAAAAGACTTTACAAAAATATGTGTTATAGCAATGTCTATAATAACAAAATTATGGAAACCATCTAGCTATCTATCAACAAATTATGGTTCATCCAAACAATGAATCAGGTATTTCTACATGTATTAATGTTAACTACTTCCAAAGTAATATTAAATGATACAAGTCGGATGTTGAAGAGTGTATAAAGTATGTTATTGTATGTATTGTATAAATGTTTAGAAAACCTTTGGAGAATAAACAAAAAATCAGTAATAGTTATTGCCTCTGGGGAAGGGAATTGAATGGCTGGGGTTAGGATAGGAAAAAAACTTTTCATTTTTTGAGGGTCTTTTTAAAACTTATTTATCTTTACTGTTTGGGTTTTGCACCTAGTGCATGTATTACTTATTCAGAAATTATGTTAAAATGGATAGAAGTTAAAAGATCACTAAAAAAAAGTAGATATGGGGCAGGGCCTGGGTAGCTCAATTGCTTAAGTGTCTGACTCTTGATTTCGGCTCAGGTCACGATCTCACCATTTGTGAGATCAAGCCCCAGGTCAGGTTCTGCGCTGAGTGTGGAACCTGTTTGGGATTCTCCCTGTCCCTCTCCCTCTGCCCTTTCCTGGCTTGCACGCGTGCGTGCGCTCTCTCAAAATAAATAAACTTAAAAAAATCTTAATGTTTATATATTTTTAAAAGAGAGACAGAATGCGATCAGGGGAGGGGCAGAGAAGGGAGACAAAGAATCGGAAGCAGGCTCCAGGCTCCGAGCTGTCATCACAGAGCCCAACGTAGGGTTCTAATTCACAAACCGCGAGATCATGACCTCAGCCCAAGTCGGACACTTAACCGACTGAGCCACCCAGGGGCCCCAAACTTAAAAAAAATCTTTTAAAAAAAGTAGATACGGGGGAGAATAATACCTCAAAACACTCATGTGTCAACAAGGTGTGGATGAATATATGAAAGCTTAAGCCTGCAGATGGAAGGCACGGTCATTGACTCCTTAGGATATATGAAGAGACTGTTAAACTATCATAGATGACTTAAGAAAGTTAAACAAAGATGATCTGAGAGTATGTATAAGTTAGGAGAAAAGAAAATTAAGAAAGCTCTACAGATATAAGGCAAGAAATATTCAACAAGATTCGTGAAAAGAAAAAAAAAATTAGAAAGCGGTATTATACCACAAGAAGGATTCAAAGTGTGTTATCTGCAAAGACCACGTGATACTAATGACATTGAGATGTATGTAATAAGAGGAATTAAGGAGGTCAGCATTCTCCTGTACTTGGCATTGACATAACCTGCTTAGGAGCTCTGACCCAATTTACTGATCCAGGCTGTTTCTGTAATCAATGGGCAGTTCAGTGATTTGTGGTCAGGCATACCATGGAATAAGCTGTGATTTTTCCCCCTGGGAATCAACTCAGCATGTGTGCGCGCGCGCGCGCGCGCACACACACACACACACACACACACACACATACACACACACTTCAGGAAGAAGTCCTTTACTTTCTTTGTTGTTTTTGCTTTTGCTCTCTTGACCCCAATGCCATGCCGATGAGTCATGTCACAACATTACGCCTTTAACCTTTGTTACAATCCTTATTAGAGTCTAACCCTTCTGTTCTCTCCTAGAGTCTAACCCTTCTGTTCTCTCCTACCAACCCCACCCAGCCGGACCCAGGAGCAAACCCAAAAAAGTGGAACTTCAAGGGAAAACTGCCATCCATCAGAACCAAGCTGGTCAATTTGAAAACAGAAAGCAGATAGGATCTAGGGCAAATGGTTTAAAACTTCTAAATAAGCAAATTCATTATTACTGAAGACAAAGCCTTCTTTTGCATGAACACTAAGCCAGCCAGAAACAGGTATTAAAAAGAGCCACAAAAATTATCTAACTTCCACAAAACCAATTAATAAAATTCCCTTGTGTTGGGCTGCTGAGAAGCTTTCTAGGTGAAGTGTTGTTTGAAAGTGCACAAAGTACAGGTGAAGCCTCAGGCCACTGGGAAATGCCCAAAATACCCTCTGTGGGCCACCATAAAGCGTTTAAAAGAGCTGGCGATATTTTCTTTGGCCCTGATGAGAACACAGACTGTGAGTATGTGCTTTTGTACATATTCCCCCCCCCCAAATTTAGAATATTTGTTATATCCTGTCTGCATTCTACATGTCAATTACTTAGTTTCTGCTTTTCAGTTTCATCAGGAATGCTACCCCAGAAAAGGGTTGAAGCAATCAGTAGGAACCTTGACATTGTCTCTCCTGACATCTAGTGGATAGATACCGGATACCACCACAATAACTCCATTTTTAAAAGATCAGTTTTGAGTTAAGTGAACCAATAAATGTATATCTCTCTCCCTCTCATGCTTTCTAAAGATGACCTAAGATCTGATCATTTTTCAATGCGAAAAGCAAAACTATGTATCTGCTACTGATGGGTCTGAATTGCATATATAGACTTAAAGTCTGTACCCACCAAACAGGCATGTTTTTCTGTTTTTCCTTAGAATAGCCCTGTAATTCCATAAGCTCTCTTTTTGTAGGCATATAAAACAGTACAGCCTAGTAATCAAGAGCATGGGATCTGTATTCATTTCCTGTGGTTGCTGTAACAAATCATCACAAACTTAGTGGCTTAAAACCACGTCCACGTATTATCTCATAGTTCTGAAAGTCAAAAGTCATAAACTCAAGGAGCCAGCAGGGGCTGAATTTCTGGAGGTTCCTGGGAATAATCCATTTCCTCACCCTTTCCAGCCTCTGGAGGCCACACACATGCCTCAATTCATGACTCCATCGCTCCAACTTTGTATTTCAGGGTACTTCTCTTAGTCAGTGACCCAATCTTCAATGACATGGCAGTATTTGCCAATGTCCAGCTTGCAGTGATCCATCAAATTACCAGGGCATTTCTGAGGGGGCAAGCCATCCTCTGCAAGAGAACACTGTCTTTAGCCACTAAATGCTGTGTTTTTCTGCAAGTTTTTGAGGCATATAGTAGGGCATGACACTGAGGTTCAGCAAATGTGACTGCCCTCTCTAGATTTTCTACTTAACAGGACACTTAGATGGAACACGCAATGGCCTGACACAACGGATACACAGAAAATGGCTGTCTACCTTCCAGTCTCTCCCCTAATTATTTCATGACGCCTCTTTTTGAAGGAAAAAAAAGAAAAGAAAAGGCAGTGGGCAGAAAGCCATGTATTCAGCAAACGGACATGAGACTGTGACAATAATCCTGTAAAGATGACATTGATCCCTTCATGCAAATAAGAAATGACCTATATAAGATCCTTTCCTGAAAGATGTTTGCATGAGCCAGAAGAAAGAGGGTCTGACTATCTGAGGGGCTGGGGGCATGAAGTTTTGGTTCGAGGAGCAGTGAGGAACACCCCCAACGTAATCGGCTTCACGAAGGTGCAAATGGCTGGCGCAGTGTGAGGAAATGGGGTTTTTTAAGATGTTCAGAAATATTATGACAAATACGAAACCCTTATTGCTCCTGACACAGTGACTCCGGGCATGAAGGTCATGCGAGGAGACAGTTACTTGCCTGACAAAGAAGTCCCTTGGCCACATAGAGCTAGAGTTTGTGGCAAAATTGGAGAATGGCAATCAGGAAGACCAAGTTGCTTGTCCCATTGTGAGAAAAAAAAATGGCTTCCGCAGGACAGGTGGCTTTCACTGAATCGAGCTTTGGGCAAAGTTTAATCAAAACAAAAGCCATCACCCCTTCTGAAGTGAAGTCAACATGGAGTTGGAGAGAAGAGGCATTTCGGTGTTTCCTTGGCAAGCCATTTCACAAGTGTGACAGTGGGCTGAACAGCAATATTCCTTCCCCAAGGTAATGCCTAGCAAGGCTCAAGAGGACAGCTTCCAAAGCACCAGTCTAGATCGTTCGCCACCCCAAGGTGGTTCCATTCCGAGCAAAGTCTCAAAGATCGTGAGACCTGTTGGGACTTGAATTCTTGGACAATTTAAATGGTACACAGTGTGGTTTCAGGGTGTCCGACTCTTTTCTATGCCAACAATCAGGACCCTTGGTGTGAGAAACCAGTCGACACTGAGCAGGCAGTACGGGTTCAGTCTACACTACTACTCATTGCGACATTCATTATTCAACAAACTACTAATGACTCTACAGTCCAGGAACAGAGCCAGACCTCCAGGTGATAAAAGGAAACATACCGCCATCAAGGAAGGAAGGACAGGGTCACCTGGGTGGCTCAGTGGGTTCAGCGTCTGACTCGTGAGTTTGGCTCAGGTCATGGGATCAAGCTCTAGGTCAGGCTCTGTGCTGGCAGTGCATAGCCTGCTTGGGATGCCCCCCCCCCCCCGGTGCTCCATGCTCACTCACTCTCTCTCTCTCAAAAATAAATAAATAGACTTTAAAAAATATATTAGGGGCACCTGGCTGACTCAGTCGGTTGAGCGTCCAGGTCTTGATTTCAGCTCAGGTCATAATCTCATGGTTGTGAGATCAAGCCCTGCATCGGGCTTGGTGCTGACAGTGGGGCGCCTGCTTGGAATTCTCTCTCTCTCCCTCTCTCTCTGCTCCTCCCTGCGTTCTCTCTCTCTTTCAATAAATACATAAATATTTAGATATATAAATATATTTTTTAAAAAGAAGGAGATTTCTTTGAAACTGGAATGTTGAAACATGAGAGTACTCCGTGTGAATAAGATTTATTTATTCTCTTTGGTTACTTTACTTGCTTACCTTGTGACAATACCTCTGACCCAGCCCCAGTACCTAGATCACTGGGCTGGACACACTGCTTAGAGCCTTTGATTCTCCTTCCCTGAGTCTGGCCCCACCGGCTAACCATTACTGCCAGCTTCCCTGGCTCTCACCCACCCCGCGCCTGTCCCATCTCTTTCTCGATGCTTAAAATCACCCGTTGCAATAGTAACTCTTCGGCACATTAGGATGATCCATAATGGAAGCTGCCTGTGTATCAACCCTCAACACTCTTCTCTCACAAGATCCTAGTCTTCTCGCATCAGACAAACTTCCCACAACCCAAGATGAGTTGATAATGAAACAGTCCAAGTTTCAAGATGCAACAACAACCGACCAGCCGTTAAAAAAAAAAAAAAAAAAGGAAACAGAGAAAAAGACCTTTCTCCATTCCAGACTTAGAAGCCTATAAGAAATAAGTAAAGATAAAAACATCCTTTTGTGGAGGGCGTGGCTGGCTCAGTCAGAAGAGCATGCAACTCTTGACCTCAGGGTCATGGGTTCAAGTCCCGCTTTGGGTGTAGAAATTACTTACAAATAAATAAACAAAAAAAATTTTTAAGTATATATATCCTTCTGCAATTGGAGATGCCCAAGGAAGAATAGCATTCCAGCCAAGTGCCAAATACATATGATCAGTGCTTAAGTAAACATCACTTCACCATAGAAAAAGTCTGTTTTATTTATTTGCTTATTTATAATTTTTATTTACTATTTATAGTCTACTTGCTTCTGAAAGAATTAGATACAATATATAGTTTAAAAAAATAATGCAAGGATACATATACCAAGAATAGTGAAAATAAAGATATAAATAGCATATATTAAAACTCTAGGGGCGCCTGGATGGCTCAGTGGGTTAAGTGTCTGACTGGCTCTGGTCACAATCTCGATGTTCGCGACTTGGAGCCCCACATTCTGGCTCTCTGCTGTCAGCATGGAGACTGCTTGGGATTCTCTGTCTCCTTCGCTCTCTGCCCCTCTCCCACTTGTGTGAGTGCTCTCTCTCTCTCTCTCTCTCTCTCTCTCTCTCTCTCAAAAATAAACATTAAAAAAAAAAAAAACTCCGGGGTGCCTGGGTGGCTCAGTCGGTTAAGTGTCCGACTTCGGCTCAGGTCATGATCTCGCAGTTGACGAGTTCGAGCCCCACATCGGGCTCTGTGCTGACAGCTCGGAGCCCGGAGCCTGCTTCGGATTCTGTGTCTCCCTCTCTCTCTGCCCTTCCCCTGCTCATGTTCTGTCTCTCTCTGTCTCTCAAAAATAAACAAAGATTAAAAAAATTTTTTTAACTCTAATAGATGTAGGAAAAGAGAAGTTATTGGAAACTAGGGATGAACTAATTACCACAATTGAGCATTCAGTTTTCTTCCAAGCATCCTGAGAACCAAGCCAAGCCAAAAACTCTCCAGCTCCTGCTGTCTCCACAACCCCACTTCTTACCAAGAAACAAGCTTTTTCCTGGTACTAAATTCGAGGTGGCATTTTTTTCTTAAGAGTTCTTAGTTAATGAGTACTGTAGTCACTTTCAACACATCATACTCTGAAAGATGCAGAATTTCTTTGTGACTCTTGATATTATCTCTCAATAGGGGTGCCTGGGTGGCTCAGTCAGTTGAGCGACTGACTTTGGCTCAGGTCATGATCTCATGGTTTGTGAGTTCGAGCCCCGCGTCGGGCTCTGTGCTGACAGCTCAGAGCCTGGGGCCTGCTTCGGATTCTGCGTCTCCCTCTCTCTCTGCCCCTCCCCGACTCATGCTCCGTCTCTCTCTGTCTCAGAAATAAACATTAAAAAAAATTTTTTAAATGCTTTCTCTCAATAAAAGTCACGTGTTATGTCCAAATATACTTAGAGAACCCGAAGGAGTATATATTTACCACTTTAGTGATTGTCTCTCAAAGATATTCAACTATTCCTTGACCTAAGCTGACTAGAAGTCATTTCAAGATGGACTTCTCTGTCAAGAGCCTCAAATACAATATTGGTGTGGAAGCAGGTGGGAAGGTTGGTATATTTTATGTCACAGAAAGGTGGGGACCAGGGTGGTGAAAATCAAGGAACATGATATGCCTTTTACCAATAACATGGCTGGATGACAGGATCAACTTTTTTGTGTGTTAGTATTTTTTACTTTTTTACCATGAACAATGATTCTGATCAAAACGTTAGAAGAGGGGTGCCCTGGGTGGCTCAGTCAGTTAAGTGTCTGACTTCAGCTCGGGTCATGATCTCAGGGTTTATGAATTCAAGCCCCGAGTCAGGCTCTGTGCTGACAGCTCAGAGCCTGGGTCCTGCTTTGGATTCTTCGTCTCCCTTTCTCTCTGCCCCTCCCCCAGCCTCCCTCCCTCTCTCTCTCTCTCTCTCAAAAATAAATATTAAAAGAAAAAAAAAGAAGAAACTGGAGCAGCCCAAGGCAAGACTGTGTACCCCATTTCTCCATTCTCCAGAACTTTCCCTACCTTTCTTTTCCATCAAATCTTGCCTCTCCTATTTCTGTCATTGCAATTCTGCTTAACAATTATCCTGTAAAAATAGTTTTATTTGTCCAGTAAAGATTCAAATAAACGGGTAACTATTAATCAGCATCTCCAGAAAACAGATTCCAATGTATAAAAGTACTATCAACATCCTAATTCCAAGATAAATTGAGATTATCTTTGGGGCAACATTCCCTGCCTTATTAATATACATTGAGCTTGACCTTCAGAAGTGACCAGGCTACAAGGCTTCCTGTTGAGCAGTGCTTCCTATCAACGGGGGAAAGAGTAGAGTGTAAATACCAGTGGGATAATAGATGGTACAGGGGTGGAAGGTCTAATTATGTCTTCTTTGAATGAAATTTTACCATATTTCTGTTGACTCATATCCCCAACAATAGTTCATTCCTATATGCTACGTGGCCTTTCAATCTTCCAAGTGGACGATAAAATTGTATCCATTCCTCACACTACAAACCAGGATAAATTCCAAATGGATCAGATATTTCAATGTAAAAGGTAAAACCACTTATTAAAAATGAACTCTTTCTGGGGCTCCTGGCTGGTTCTTCTCTTCCTAACAAAGAAGCCTAACATCAGGTTGCCTATAAGATGGGAAGTATACTTTATTAAAAACTATAATTAACAATTATAAAGTTAACTTGAAAGAACAAATGATAAAATGTAAGAAAACCCTGAGAAATAATACCCCAGGGGAGGAAGACCCATCTGATAATAAAATATACCATCCAGCCTCTATAAATAAAATAGAATAAGACAGACCAATAACAGAATAGAAATCTAGAAATAGACTCAATTCTATAGGCAAGTTTAGTTTAAAATAAACGTAGCACCTGAAATCAGAGAGGAAATTACAGGCTTGTTAATAAACGGTAGTGGGAGAATTTGACAGCCATAAGGACAAAAGGTAAAATTGAATCTATTCCTCATACCGTAAACAAGATCAATTCCAACTGAATCAGAGACTTAAATGAAGCAAACGGGGCACCCGACTGGCTCAGCTGGTGGAGCATGTGAGTTTTGATCTCAGGGTCGTGAGTTCAAGCCCCACACTGGGCATAGAGCTCAGTAAGAATAAAAAATAAATGAAGCAAACACACAAACAATATCAGTGCTAGAAAATATGGGTATGTTCCTGTATAACCTGACAGCTAGGAAATCTCTCCTAAATACGACTCAAAATCCAAAGGCAAGAAGGGAAGATAAATTTCATTACATAAAAACTGTTAAACTTTAGCATGTCCAAAACACATAAGCAAAGTCAAAAGGTGTAAGCTAGAAGACATTAATACCTGTCCTGAGTTTTAATTGAGAATGGCACATCTCATCCTATTAGACAGAACAAAAGCTATCTAAAACTACTAGGACCAGGTCAAAAGGACACAAGATGCCAGACTGAAAGGTCCCAATGTCCAGAGACGGGACAGATAAAGTATCAAGGAAACTATTAGCTGCAGTGGGTTGAAATCCATCACATGTATTTAAATCCATTAATTTGTAACTAGGGTAAAAGGGGAAAAAAAGTCACTGTTGAAGGATGCTGGCAAACCAATTCCTTATTTCGGAGGATGCCAAATAAGGGGAAGAACTCACGCATTTTGCCTGCCTCTCCTACATAAGCTGGACCTCAGGGTAACCAAATAGTCGATATAAGGAAGTGGTACTCTTTCTACAGGTATTCCAGCTAATAAATGAAGAAAGGCTGTTGCAATTAGAACATCATCATTTTGCAGCCCTTAGTGAGTTAATATATAGGTATTGATCAATGGTGGGTGACTAACATTCTAAAAGAGACGACCAGACCCCGTGGGCTCCTTCAGAGAAAATCTACATAATCACACAGTGGGAAACTCTTCAGGACAAAGGAACTACTTTACTTCAACAAGTAAATTACAATAAATTAAGAAATGGAGAGGGAAACTGCAGATGAAAAGTCTTAAGACACTCGGGAAATAATCACAACGTGGGGTCTTTTTTTTTTTTTTTTTTTTTTGCTTCCTGAGTCAAACAAGCAATGGGAAAAAAAGGCACTCATGAGCCAATTGGAAATATGAACACTGACCTGATATCCGATTATATTTAGCAAGTGTAACTTTTTAGGCATAACAACAGTATTGTGATTATGTTAACTGTCCTCATCTTTTAGAGATACACATTGAAATATTACTGATGAAATTTCTTTCCTCGAATTTAATTCAGGGGCACCTGGGTGGCTCAGTCGGTTGAGCATCCGACTCTTAATCTCAGCTCAGGTCATGACCTCACAGTTGGGGAGTTCGAGCCCTGCGTCGTCGGGTTCTGCCCTGTTGGTGCAGAGTCTGCTTGGGATTCTGTCTCTCTTTGCCCCTCCCCTGCTTGTGCTCTCTCTCTCTCTCGCTGTCTCTCAAAATAAATAAACTTTAGAAACTTTTCAAAAAATTTACCTCATCAAAACATTATTTGCCTCGAAATAATAAAGGTGGGAAAAAATGGTAAGGGTAGAGATGAAACCAGACTGGCCAGGAACTGATCATTGTTGAAGCTGGGCGGTAAGTACCAAAGGGCCCATTACACCAGCAGTGGTACACTGAACCTGGACAGTACCTGCTCATGCAAGCCCACTGCTGAAGTTTCAGGAATTCTGACATCACACATGCTATAAATCAGCTCTCTCCCCAAAAGCTGGACGTTAAAACGTTCATCAGCACACCACTGCTATTCCGTCTACTCCTGTACGTGTTCTTTTCATTCGATAAATATTTATTGAGCATCTACTCTTGTACATGTCGAGGTATTTTCATTCGATAAATATTTATTGAGCATCAACCACGTGCTAGGCACTGGATGGGATGCTGAGCGTAGTGCGGTGAGAAAGATATCATCCCTGCTTGCATTAATTTCCTAAGGCTGCCATAACAAAGGACCATTAACTGGGTGCCTTGACACAATAGAAATGTATTCTCTCACGGTTCTGGAAACTCGGAGTCTGAAACTGAAGTACTCGCAGAGCCGTGTTCCCTCTGAAAACTGTAGGGGAATCCTTTCTTGCCTCTTCCTGGCTTCTGGTGGTTGGCTGGTAATCTGGTATTCCTTGGTTTGCAGCTCCATTAACGCCAGTCTCTCAGTCATCAGACAGCATTTTCCTAATGTGTCTGTGTCTTCCTATGGCCACCTTCTTATAAAGGACACCCGTCTTATTGGATTACGGGCCCATCCTACTCCTATAGGACTTCATCATTTTTGTATTTTTCTTAAATTGTGGTAAAAAAAAATTGCAACATCAAATTTACTGCTTTAATCAGTTTTGAGCATTACTGTTCAGTGGTGTTAAGTATATTCACGTTGTTGTGCAACAGATCTCTAGAACTTTTTTTTTAAGTCTATTTATTTATTTAGAGAGAGAAAGAGTGGGAGAAAGGCAGAGAGAGAGAGAGAGAGAGAGAATCCCAAGCAGGCTCTGTATCATCAGTGCAGAGCCCAATGTGGGCCTCAAACTCAGAACCAGGAGATCACGATCTGAGCCGAAGTTGGACACTTAACCGACTGAGACACCCAGGCACCCCTAGGACTCTTATCTTGCAAAATTGAAACTCTGTGCCCATTTTCCCTTCTTCTCAGTCCCTGGCAACCATCATTCTACTGTCTATTTCTATGAGTTTGACCGCTTTAGATATCTCATGTGAGAGGAATCATATAGTACTTGTCTTTTTGCAACTGGCTTATTTCACTTATCTTAATGTCCTCAAGGTTCATCAATGTGCGATGTGACAGAATTTCCTTCTTTTTTTAAGGCTGAATAATATTCCATGCTATGTATATAGCATTTTTTTCTTTTTCTTTTTTTAAATGTTTTAGAAGGGGGGAGGGGCAGAGGGAAAGAGAGAGAATTTTAAGCAGTCTCCATGCTCAGCACGGAGCCCAACTCGGGGCTCAAAGTCACGAAACTGCAAGATTGTGACCTGAGCCGACACCAAGAGTCCGAAGCTCGACTGGCTGAGCCACCCAGGCGCCCCTAAATATTATTTAAACCCGACGTTCAAATAATCTTTGGGGCGCCTGGATGGCTCAGTCAGTTAAGTGTCTGACTTCGGCTCAGGTCATAATCTCGTAGTTCATGAGTTCGAGCCCCGCGTCAGGCTCTGTGCCGACAGCTCGGAGCCTGGAGCCTGCTTCGGATTCTGTGTCTCCCTCTCTCTCTGACCCTCCCCCGTTCATGCTCTGTCTCTCTCAAAAATAAATAAACATTAAAAAAATTTCAAATAGTCAATCTTTTCAACAATTAAGTATTGGTTTTATCTAGAAATAGAAGCAATTAGGACTAAATTAGATTTTTTAGGGAAACATTGCTTTTTGCGAACTAAATATAATTAATGAACATATATCAAACAGCAATTCTTCACTCTAGTACATAAATCAATGAAAGAAAAAATGAATTGTCTTCTCGTATTCATTTCAAGCACATATGTTTGTATTCCCTATTATGTTTACAGGAACAAACCCTAGAATTGGACTCCTAATGTTTCTTTTGATTGTGAACACTGAATCGTAATTAAGATGCACATACTTGGCTGCAATATTTGTGTTGTCTCAGAATTTGTGAGGATGTAAATTCAGACACTTTTCAGTTTCAAATAATTGTCGTTATTAGACTTGAAGTGGCCCTTTTAGTCTCTGCATTTTGCCCAGCTTTCTGTCAGTAGAAATTAGCATAAGGTAGGTGGTGAGCCACAGGACTGAAATACGGCTACTCTCTTCATCAAATGTATTACAATGGAGGAAAATGAAACAATCACTAGTGGATGAATGGGAAATCAGAAGGAAGAGAAACCTGTGTTCTGTGTTTCAACAGTTAAGGACCAGATGTATGCCTCAGAATTATGAATACTCGTTTCCATGGAGAGTTTTTTCCCAGGCTGCCCTTTGTTTACATTACTTGTTTCCACATTCGTTCATTTTCTGCACATTGTAAATAATAATGTGATTCTAGAAACTGTACTGCTTTGTTATTCTTGGTCATGCATCCCTTTGAGGTCTACACGTGCCAGTCACGTGTAGGTATAGAGAGTTCATGGAACTGGTGTTACAATTCATGCCTTTGGCCAAGTTTTTTTTTTTTCTTCTTAGACTGGACTACTTACTCGATCTGCATCCCATTGGAAACCTACTAGAATTTGGAGCTAGAAGATGGCTGCAGAGATCTAAAAGCTTAACCTGCATGGGCAAATACAATTCAGCAGGAGCACCCAGTGAACGATCATGTCAATACATCCTCTGTAGCAACACGGCCGGGGGTCCAGACACAACCCAATAGCATTCTGGAGACACTAAGTCAGCCACTGGGAGTACAGAGCAAGCCGATGGGGGACGCGTCATGTACCCCTCCAGTCTCTACCTACTGGTTCACCCGGAACCCACTGTGGAGTACTGCCCCCCCCAACTGAGTAGATAATGGCAGAACAAAAATGAAAAAGTTGGGTGGGGCCAGCAGCAACTAGAGGTTAGAGACGAGAAATGGAGCCCTTGCGAGTCTGGCCCGGAGAATGCCAAGGGATCATTTTTCTGGCTACTGCATGGTGGAAACCAGCTCTAATTCTTCTCCCAGGGGACAGCCTTGCCACCTGTGCTCTCCTCGAATTATCTTTGATCAGGCTTGTGTGGTAGGAAGTCATGTTTCAGTGGCTGTGATTGGGCCCAGGGCGTTGCTAAGTCTATAATTACTAGCTGGTTTAAATCACAGCGCTTCTGGAATTTAGCAGCCATTTGTGGAAATTGCCTCGATATTTTTAGACTATAAGCTTGTCCTTTTATACTTCTGTGGGAACTGAGAGATGAACAAGGAATAGTTAAGGAAAAGCAAATTCGTAAGTGAATTAACAAATGTGCAAAATGAAGGGAGCTAGCCACAGGCAGGAAAAATGAGTCTTCACTGCAGACAGAAGGTCTACTCTTGCTCAAGGACTTTTCATGAGGTAGAAAGAGAGGCCTTTACAGAGGCTTCCAATTTTGGAATACCGAAGCTTTGGAAGGAGTTCCTCCAACTAACCACTGAGAATATCAGGTGAGGGACAGCTAGCAGAAGACCTGGGTTCAGATCCCGACTCCTCCACTTATTTCCTGGCTGTATGACATTAGGGGAAATTATTTAACCTCTGTGATCATCAGTTTCTCACTAAAAAAACAAACAACCAAACAAAAAAACCCAACTTCCGGGGTGCCTTGGTGACTCAGTCAGTTAAGCGTCCGACTTCGGCTCAGGTCCTGATCTCATGGTTCAGGAGTTCGAGCCCCACATCAGGCTCTGTGCCGACAGCTCAGAGCCTGGAGCCTGCTTCTGATTGTATGTCTCCCTCGCTCTCTGCCCCTCCCCCACTCACGCTCTGTCTCAAAAAAATGAATCAACATTAAAAAAAAATTTTTTTAACTTCCTAATCTCACAACATGGCTGTTGTGAAAATCGAATGAAATAACAAAAAGAACATTTAGCACCACCCCTGGTATAGTAACGGCACTTAATAAATGCTTAGTAATAATAATAACAAAATCATCCTTTTTATTCAAGTAACTTGGTTCTCTGGGCTCTACAGGAGAGCAGAGTGATTCCTTTGCCTATGTACCCTCTCAACTCCATCCAATTGCTAATTAGAATTACATGGCAGAATAAACAAAGGGAACTCTTTCGGGAGGAAGTGAGAGAGCCACACTCCTCCCTGAGATTGAGAAAGGTTGTTCTCAGATGGTGTTTTTTCCCTCTCTCTATAATGCCCCTGAAATGTTACAGTTGATGCAGCTAAAGAACATGGTGCATAAACAAGCTAATTATTTCCAAAGGAAATGAATGCTGATATAATTTAACGCAGGTGGTGCTTAATAAACAACCCTTTCACTGAGTAAACAAAAGAGGGAAACTGTGAGTAATTTACAGGCATGTAAGTGACATCACTTATGGTGCCTTATGCATGGATGTCTTAAGACCTCCATTCTGTTTTACTGCTCACCTCTGAGATATGTGTCATTGGAAGAGTCTGGCAACACAAACATGAAAATAGCCTTAATCAAGTACATATGTGTACATCCTGCACTTTGCTTAGCGAGGTGGATGAAAAGAATTGGAGTCACTTCTTTATGCGCTTGGGCAGCTGTGCTGTTGGACCCGCGCCACCCCGATTCCCCACTGAAACAAAGGAAGCGGACTCTGTTTTCCAGAAAATAACGCCTAACCCTTTGGCCAAACAGTTGTTCCAAATGTTACCCTCCTTAAAGGACACCGTAATAATTAGGAATATATGATCGAACCACATTTGGAAAGATTACCTGTGGGCGCATGAGATGTTTAACTTTTCGCATTTTAAGCCACCGCGCTGTGGTCATTTACTCGGGCTTTAAAGGGCAACGTCTGACATTTGGTCTTTGGTAGATTTAACAGGCCCCTCGTAAGCTGAAAGGTTTTGCCTGGTTAAATCGGGTTTTATCACAGAGGCTATTTGCAACTTTATGCTCTGTCTCACAGAAATGTCAGGGTGTTTGCCTTTGCTCTGAGCTGGGGCGTAGAAACTCAAGGTCTGTCCCTGAGCAGCTTGAAAACAGAAGATCCTTGGCTTTAGGTATATGTTCTTAACCACCCGCTCGCAACCTCCGTGAAGCCTTCGTTTTCACTCAGGGTGCTAGAAGGCTTCCGGATAACGGAGCGACAGCCGTCTTTTGGGAAGGACTAACCGCTTAGAACTCTCTGCCACATTGTAAACTGCCAGCGTGTTTTCTTTTATTCTCTCCCTGGTGGGGGGAGGGGGGAGAACCACCCTATTTTGATAATGAGCTTGAGAAATACATTTTCTATGGATTCTGTGGAAACAACTGTCTCATTCGGTATGGGAAATTGGACCTCAGCTGGACTTGTACTGCAGCTTGGCAGGGCCGCTTGTTGACTCCCTCGGGAATTTCTTAAACAGTTGTTCTCAATCCAAACTGTTTCCACTGCTCTCAAGTCCCCGGTCCTAACCCAGCTGTCCCTCCTCTCACAGATGACCTCACCACCTACTGCACTGCAAAGACCGTGGCCATGGAGGCTCCCTCGCTCCCCTTCTTCCCGCATGCTGCCGAATGCACGGTGCGTTTATCTGTACTCCAACACCGCCCTTCTGTCTCCAAGAGAGCCATGTCTCTCTTTTGCCTGCCGAGGCTATGCCCTCTACTTGGACATGCGATCCCACCCCCTCGCCACCCCTGAGAGAAACTGTTCCACCAGCTGTGTTCAGTGGCTCCTTTCCCATGGCCTAGAAACACATTCAGGGCTCCTCTGACTTTGACCCAAGTGACCATTCTATCCCTCCGCTTCCTTTCACGGGCACCTGTCATGAGTCAAACTTCTTGCACACGTAGCCCCTGCTCACTGACCCCTTCCTCAGCATTAGTTCATTCCCTAACCCTTGGCGACCTAACTTCCACCCCACACTCTATTATACTCTATTGAAGCTGCTGTCTTGAAAGTCAGCAATGACCTAATAGTTGGCAGATTCTATGGCTTTTTCTTAGAATTCACCCCGCTTGACCTAGCTGCAGCTTTTACCAATGTTGACCACTTCATCCCTCTTAAAACCACCTCCCTGGCTTCCATGAAACCACTAGTGTGGGTTTGTCTCCTGTGTTGACTTTTTCCTCCATCTATCCCTTAAATGTAAGCACTTCTGATAGGTCCTGTCCTTGACCCTCGTCTGCTCTCTCTCTTTTGAGCAATTTACCAATTCCGCGGGTTCAATGACCTCTGTGTGGGTGGCTACCTAACCTCTATCACTCATTCATGCATTCATCCATCAATTTACTGAATGTATGCCACGTGGGTGACTGTATAATTTATCGTTCTAACTGGGACATTTTGAGTGTGAAAGGGGGCACTGTTAATACTTCCATCAGAGCAACAGGCATAAATCCATAGTGTCCCAGGCAAACTGAGACATACGGTAACCCTAAGAATAAGGTACTCCTCCAATTGTTATGAAACTACAAAAGCAAAGCATAAGTGCATCCTGTCCTCAAAGAGCATTAAGTCTAGTAGAGTGATAAGACATGAACGTAAAGGAACCGAATACCATTAGAAAGTGATAAACACCCTGAGAGAAGCCCAGATAAAATTTACTGGGTTTTCAGGGTGAGAGATGATTTGCTTCCGTTTCCTTGAAGAATCAGGATGGGCTGTGTGAAAATGGCATTGGAGTAGTCCTTGGACATACAGTGGAGGAAGCCCCACTCACGGTTCCTCAGTTTGTGTGCCACAAAAAGACCACCGCACCTACAGGGGGCACTGTTCACATCGTTGACATCTTGGTTATTTGAACATTCTTATAGTTTAATAACTAGTTTGTTCCTTGGAAGAAGAGTGACGTGTACGTTTATCACAATTTTCTAGTAGACAGCAAGAAAATGCCATTTTCTCACAATCGGTACATGACAACGGTTTTCTGACAGATAGAAATGGGTTGAGGAAGGGCCACCTCTTTCTCCTATGCACCAAGATTCCATGAGCTAGACATGATCCCGAGTAAAAGAATTGTGTAGCATGATTACGGCAGAGAGAATATATCAGTCTGACTAAAGCATGGGGTGCGTGAGAAGACACAACAAAAAAACATTTGGAAAAGTGGATTCAGACCAGACTGCGGCCTTGAGTGGCGGCATAAGAAAATCAGACTCGGGGTGCCTGGGTGGCTCAGTCGGTTGAGGGTCCAACTTCGGCTTGGGTCATGCTCTCACGGTTCATGACTTTGAGCCCCACGTCAGGCTCTGTGCTGACAGCTCAGAGCCTGGAGCCTGCTTTGGATTTTGTGCGTCTCTCTCTCTTTCCCCTCCCCTGCTCATTCTCTGTCTCTCAAAAACTAAAATAAAACGCTAAAAAGAAAAAGGAAAAACAAAATCAGACTCCAGTCAGTAGGCGCGGGTCAAAATGGTTTCCAGAAGTTACCCTGTGGGGGAGGGTGCCTGGGTGGCTTGGTCGGTTGAGCAGCGGACTTTTGATTTCAGCTCAGGTGGCGACCATGCAGTTAGTGAGATCGAGCATCATGTCGGGCTCTGTGCTGACCGTGCGGAGCCTGCTTGGGATTCTCTCTCTCCCTCTCTCTCTCCCTCTCTCTCTGCCCCTCCCCCACTGGTGCTCACTGTCTCTCTCAAAATAAATAAACTAAAAAAATAAAAAAAAAAACAGAAGAAGAAGAAGGAGGAGGAGGCGGAGGAGGAGGAGAAGTTACCCTAGGAACAATACATAAAATACTTGGGCAAGGCAAGGACTGCAGTGGGAAAACCAGTTAGCAGCTTAATGGCCTCCTACCGCAGGCCAACGCTTCCTGAAGTAGCTCTGTGGAACTGGCTCTATTTGTTCTGCACTTTAATGACAATGCTGGACGGCAGGACAGCAGAAGCAGAGAAAATTCCAGTTGAATTCAGCCCTACCATCAGTCCAGACCTTTGACTCTTCTACCTTTCTCTTTGAGTGACCTGCCAATGCTATACACTCACAGGCTGAGAATCAAACCCAGTACCTTTCCTCCCAAAAGCATTTCTTCTGTGGGTGCCACCACAAAACAAGGGTGGCTTAACTGAGAATTTCAGAGGTAGGAGGCCCAGGGCTAGTATGACAGCACCATGAAATTTGCAAGGATCTAAACTCCTAGGTGTATCCCTGCCGTTTTTAGGGTGTGAGTCTTCATTGTCCAAGATGAATGCTGGAATACCAGCCATCACATCCTTGTTCCAGACAGTGTGCTGGAGAAAGAAGAGAAGAAACGTGTGATCTCTACCTTTTTAGGGAGACTTCTTGAAAGTATCACATAGCACGCCCACCTTTATCTAATTAACCGGGACCTAGTCACGTAGACACTTGCAAGGAAAACAGAGAAATAGTTCCTTCCGGTTAAGTGACAATGTACCCCACTAAAAATTCAGCTCCTCTTATTTAAAACAAGACAAAACAAAGAAAAAGAAAAATGGACAACGGGAGGTAACCGGCAGTGTCTACAAAGAAGGGAAACTCTAGAAGATCGAGAGGGAAAGCCAGGGGAAGGAGGAGCTGTCATGGCTGACAAGTTTTCTAGCCTCGGTGATTGGAAGAAGAGTTTTTCTCTGCAACTGAACTCAATCCCAATATGGCCCAGAGGGGATTTATGCATTTTATTTTATTTTTTTTTCAACGTTTTTTATT
This sequence comes from Panthera uncia, assembly GCF_023721935.1. Taxonomy (NCBI): domain Eukaryota; kingdom Metazoa; phylum Chordata; class Mammalia; order Carnivora; family Felidae; genus Panthera; species Panthera uncia. The sequence continues at coordinate 92,511,083 of NC_064817.1, forward strand.
TATTTTTGGGACAGAGAGAGACAGAGCATGAACGGGGGAGGGGCAGAGAGAGAGGGAGACACAGAATCGGAAACAGGCTCCAGGCTCCGAGCCATCAGCCCAGAGCCTGACGCGGGGCTCGAACTCACGGACCGCGAGATCGTGACCTGGCTGAAGTCGGACGCTTAACCGACTGCGCCACCCAGGCGCCCCGGGGATTTATGCATTTTAAAGAGTTTTAAAATAGTCTTCCCATTTGAAGCAACTCAGAAGACGCTACAGCTCTAGTCCCACTAACAGATTTGATCATAGCTACGCATGTAGATTATGACCAGAAAAGAGCCGTTTGGCGTCCTGGCTATTACGGGCTGCAGTAGCCAGAATCACAATCTACACCACCAGACCTCCAAACGCACTTATAATACAGTCACCATGTTTTATTAGGATTATGCCTTCCAATTGTATTTCCGAAGGATTCAAATACATTACTGCTTCTCGTCGTTTTTGATCTAATATACATGATAGGCACAGGAGTTACACAGGAGACAAAAATGTCATATTCACTTTATTAACAAGGTCAGGACAAACTGATGCTTATGGTCTCAGATGGCTTCAACCACCAAGTCCTCCTCTGGGCTTTCTAGCAACAAGCATCTTTTTTTCCCAGCCTTCCCTTCTATTAACCCTAAATAGGCCTGAGATTAGGCTTAGACCCCTCATCATACCCAGTATAGACCTACACGGGCCAAGTAAGAAGACCGAAAACAAATTTTTATGTGTTCCCAAACAGAAGTCCCCATTTGCAAAGACCAAGCACCCCAATGTATCCAAAAATGCTGCCGGACTGTTCCAGAACCCAGAGCAAGAGGGATGAGACATCTTGCAGAGAAACCTTCCCTACTCTGGAGTCAATCAGCAGATATGGGAACAGAGGGAAATATAAAGCAAGAAAGGGACAGGGAGTACAAAAGTGGTGGGGGGGGGGGGGTTTGAGTTTTGCTTTTGGCTTTCCTTTGCTTTTGGGTAAAAAAGACGTGCTGGACCTAAACAATATCTTAATGAGGCAGGTCCGTATTTACAGTCCTTCAAACCCCATTTAACCTTTCTGTGTCTCATCTGTTAAGCACACTGGCCAAGATCACATACCAAATCACTGACACAGTCATCATGAGGCCCCAAGTGCCTTGTTCCCAGTTTCATATTTTAAATAAGCCAAGTGACAAAATAGAGGGAAAAACTGGGTCAGAGAAACAAACTTGGCCTGAAAAAAAAAAAAAATCTGTGTTTCAAAATAAAGCCAATTACACAAAGACGTGACATTTCTCATCTAAACAGAAAAATAAGCTAGAGCCCTAGCATCTTTCTTTTCTGACGGGATATACAGAGGCACTTTCCAAGGGTAAGAAAGGCCAAATGATGGACCTCCCATCATTGTCAACTCTTTTATCTGATGAGGCTTTATTTCTTATCAAATGTTAGCAGGGTCAGGGAAACAAACAAGCGAAATAATTGGCTAACACAACCCAACCCTAAAGATTCAAATAAGTAAAACAAAACAAAACAAACAAGTTTATGCTGAGCAAAGCCTGCTTACCACCGAAGATGGATTTTAAAAGTATTAGTTGTTGGTATCTGTCCTCTAGATTGTTTTTGCAGCAATTTCTTGTTTACTTAACTTTAAACTCCTAGATTTCTGCTCCAGCTTTGATAGCTGCCTCTAATCCCATAAATCATAGTGCCCCATTTAGAATAATTTTGTGAACTTTGGGTTTTTGTTCCAATACCAATTCTGCTGGCTCCTTTGTCTCTGTCTCTATCTCTGTCTCTGTCTTTGTATCTCTCTCTCTGTCTCTCTGTCTCTCTGTCTCTCTCTCTCTCTCACACACACACACACACACACACACACACACACACACGAAAGGGAAACTCCACAGGTTAGGCAGCTTTCCAGTGCTTTCCATCAGGCACCTGGGGAATATGGAAGAGGCCCAATTCTTCTCACTCCTGGGACTAAAGCACTGTGAGGAAAAATGCAGTAACGGGACCGAGTAGTTTTACTTAAGGCAGAAAAAATGAAAGCCTCAGCAAAGTTGCTAGAATGACTAGGTGTGTGCCTGCATGACTCTGCTTCTCCACACCCAGTGGCTCCCCCCACTGGGGTTTTTCTCCTACAACCATAGCTATTCAGAGGCACCAGGACTCACAACTGGCCTGGGATGGGGAGGAGGGGACAGGACCAGATGAATATTCTCAGGTCCTCCTTTAACCAAAGCGATTCCTCATCAACCAGAGATCCCCTCGGGAGTACTACGCAGCATTCCAGAATATGGAGAACGCAGGAACACTGCCGATAAACCTATAACCCTAGAGTTCACCTGCTGGGAGCGGCCTAGTGTTCCCGAAGAAGGGAGGGGCCTGCCACTCCCCAGCTCTGACCCACCCCGACAACTCCGGGCCAGGAACTTGAGTACTTGCCTCCCACCCACAACTCAGGGGTATGGACCAAGAGTCAGGGAGCTTGCCTTCTGCCTCAAGCACACCACAGAACCTGTCGGGCACATGGCTGACCCTACGAAGACGTGGCCTTACTCACCTTGAAGGGCCGGGTTCCCGCCCCTCTAAGCACTTAGTCAGGACGACCCACCACCACCATCCCTGTTGTTCTCAAATCAATTGATGTTTGCTCACAACGCCCAGAACCTGGACTCTTGGCTCCACACCCCAATGTCAACATTCGTATTTAGCCCCCTTCAGTTTTGGTGATACTTTAGGCTCACCTCCGAGACCAGAGGTTTGGATGGCCTTATCCAGGTTTTGACTTGGCTTGTTTGTTGGTTCTTCCAAAACTGAAATTGGGTTCTTTTGTTTTGATTATAAAAATACCATATACTCATTGTAAAAAATGTTTTGAAAAAGATCAGCCAATAGAGAACGTATAAAGAGGAAACAAATTATCCATGATCTGCCCACCCAGATGATGACGATGCCCTGTTCTGACTCAGCTGAGGATTTCCTGATCAAGCCCCGAGGAACCCCACCCATCCAAGTTGTACCAGTCTCTGATACTCCCGCCCCCCCCCCCCCCCGCCCCCCCCCCCCATTAGATTTGGTCCTTTAGATACAAAATGAAAGGATCCAGAACTTTGGTCATGGACTGAGTGAGAATATTTGGAAAGCTCTCTCTCATTGTGTGCTTGCCACAAGCTATATAGGTGAGGCCATGCTGAGACCAACATTTAAGGTCTAAAATCATGTTGCACACCTGGGGTGGACACCTGCACTATGTAAGCCCATGACTGCAGACAACTGACCTGAATTACCTCAATCCTCCCAAAAGCAAACACATTCAACATCAGTTGAGACCCTTTTTTTTTTTTGAGAGAGAGAGAGAGAGAGAGAGAGAGAGAGAGAAACAGAGAGGGCACAAGTGAATGAGGGACAGAGAGAGAGAGAAGCCGGGCTCGAGTTCACCCAGTGTAGGACTTGAACTCACCAACCATGAGATCATGACCTGAGCCGAAGTCAGACGCTTAACGACTGAGCCACCCAGGTGCCCAATTTGAGACCCTTTAACAGTCTTCGGGAGACTGAGATGTATGCATACACATTCATATACACAAACACACAAACACATGAGATAGTCACATGTAAAGTGATTTATGTTATACAATTCATTTTAGATTGCCCGATCTTTTAAAAGAATTTCTCATGTTTCTGATTTGAACCTAAAATCTTCAAATAGATGTTTTGATTTTTCTAGAAGCAAGTATTTGTCTATCACAAAATATTTCAAGTTCAAACTTTTACAACTTCATTCTTTTAAATAACACGACTACTTTTAGTGTAGCAAGACCATAATCAACTTAAGTGGCTATCATTATTATCCCTCCCTGGACTCAAGTCTTAAAAAGTTGAATTTGAAAGCTCCTGTGATTCCAGAGTAAGGGAAGAGCTCCACCTTATGGTAATGTTTTGAAGTACACCAAAGAAAACGCCACTAAGCTCTCTGAACCCAATTTTCTGTCCTCTCTCTCACTCTACCTACAAGATTTTTAGAATTCTCCTAGAAAGTCATAGGGGAAAGGAATCAAAAAATGCACACTACATCTTCCAACAAACAGCAAATCCTCTGCCACAATATGCTCAAAGTGCCAAAATGGCTGAGATTGAGTTAAGGTTAAACAAAACCTTTCACTTGGTCACTGGAGTGAGTACTAGGTAAGAAGCTACACCTAAATCAGTAAAACACTGGAGCCTTTTTTACTTGATACCAAATAATAATGATATTAATAATAATGATAGTTAATGATTACTGAGTACTTATTGTGTACCAGGTTATGTGCTATATATATATATATACACTCATTTAATATTCACACAACCCTATAAGGTAGGCACTATTATTAACTCTATTTTATGGATGAAGAAACTAAAGGCCAGAGAAGTCACGTAAATTGGTCAAGGCCATATGGTTAATAAGTGCTATTAAAAGCCAAGAACTCGAAGCTCACTAGCCCAGACTCTAAACCACTATGCCATACTGCCCCTCTCTATAGCTCAAATTTGATACAACCTCTCTCAAAATAAACAACTTGAAGCCATGGTCTTGTCCACATTCTTTGCCGAAATTGGCAAAGGTAGGACAAGACCCGTGGTTCATTTTCTATTCCTCCAACGGTCATCAGAGATTTAGAATTCTTTGGCCTTACCTCCCATGTTCTTTCTCTACCCTGCCAAGGACTCGGTTTGTGATTTTGAGTATAAAGTATTGTCGCAGAGTGCTATAGACTGAATGTTTGTGTCCCTCCAAAATTCATATGTTGAAGCCTAATCTACTATACGATGGTATTAGGAGGTGGGCCTTTGGAAGATGCTTAGGGTGGAGCCCTCACGAAAGGGATTAGTGCCCCTATAAAATGCCCGAGAGCGCCCTCGCCCCTACACCTCCATGTGAGGACACAGCCGGAAGTTGGCCTTCTACAAACTAGGAAGCCGGCTCTCACCAGACACTGAATCTGCTTGCACCTTGATCTTAGACTTTTCTGCCTCCAGAACTCTGAGAAATAAATGTTTGTTGGTTGAGTCACCCAGCCTTTGGTATTTCTATAATAGCAGTCCAAAGACACTGAGAGGCTAGCTTTTGTGTCCCTTCACCATTTATCTTGTACCTTGTCCTACTCCCCATCTCAGACCCCTCAAACATCATTCATTTAAAACCATGCTAAAATGGGTGATGGGCATTGAGGAGGGCACTTGTTGGGAATAGCACTGGGTGTTGTATGTAAGTGATGAATCATGGGAATCTACTCCCAAAGCCAAGAGCACACTGTATACACTGTATGTTAGCCAACTTGACAATAAATTATATTTAAAAAAAAAAGAAAAGAAAACTTCATAACTTACAAAAAAATACAAAAAATAAAATAAAATAAAATAAAATAAAATAAAATAAAATAAAATAAAA
>NC_064817.1:92516535-92523407 GCF_023721935.1 Panthera uncia
AATAAAATAAAATAAAATAAAATAAAATAAAATAAAATAAAATAAAACCATGTTGAGGGTGGGGGACAGGCTAGATGAGTGATGGGTACTAAGGAGGGTACCTGTGATGAGCACTGGGTGTTGTATATAAGTGATGAATCACTGAATTCTACTCCTGAAACCCATATTGCACTGCATGTTAATGAGCTAAACTCTAAATAAAAAATTAAAAAATAATAAATGTACGTAAATAAATAAAACCCTGTTGAAAATTACACATATCTGGGGTGCCTGGCTGGATCAGTTGGTAGAGTGTGCAACTCTTAATCTCAGGGTCGTGAGTTCAAGCTCCACGATGCGCATGGGGCCTACTTTATAAAAGGGGGGATGGTGCCTGGGTGACTCAGTGGGTTCAGCATCCAACTTTGGCTCAGGTCATGATCTCATGGTCTGTGAGTTCGAGCCCCGCATCGGGCTCTGTGCTGACGGCCTGGATGGAGCCTGCTTTGGATTCTGTGTCTCCCTCTCTCTCTGCACCTCCCCTGCTCGTGCTGTCTCTCTCTCCCCCCAAAAAATAAACATTTTTTAAAAATTAAAAAAAAAGTAAAGACAGAAAATTACACATTTCTAAAACTCCAGCAGTGTTAATTCGATTCAAATCAGAATTTTTCCTAAAGCATTTCTTTCTTTCTTTTTTTTATTTTTAGAGAGAGATAGAGTGCAAGAGAAGGGGAGAGGGGCCAAGGGAGAGAGAGAGAATCTTAAGCAGGCTCCATGATCACTGAGGAGCCCGATGTGGGGCTCAATCCCACAACCCTGGGATCATGACCTAAGCCAAAATCAAGAGTTGGACACTCAACCGAGCCACCCAGGCACCCCTAAAGCATTTATTTCTAAGAAAAAGTTGGTCTTCTGTGCTATTTTTTTAATTTGGTAAAATCTGTAAGCTTGGTGTTTGTTTTCGATTTGAGTAAGCACTAGTTTTTTGTTTTAAAATAAACTCCTTATTTTGGAATAATTTTAGATTTACAGAAAAAAGCTGCAAAGATAATAGGGAGTTCCTGTATGCCCCTCACCCAGTTTCCACCAATGTTACCATCTTACATTAGTGTGATTCAGTGCTATGGTACATTACTATTAATTAAACCACACATTTTATATGGATTTCATCAGTTTTTCCATTAATATCCTATTTGCTCCTCCAAGATCCAACCCCAAATACCATTGCATTTAGCACAATGCCATTTTCACATCTACCAAAAATGACTAATTCTTTAATCTCATCAAATATCCACCCCATTTCCCTGGCTGGCAGATACATCTTGTAAGTTTTGGAATCTATAACAGTTCTGTCTCCTTCTTTTTGCTTTCTTGCCACTTACTGATGGAGGGAACTGGACCCATTGTCCTGGCGGCCATTCCACACTTTGGGTTGCACTGGCATCCCCCATGGTGTTGGTTTAGCATGCTTCTCTGTCCTCCCTATTTCCTGTGAACGGGCACCTAGATTTGGCCCAGGAGTGGGTGAAATTTTTCTCTAAAGATCCAGATAATAAATATTCAACGCTTCGCAGTTCATATGGTTTTAACCCTGCCATTGATAGGGGTGTCTGGGTGGCTCAGTCCTTTAAGAGTCTGACTTCCGCTCAGGTTGCGACCTCACCGTTGGTAAGTTGGAGCCCTTCATCAGGCTCTCTACTGACAGCACAGAGCCCGCTTCAGATCCTCTGTCTCCCTCTCTCTCTCTCTGCCCCTCCCTCTTTCTCTCTCCCTCAAAAAATAAATAAATAAATAAAATAAAATAAAAATAAATAAATAAAAATCAAAAAAAAAAAAGCAGCCATTGACAACAGGTGAACAAATGGGTGTGGCTGGGTCTCAATGAAACTTTGTTTACAAATTCAGGTCAAGGGCTGGATATCACTGGGAGACCATAGTCTGATGATCCCTGATCTAGAGGATCAATCAGATTCGGTTTTAGTGGTTTGGTTTGGTTTTTGCAAGAATAACTCTTTGACAGTGCTGGGTATTTCCTGTGGCTTCATCAGGTAGCACATCACATCTGGTTATCTCTTTCAGTGATGTTGAATTTTAGGGGCTCTGATATCACCAGCTTGATCCATCCATCAGGAAGGTCTCCATCAGTGGATTATATTTCAACCTTCCTCTCTCTTATCTGGTCGGGAGCACTTGTGCAGTGCATGCCTTGAGCAACCACACATGAGATCCTCTCTCCAGCATTTGTTATTGTCCCTTGGCATCTCTGGTTTCAAACAGCACAAAAAATAGTAGCCCTAGAGGTTCTTAAGAGTGCCACAAACTCTACCACTCAGTAAAGAAAAAGTTTCCAGGGAGCGCCTGGCTGCCTCAGTCAGTGGGGCATGCAACTCTTGATCTTGGCATTGTGAGTTCAAGCCCCACACTGGGTGTCGAGATGACTTAAAAATAAAATCTTAAAAGAAAAAAAGAAAAGAAAAAGTTTCCAGAAGATTTCTTGAGGAGGCACAGATTCTGGATTCCTCTGGATCAGAGGTTGTGTACAGACTGCAGTTTTCACTTTCCAGAAAAAGTGAATTCCTTGCCAACTTTTCAAATCTGGAAGATTTTACATAAAAGTCTGGCTTTTCCAGTCCTCTCGGAAAATGAGGGAATCTGGCCACCTTGGGCCCACATTCAGGTGTGGCAACAACTGACTGGAGCTAAGAGTGACTGTCCCCTTTAGGTGAGGCCTCTATATGAGGCAGACATTAGGAAATGGTGGGGACTGTGGCAACCTGCAAGGTACAGGCCCTGTCATCTACCAGGTGAGAGAGATGCTTTCCTCGAGTGCCTGTGAACTTCTCTGGCAACTTCAAAAGTAGTTGCTAATGTTTCAGTATTTTTTTTTTAATTTGAGAGTGAGAGAGAGTGAGAGAGAGCACGCGCGAGTGGGAGAGGGGCAAAGGGAAAGAGAGAGAGAATCTTAAGCTGGCTCCACGCTGAGCGTGGGGCCCGCAGACATGGGGCTCCATACCACGACCCTGGGATCGTGACCTGAGTGGAAATCAGGAGTCAGACGCTCAACCGACGGAGCCACCCAGGCGCCCCGTTTCTGTATTTAATACATTTACATCTCCCACCCCTCTCCAAGTTGTCACATTCCCCTCCCCACTTCTATGTCCCACACCTGCAACATTCATTGGTTTCTTGCATGTCTTTCCAGAGCGACCTCATTGCAAACACATGAAGTGGGCGGCAAGCACTGGTTTTCATGGAAAATCTGAAACGGCACTTTCCAGTGCTTTCAACGTTATTACCAAAGTCACAATCCATTAAGAGAAAAACCGTTTCTTATTCATTCATCCAACAAAAATTTATTGAGCTTTTAACAAATCCTAGGCTCCGGGCATACCACAATGAAAAAGCCAAACATGGTCCCTGGCCTGATGGAATTTATGGTTCTGAATATTATTCAAAATAGAAAAGAAAGAAGAAGCTGACTCTGACCCAGGGATGCCTTCCAGATATATTTTTCAAATAATGTACTAGCTTCGAAAGGGAGCTACCAGCATGCACATTCTCTAGCTAGGTGACAAAAAAAAAAAAAAAAAAAAAGTACATTTATCATCTTTGGAACTCCATTGACAGAAAGTAAACCCCATGAATATTTCAATACGGGGAAGACAGGATCATATTCTATATTCGAAAATTACCAGTGACATTTTTCTTAGACTGCCAAAACAAGGAAATGAGAGACGTCTAGGGCTGCCCTGGAAACCACCCCGCCATGGGCATCTTGCCTTTGGAATAAGCTAGAGGCGAGCTGGAAGTCGCTCAACCTGACCCAAATGAGAACCCTGGCTAAATTCCTTCCGGCCTTTTTTTGCCTATGATCCTTGGGCACCACCCAAATTGCAAATTCTGGCTGGGCGTCAACAATCCAACAATTTTCTCGAGGCCGTTCCACGCTTCCTCCCTCTTTATCCATTTCTTGCCACTTTTCTCTCTCCCATTTCCACTGCCCGGTCTGGGCCTCTTATTCCATGAGCAACAAAGTCTGCTCCCATGCCCGCCACTTTTTCCTCGAATAATCCCTCCACATCCTGTTGCCAGTTGAAGGCAGGCTCTCTGTTCTATGACACCGTGTCCCATAGGGTCATCCTGAGGCAACTTTTTTTTCTAGAGTTTGTACACCGGGCCAGAATGAGGGTTAGGGAGAGCTGTGACCATTCTCCTTACTCCCCCCACCTGCCCTCACACACACTGCATTTTCTAAACCAGGAGTTGACAAATGTTTACTTGACGCACCCGACAGTAAGTATTTTAGGAGTTGTGGGACATACTGGCTCTGACCCAACTACCTGACTCTACTGTTGTAGCTTGAAAGCAGCCATAGACAATAGGCAAACAAATGGGCATGGCTGGGTTCCAATAAAACTTTCTTTACAAAAATGGGCCGCAAGACCAGATTTGACCCAAGGGAAGGTTGCTGACCTGTAGTCTAAACTATTAATCTTTCCAGCTGCTGCAAAACAAAGCAAACCCCTTCCTACCTGGAAATCACACTAACTAGGGGTGCCTGGATGGCTCAGCCAGTTAAGAGTCCGACTTTTGATTTCAGCTCAGGCCATGATCTCACAGCTCCAGGGATAAGCCCCACCTAGGGCTCTGTGCTGACAGCACAGAGTTCTCTTGGGATTCTCTCTCTCTCTCCCCCATTCTCTGCCCCTCCCCTGCTCACTCTTTTTCTCCCTCTCTCAAAATAAATAAATACGAAAGAGAAAGAAAGAAAGAAAGAAAGAAAGAAAGAAAGAAAGAAAGAAAAGAAAATCACACTAACTATATACCCCATCTTAACCTCTCCCTTGTTCCTGTCATGTACTCAATTCTCAGTTCAGCCATGTTTATTAAGGATCCTGGCATCCGGTTCACAGGCCATCTCTAGTCCCAACATCATCCTGGATGGTTTCTAAATCCACAAGGATGATCAGTGTAACACCATGGCCCTCACAGTGCCTTGACTTCCTCAATTCCAGTGACTTTCACCTCCACTCCGTTTCAACAACCTACTCCTTTGGGAACTATTACACTTTTGATATCCTCAAACCAATACCCCAGGCTGACCGCAACTCCTATCCTACAGACTTTCCAAGTCCTTACTCCCCAGTAAATCTGCTCTTTGACCTGAGACCCCCTGCCTTTCCTCCCAGTTAGTTGGCCTCCGTCTGGCCTCACTTCCCCCCACCCCAGTCTGGACACACCATGGTCAATCACTATTCTTTCCGGCTGCATCTTCAGTCTCCTCGTGCTCCCTTCTTTCTGCTGTTCTTTGTCGACACCATACCCCACTCCTGAATCAACTGAATCGCCAGATTTCCCTGATCCTGTAGCCAAGTGGCCGAACACAGTGGGTGAATACTGTACCACTGTATGAACCTGAGTCCCATAAAATCATGATTTTAAATCGTATCTGGGCCCTCACTACCTCTAGGCTATCTCTCTCAATGGCTTCTGTTCAACTCCCCTATCACATTTACCTTAGGCAAGACAACGTAGTCCTATAAAGAGATCTCAGGCTTAAAAAACAAAGTTGGGTCTGAAATCTGGTTCCACTTACTAGATGTATGGTCTTGAGCAGGTGACCTAACTTCCTTTCACGTCAGTTTTTTTCATGAGTAAAACAAAAATAATTCCTACTTTATATGTTAAGATTACATATGTAAAACAACACCACCAGCAGCAGGTGCGCAATAAATGATAGCTATTAATACAAGCTCACATTCAGTAGGTGACTATACCTCCTTCACTAAGCCCATTAAGTGTTTCTTAGCTGGAGTTCTCCAGAAAGCAGAGCAATGGTTGATGTGCTATTGGGTTGAACCATATGTAAGTGCTGAGATTCAACTGTTTTGACATACAGAAACCATCCGGTTCAACCTAATGCATTATTAGAGAATGCAATCCCAGAAAAGCAACAGGGAGGGAAAGAGGAAAACGAAGGAAAGAGAGAGTCCATATGAAGGTGCATTGGTATCACGCTTGACCTCATGGGGCCATTTTTTGAGAGATCATAAATACAAGACTTGCATCTCTGATTAGTCAACATGAAGGATGGAAAGAGAATTTAACAGCTAGCTCTCATCTTTTATTGACCAAAGCTTTGCACCACTGGGCTGGGTTAACTCCTCTCCACTGTGCATGGAATCTCAACACCCACAGGAAGGCCCCAGGGCATGTGGTGAGAAACTGGCAGATTGTACTGGTGTAAGTCCATCAGAGCCCTCTCAGAGAACTGGTGAGTAAGAGGTGGCTGACAGAACATATGAATTCCCTCAATTTCTTTTTACACTGCACTTTCCTATAAGTGCAATTCACTCTTTCTTTCACCTCCCCCACCCTCCCCACCCCCACCTGTGCTCTCAATCTTGATCCCTCCAACCTCCGGAACCTTTTACCTTCAACTTCTCCCACTGTCCTGATCCCTTCCCCTCTACCTTTATACCTGCTTAGGACTTTCCTTAAAATATCCTTCCCTTACTTCGCACAAGCTTCTGGCTACTTCCTTTTCTCTTTCTCTCTCAGCAACATATCTTAAATGAATAATCCAGAGTTACTATCTCTACTTTCTCCCCTCAGGACCACATGAATGCATCTCATCACTGCACCGAAAACACCTTTGCTGAGGTCACCAACGACCATATCCATTTGACCATATCCAATAGACATAATTCTGGCTCTATCTACCTTGGTTTCTCTGCAACACTTGGTCTTGTTGACCCCTCCAGCCTTACTGAAATTCTTGGTTCAGTTATCATGCCACCATTATTTGTCACTTCTCCTCATTCTTTGGCTGGCCTCTTTCCTCTCAGCCTCTGTCCAGTCCTCAAGAGTTGGTGTTCCCGAGAATACTTTCC
>NC_064817.1:92523417-92531951 GCF_023721935.1 Panthera uncia
AGCTGGATATATCCACCAAAGCAAGACAGCCCAGCTGCTTGATGGGTACTTCAAACAGGCACCTCACACTCGACATATTAAAGCCTGAACTCATTATATTCCCCAACCGCCTCTACCCTAATCTTGCCCATAAAATCTATCTGCAGACAATGCCTGCTCTCCTCATTAAGGTGTTCCAGATGCTTGCTCTGATCTCTCTGGCTCAGCCACACCCCAGAACTTGGTATTTATTCCTGGACTCTTCCATTTGAGCTGTCCTTGAAATTCCTCTACCAGGGAAGGGTTTGGGTACTGGGAACAAGAATTTTTCACACACAAAACTCATGGACTCCTCTGTGCTGGCAGCTGGAGCCTGTTTTGGATTCTGTGTCTCCCTCTCTCTCTCTGCCCCGCCCCCCAACTCGCCCTCTGTCTCTCTCTCAAAAATAAATAAACATTAAAAAAAGTTTTTTTAAATAAAAGAAAAAGAAAAAGAAAGCTATTTCAGGGGAGCCTGGCTGGCTCAGTCAGTTAGGTGTCTGACTTTGGTTCAGGTCATGATCTCACTGATTCAGAGTTCAAGCCCCGTGTCAGGCTCCATGCTGACAGCTTGGAGCCCGGAGCCTGCTTCGGATTCTGTGTCTCCCTCTCACTCTGCCCCTCCCCTGCTCACGCGCTGTCTCTCTCTCTCTCTCAAAAATAAATAAACATTGAAAACAAAAATTAAAAAAAAAAAAAGAAAGCTATTTCAGGAATCCAGAAATGAGGTAATCAGCACAGCCAAGGCAACCACACCTGCCTCCTCTCTTCACTCGTAATCCCTTGTCCAACAGAATCTAAATGAGGAGCCTCAGCCAGCACTGGAGGACAGATGGCTATATTTGGAATAAGTTCAGAACATCACAATGACCAATAATGATTGACATCACTACAGGTCACTCTTGCTGTTTTAAATTTTTAACAAGAGGTCCTTTGCCACTTCAGCATAAATATCTAAAGCGTCCCCTTCACATTGAGCGCTACAAGTTCAGGCTATTTACTAGGGCATTGCCAATACAGGAAGAATGTCTCCTAAATTGTCCATGCCTTACTTTGCAAATTGTCCTTCATTAGGCTCACATTTTAGAATTGAATTACAAGATTTAAAAAAAAAAAAATTCTCTAAAGGCTCATACAGCTTTCATGGTTATAGCCCTGAAATAGGAGTTACACCTCTAGATATGACAAAAGCTATGATGAAAATGTTTATAATCACATTTGGTCAATCAACTACAGCCTTATTTACTCATATAAGGAAAGACATTTTACTTATTTGTTCCTATATCCAAATGACTTCTCATTTGAATCCTAGCACCAAGGATCCATGGCTACTGTAATCAAAATATAAAATGTGGGGATAGAAAGAAAGAAAGGATTATAAACTTTTATTTTAATAGTTACTAGGAAACTGGTTTGATAAACTAATATGACTAAGAAGATAATTACAATTAAGAAAGAAATATCCATGGGGCGCCTGGGTGGCTCAGTCGGTTAAGCGTCCGACTTCAGCTCAGGTCACGATCTCACGCTCCCTGAGTTTGAGCCCCGTATCGGGCTCTGGGCCGATGGCTCAGAGCCTGGAGCCTGCTTCCGATCCTGTGTCTCCCTCTCTCTCTGCCCCTCCCCCGTTCATGCTGTGTCTCTCTCTGTCTCAAAAATAAATAAGTGTTAAAAAAAAATTAAAAAAAAAAAGAAAGAAATATCCGTAATTCACTAAAACAAAATATCTTGTACTTGTGAGACACAATTTAATAAAGGTGTTGGAACATATTTTTTTACCTGAGCTGCAATGTATATACCACACATAGTATCTAAAAGTCTCAAAGATATTTTACATTATTCACAATAAATTCGTATGAGATTCAGTTTAATAACACCATCTGGCTATGAATAGAAAGAATTTAAATTTAAATTCCAAGAAATAAGATAAGGTAGCACATTTTCTTTGATCACTATACTGCAAAACAGAGCAATGCTATGGCCAATCCAAGAAGACAGGGTCATAATCAAATGCCATTTAAAATAAAGAGTTATGGGGTGCCTGGGTGGCTCAGTTGGTTAAGCATCCAACTTCGGCTCAAGTCATGATCTCATGGTTCGTGAGTTCCAGCCCTGCATTGGGCTCTGTGCTGATGGCTCAGAGCCCGTAGTCTGCTTCGGATTCTGTGTCTCCTTTTCTCTCTGTCCCTCCCCCCCACCTCAAAAATAAATAAACATTAAAAAAATTATTTAAGAAAAGACCTTCAGTTTAAAACAATAAAATAAAATAAAATAAAGAGTTATGGTGCTCACTTTGGCAGCACATAGACTAAAACTGGAATGATGCAGAGAAGATTAACATGGCCCCGGTGCAAGGATGACATGCAAATTCATGAAGCATTCTACATTTTTTAAATAAAAAAGAAAATAAAATAAAAAGTTATGAAAATGAAGCATTTTTACTATTTAAGCCTTAGATAATCAAAATATCATTTGAACTATTAGAAATTCAAGAGTAAATCAAAATCCAAAGCAAGACCTATGATTTTTTTAAAGTTTATATATTTATTTATTTTGAGAGAGGGAAAGAGAGTGCGAGGGGGAAAGGGGCAGAGAGGGGGAGAGAGGGAGAATCCTAGGCAGGCTCTGCACCATCATTGCACAGAGCCCAAGGTGGTACCTGAACTCACAAACCGTGAGACTGTGACCTGAGCGGAGATCAAGAGTCGGATGCTTAACCAACTGAGCCACCCAAGTGCCCCCTTTTCTTTTTAAAATTTTTTAATGTTTGATTATTTGTGAGAGAGAGAGAGAGAGACAGAGACAGAGAGACAGAGCGTGAGCAGGGAAGGGAAGAGAGAGGGGGAAACACAGAATCTGAAGCAGGCTCCAGGCTCCGTGCTGTCAGCACAGAGCCCGATGCAGGGCTCAAACCCATGAACAGCAAGGGCATGACCTGAGCCGAAGTCAGATGCTTAACTGACTGAGCCACCCAGGTGCCCCTTATGATTTTTTATTTTAGAGAGAGAGAGAATGTACATGCAAGTGGGGTGGAGGGGCAGAGGAAGAGAGAGAATCTGAAGCAGGCTCCACACCGACATGGGGCTTGATCTCATGACCCTGGGATCATGACCTGAGATGAAATCAAGTCAGACACAACCAACTGTACTACCCAAGCTCCTCTATTACTATTTTAAGCCTTATTCTTTTTTTTTTCTTTTTTTCAGTTTATTGATTTTTGAAAGAGAGAGCGCGTGCACGCACAAGTGGAGTAGGGGCAGAGAGAGAGAGAGAATCCCAAGCCGGCTTCATACTGTCAGTGCAGAGACTGACACGGGAGTCAAACTCACGAACTGTGAGATCATGACCTAAGCTGAAGTCAGGCACTTAACCGACTGAGCCATCCGTGTGCCCCTAAACCTTATTCTTAAAGGTAAGGGAAGACACCTCTCTGAATATTGAGCCCTAGTGTATCTGTTCCTAAACAGTTTTCTGAGGTTTCTTCAAAATTAGTTGCACACAATTTTATCCTGCCTCTAAGAGGTCAGTGGTATGGTCTGAGGTTGTCAACACTGTTTTCAGACCTTAAAAGTTGTAGGTCAACCAACAGATCTAACAAATGAAACAAGCGGTAGATAAACCCTATATCTGCGTCTCATGTTAGGCAACGTTCTCTTTCATGTTGCTGTGTCCATGATTGTAGAAAAGGAACTCTTATTCCTTTAACTTTCATTTGGGGATTTATAAAATGAAATCAAAATAGGTGATGTCAGCATGGACAGAGATATAGAGTGAGATCGGAGGTTGCTTACTAATGACTTGATCTTTATTTTTCATCAATCAAATAAGTTAGTGGGGGCACCTGGGTGGCTCAGTCGGTTAAGCCTCTGACTCTTGATTTCGGCTCAGGTCATGATCTCACTATTTGTGAGTTCGAGCCCCACGTCAGGCTCTGTGCTGACAAGGCGGAACCTGCCTGGGATTCTCTCTCTCCTTCTCTCTCTCTCCCTGCCCCTCCCCCCACCTCTCTCTCAAAATGAATAAACTTAAAAAAAAAAACTTTAAAAAAGAAATAAATAAATAAACTTTAAAGAATGACAAGATATACCTTTAAAAATATAGAAGCCCTCTCGTTCATCAACAGTCTTTATGCAAGGAACAAACCATGGAACAAACCATTCAAAGTTCATTAAGGAAGGATGAGAGATTAGTCACCGGCCAGAGGGGCTTCAACATCAGTCCTTCATCAGGAGCAAAATCTTCCAGACAGGACCATCCCACAGAAGATGTAATCACTTGATACGGAGTACTTTCAGGGTCACCAGAAAGGTCCCTCACGTTCAAAAAAATTCTTCCTGGGAACCAACCTCCAGGACTCTTTAGGGATCCCTTACTTTAGTTTAAGTCATTGCATTTCTAGAGAGCAAACGGCAAATACCTCTTGGAGAAATAATATGCTGGCTGTGATCAACAGAAATTAGCTTCTTTTGAACATGAAGGGAGATGGGTGAGAATGAATACTTGACACAGATTTGACTTCCTAAAGAGCATGGTCAAGTTTAGGATCATGCAGAGCTTTTTTTTTTTTTTCTTAAATGTTTATGTTTTTGAGAGAGACAGAGTGAGAGTGGGGGAGGGGGAGAGAGAGAGGGAGACACAGAATCCGAAACAGGCTCCAGGCTCTGAGTTGCCAGCACAGAGCCAGATGTGGGGCTCAAACCCATGAGCCATGAGATCACGACCTGAACCAAAGTTGGACGCTTAATGTACTGAGCCACCCAGGCACCCCAGGATCATGCAGAGCTTTTAAGAAAAGCTACGTGACAGCATAAGAGCATTGAGCGACAGGACCACAGGGCATCTTGTGGGAGGAGACGAGGCCACGCACTAGTTTCACAATTTTGCCAAAGCCATCCTGGTTCCAAACACACAAAACAGAAAAATTACTGCCTAATTATAACAATTCTACCCACTTTTCCTAAAGATATTTTTGGTATTGGAATAATTTTTATCTTCACTCAGTAAGGTTGGCCAAGATTAAAATGTAAAACAAGTGAAATCATGAGTATGAGAAGAAAATGTGGCTGAATATATTTTGAGTGGGAAAGGTCTTTCTAAACGTGGCACAGAGCACAAAGGGGTAACATGAAAGACTGATAAATATGGCCACCCAGAAATAAATAAACAAACTTAAAGGACTAAAAGAACTGCAAAGTCAAAAGTAAACTAGGACTGGGGCACCTGGCCAGCTCAGTTGGTAGAGCATGTGACTCTTGATCCCAGGGTCATGAGTTCAAGCCCACGTTGGGTGTGGAGCCTACTTAAAAAAAACAAACAAACAAACAAAAAAAAAAAAACCTAGGACTTATAGTTAGAATATATGAATAAGTCTTACAACCAATAATAAAAAAAAACAAATTACCCAATTTTAAAATGGGTAGAGATACTTTCAACTTCCAGTCAGGCACACGAGCAGTTTAGAAGTTATCACTCCATTCTAACAACTAAAACACTGAAAAATCAACAACTCTTCTTAGATCCATCAGAGAAGTGAGGTCACAGGGCAAACCACTGCCCCAACATTGGAGAGACTGACAACTGAGCACTAAGAATCACATCTTACTGGAGCAGGAACCCGTAGGCAGAAATCTCCATGGGAACCAGTATGAGGGGAGGAAAACCTGCACTGTAACTGACAAATTGTTGGAGGCTCAAGTGTGGACAAGTCTAAGCATTTAAAACGGCAGGGGTTCCCAAAAATAAATAAATATTTTAAATAAATACATACATAAATAAAAAGAAAAAAGAAAACTCCAGGAATTCCAGTCACAGGGGAGCCGCTACTCTTTTGTTTTATCTCCAGAAGCCCTAGAACGTTCTCACAGTGAATATCTGAGGGAAATCCCTCACGAGGAGGGAAAAGGTAACCACTTTGAAACACACCAGAACATTCTGTACTTAAGAAGTCCTGCTCAGAGCACCTGGGTGGCTCAGCCAGTTGAGCATCCCACTCTTGGTTTCAGCTTAGGTCATGATCTCACAGTTTGTGAGTTCGAGGCCCACAATGGGCTCCACGCTGACGGCACAGGGCCGTCTCTCTCTCTGCCCTTCCCCTGCTCACTCTCTCTGTCTCTCTCTCAAAATAAAAAAATAAACTTTAAAAAAAAAATTAAAAAAGAAAAAAGAAAAAGAAAGCCTGCTCTCAAAATAAACTATCTTACCAAAGCCTAACCTACTGGAGTCTTATCAGAGTCTAAACAGCTCAGGGAAAGGGCAAAACCCAACTCTAGCCCATTCTAGACATCCTGTACCACTTAAACAAAAAGAAAACAGAAGCACTTGGGACGTTCACAGCTCATGGGTATAGGTTCACTCAAAGCCTGAGACCCAATCATAGTTCTATAGAACACTTCCCCTACTTCCCCCACACCTTAGCACCACACCACAAAAGGCCTATTTACCAGAGATCCTTTTACTCATTACACCATGTCCAGCTTTCAGCAGAAAATCACAAGGCATACTAAATGGCAAAAAACCAAAAAACACAGTTTGAAGCCAGAGTGAGCATGAGAAGCAGCCTCAGATATGGCAGGCATCCTGAAGTGAACAGATCAGGAATTTTTCAACTGCAGTTTCTTTTTTTTTAAGTCTATTTATTTATTTTGAAAGAGAGAGACAGTGTGGGAGGGGCAGAGAGAGAGAGAGGGAGAGAGAGAATCCCAAGCAGGCTCCACGCTGCCAGTGCAGAGCCAGATGCAGGGCTAAAACTCACGAACTGTGAGATTATGACCAGGGTGGAAACCAAGAGTTGGACACTTCACTAACTGAGCCACCCAGGCACCCCAGATCAGGAAATTAAAACAACTATGATTAAGGCAGTGATGACAACTGTGATTATGATGAGGGCCCTAATGGCAAAAGTAGACAACATACAAGAACAGGTAGATAATGTAAGCATAGAGATGAAAATTCTAAGAATCAAAGATAACGCCAGAGATCAAAAACATTGTAACAGAAGTAAAGGATGCCTTTCATGGGTTTATGTTTTTATTTTAAAGAAATTGTTTCAAATAATCCAGCGAAGAAATGGGCAGAAAACATGAATAGACACTTCTCTAAAGAAGACATCCAGATGGCCAACAGGCACATGAAAAGATGCTCAACGTCGCTCCTCATCAGGGAAATACAAATCAAAACGACACTCAGATATCACCTCATGCCAGTCAGAGTGGCCAAAATGAACAAATCAGGAGACTATAGATGCTGGAGAGGATGTGGAGAAACGGGAACCCTCTTGCACTGTTGGTGGGAAGGCAAAATGGTGCAGCCACTCTGGAAAACAATGTGGAGGGTCCTCAAAAAATTAAAAATAGACCTACCCTATGACCCAGCAGTAGCACTGCTAGGAATTTACCCAAGGGATACAGGAGTGCTGATGCATAGGGGCACGTGTACCCCAATGTTTATAGCAGCACTCTCAACAATAGCCAAATTGTGGAAAGAGCCTAAATGTCCATCAACTGATGAATGGATAAAGAAATTGTGGTTTATATACACAATGGAGTACTACGTGGCAATGAGAAAGAATGAAATATGGCCCTTTGTAGCAACGTGGATGGAACTGGAGAGTGTGATGCTAAGTGAAATAAGCCATACAGAGAAAGACAGATACCATATGTTTTCACTCTTATGTGGATCCTGAGAAACTTGACAGAAACCCATGGGGGAGGGGAAGGAAAAAAAAAAAAAAGAGAGAGAGGTTAGAGTGGGAGAGAGCCAAAGCATAAGAGACTCTTAAAAACTGAGAACAATCTGAGGGTTGATGGGGGGTGGGAGGGAGGGGAGGGTGGGTGATGGGCATTGAGGAGGGCATCTTTTGGGATTTAGGTCAAAAAAAAAATTGTTTTAATGTTTATTTTTGAGGGCGGTGGGAGAGAGAGAGACAGGGAAACAGGGGATCCGAAGCAGTCTCTGCACTGACAGTAGTGAACCAGATTCAGGGTACGAACTTGAGAACCATGAGATCATGATTTGAGCCAAAGTCAGACGCTCAACCGACTGAGCCACCCAGGCGTCCCTCATGGGTTTATTAGTAGATTGGACACAGCTGAGGAAAGAATCTCTGCTCTTCATGATAGCTCAATAGAAACTTCTAAAACTGAATAAAGCAAAGGGGAGGGGCGCCTGGGTGGCTCAGTCAGTTAAATGTCCCACTTCGGCTGAGATTATGATCTCACAGTTCACGGGTTCAAGCCCCACATCAGGCTCTGTGGTGACAGCTCAGAGCCTGAAGCCTGCTTTGGATTCTGTGTCTCCCTCTCTCTGCCCCTCCCCCACTCAACTCTGTCTCTCAAAAATAAATAAACATTAAAAAAATTTTTTTTAAAGAAAAAAGCAAAGGGGGATAAAAGGCTGAAAAAAGCTAGCAGTGAATACCTAAGAACTGTGAGACGTCTATGAAAGGAATAACGTGTATAATGGGACTACCAGAAGAAAGAAAGAAAGAAAGAAAGAAAGAAAGAAAGAAAGAAAGAAAG
>NC_064817.1:92531961-92710677 GCF_023721935.1 Panthera uncia
AAGAAAGAAAGAAAGAAAGAAAGAAAGAAAGAAAGAAAGAAAGAAAGAAAGAAACAGGAGAAATATTTGAAACAATTTTAACTGAACATTTTCCCAAATTAATGTCAGATTCCAAACCACAGATCCAAGGAAGCTCAGAAAATACTGAGCAGGGTAAATGCCCCAAAACTACACCTAGATATATCGTATTCAAACTTCAGAAAATCAATGATAAAAGAAAAAATGTTGAAATTAGCCAAAGGCAGGCGGGGCCGGGGGGGGGGGGGACCTTATCTATAGAGGGGCAAAGGTAAGAGTTACAGCCAACTTTTCATAAACCATGAAAGCAAGAAGAGAGTGACTGAAATATCAAGTGTTGGGAGACAAAAACCCCACCAACCTAAAAATGTTGTACTCTGTGGAATTCTCCTTCGTGCACTTTGGTGATGAGCACCGGGTGTTGTACTGAAGTTCTGAATCGCTATACTGTACACCTGAAACTAAGATTACACTGTATGTTAACTAACTGGAATTTAAAGTAAACCTTCAAATCATAATAAACATTTTTTTAAATAAAAGAGGAATGAAGATTTTCTCAGATGAACAAAAATTGAGGGCATTTTTTGCCAGGAGACCTGCTTTGCAAGAAATGTTAGAAGTTCTTCAGAGAGAGGGAAAATGATATAGGTCAGATCTATATAAAGAAAGGAACAGCATTGAAGAAGGAATAGTGAAGGTAAAATAAAAAGTATTGATCTTTCTTACTCTTAATTGATTTAACAGACAACAGTTTGTTCAAAGTAATA
The DNA here is from genome assembly GCF_023721935.1 of Panthera uncia. Taxonomy (NCBI): domain Eukaryota; kingdom Metazoa; phylum Chordata; class Mammalia; order Carnivora; family Felidae; genus Panthera; species Panthera uncia. The sequence goes on from NC_064817.1 coordinate 92,532,747, forward strand.
ATAGCAACAACGTATTCAGTTATACACGCAGTTGACCCTTGATCGATGCAGGGGTGAGGGACAGCAACCTCCCGCACACTTGGAAATCTGCGGACAACTTTTGACTCCCCAGAAACTTAACTGCTAATAGCCTACTGTTCACCTGAAGCCTTACCGATAACAGTCAGTTAACACATATTTCGTATGTTATATGTATTATATGCTGCATAAATACAATAAAGTAAGCTAGAGAAAAGACAATGTTAAGAAAATCATAAAGAATAATAATTCTTTCAATAAATACAGTATAGTACTATACTGTATTTATTGGATTACAGTACACTATACTGTATTTATTGAAAAAAATCCACACAGTTATGTATGCTCATATATAAATGAAATGAGTGACACGCAATGATACAAGGAACAAGGGACAAAAGGAGGAAATTAAAATTATTTCGCTGTTAGAAGGTACTCCTCCTACCTATGAAGTGGTATAGCCTTGCTTGAAAGTGAACTTGGATTAATTGCAAATGTACACTGCAAACTCTAGGGTAACCATTAAAATACATATATACATAAAGAAATGTAACTGAGGGGCACTTGGGTGGCTCAGTCAGTTAAGCGTCTGACTTGGGCTCAGGTCATGGTCTCAAGGTTCGTGGGTCTAAGCCCCACGTTGGGCTCTGTGTTGACAGTTCAGAGCCTGGAGCCTGCTTTGGATTCTGGGTCTCCCTCTGTCTCTGCCCCTATCCCCCACCCCCGCTTATACTCTGTCACTCTCTCTCTCTCTCAAAAATAAACATTAAAAAAAATGTTTTTTAATATATATAACTGAAATGCTAAGAAAGAAAACAATCATGTAATGTTCTCCAATAAAACCACACAAGGCATAACAAATATGGTAAATGTTAATCCATTGGAACTTTAAAGGTCAGTGGTCTAAATACACCAATTAAAAGGTAGAAATTGTCAAAGGGGATCAAAAACAAGACCTGACTATATGGTGTCTACAAGAAACCACTTTAAATATAAAGACACATACAGGTTAGAAGTAAAGGAATGGAGAAAGATACACCATATGTATGCAAATAATCATATGAAAAGATGCTCAACGTCATTTAAAATTAGCGAATTACAAAAAAATAATAATAAATTAAAAAAATTAGGGAATTACAAATTACAACAACAATGAGGGGCGCTCGGATGGCTCAGTAAGTTGAGCATCTGGCTCTTGCTTTGGGCTCCGGTCACGCTCTCACAGTTCCTGGGACCAGGTTCTGAGCTGGCAGGGCGGAGCCTGCTTGGGATTCTCTCTCTCCATGCCCCCTCTCTCTGCCCCTCCCCCGCTCACGCTCTCTCACTCTCAAAATAAATAAATAAACATGAGGGGCACCTGGGTAGCTAAGTCAGTTGAGCGTCCAGCTCTCGATTTCGGCTCAGGTCATGGACTTGAGGTTGGTGGGTTTGAGCCCTGCTTCGGGCTCTGTGCTCACAGCTTAGAGAATGCTTGGAATTCTCCCTCTCCTCTCTGTGCCCCTCCCTTGCTCTCTTGCCCTCTCTGTCAAAATACAGAAACATTTAAAAATAAATAAACAAACATTTAAAACCACAATGAGATTCCACTAGGCACCTATTATAATGACCAAAATCCAAAATACTGACGACACCAAATGCTGCCGAGGCGGTGGGGCACCAGGAATTCTCATTCCTTGCTGGTAGGAATGCAAAACGCTACAGCCACTTTGGAAAACAGTTTGGCAGTTTCTTCTAAAACTAAACATACTTGTGCCACACAAATGAATAGTTGTGCTCTCTGATATTCCCCCAAATGAGCCGAAAACTTATGCCCACACAAAAACCTGCACTCAGATATTCATAGTTCATAACGCCTAAACATAAGCAACCAGGATATCCTTCACTGGGTGAATGGATAACTAAACAGTGATATATCGAGACAAGGGAATACTATTCCCCACTTAAAAAAAAAATCGACCCATGAAAAGACAGCAAAGAAACTGAAATGGGTGTTCCTAAGTGAAAGAAGTTAATCTGAAAAGGCTACATAGTGTACGTTTCCAACTATGTGACATTCTGAAAGGCAAGACTATGGAGACCATAAAAAGATCAGGGACTGTCAGAGGTTAGGGAGGAGAGTGGGATGAACAGGCAGAGCACAGAGGATTTTCAGGGGAGCAAAACATTGTGTATGATACTATAAGGGTGGATACATGTCATTATGCATTTGTCAAAACCCACAGGATGTGCAACACCTAGAGTGAACCCTAAAGTCAACTATAGACTTTGGATGATTATAATGTGTCAGTGTAGATGCATGCAGTCTAACAACTGTGCACCTGCTCGCTCTGCTATGGGATGTCCACAGTGGTGGAGGCTGGACACGTGTGGAGAACAGCTTAAAGTGACAGTAACAATACAGGGGAAATATTAAGTGAGTCAAGTATGCTAAGATCCTTGTGGTGTTAATCAAAATGACAGGACCAGCAAATAACCTGTTGGCTTTATTACAAAAGGGTAAGTATACCTCATACAATGTTAAGGGATACCTTAAACAGATAAAAACACAATATTTAGCTTCCCAGCCAGCAGAAGAAATAAAGGGAACATAGAAACCTTTATTAATCCAACAGAAGGTTGGACAGCAGAGGTGGGGTGGGGAGGGGAAGAAGCAAGGAAAAAAATGGTTGATAAGTGGAATCTAAACTAAGTGAAAAGATGTGAGTTGCAGATATATATACATATAAAATGACACAATTCATATGAAGTTTAAAAAAGCCCAGAGGACAAAACCACTTAATGTTTATGGGTGAATGAGGAACACAAAATTTGTGACAGCAGTTATCGCTGGGAAGAAAGCATGAGATCAAGGAAGAATATACAGAGTATCTAAACTGTGTACATGTTCATTTCTATTTCCAAAACCTCTTTTTTATTTTTATTTATTTTTTAAAATGTTTATTTATTTTGAGAGAGAGAGAGCACACATGTGTGCACGAGCAGGGGAGGGTCAGAGAGAGAGAGCGAGAGGGAGAGGGAGAGAGAGACACCCATGAAGTCTCTGCGCCGCCAGTGCAGAACCCGATGCGGGGCTTGAACTCTAAAACTGCAGGATCATGACCTGAGCCAAAACCAAGAGTCAGACACTTAATTGACTGAGCCACCCAGGCGCCCCCTAAACCTCTTTTATTTAATACTAAAACATAATATTAAGATTTAATGAAGGTAGGTGGTGGGTACCCAGGCATTCATTATTTTACTTCCTATTCTTGTCTCTATGTCAGAAAGAATTCGTATTTTAAAAAATAAGTTAAAAGAGATGAGCAAAGCATAAGAAATCATGTATATGTATATATTTTATAGGAATAATTAAAGTCACATATATGTTGGAATAAGCATGCAAAAAATATGCACCTGACTCTTAAGATTGTGTCTAGAGGATTGCATTGCAACCTACTACCACTATCTGCTACATTTGCAACTTTTTGTTTTGTTTTACAATAAGCATGCATTAAGCAGTAAAAATATATATATATTTTAAGTAGGGACAATTAAAAAGAAATCAAGGGAGCCTGAACACAACCCTAGTCTTCTTTAGGAAAACTCAAAGCAACAACAGTTAAGACAAAAGAAAGAACATACTGGAAAATGCTATTTTCAAGCAAACACTCTCTGAATGTATTATTCTGCTACGTTATGTCAAAAAGCTGGGAGAAGCGATAAACAAATCAATGCAAAATGTAGTTATTTTCTTGTGTTCGTGCTCAGCATTTCCATTGTTGCAGTGGGCAAAACTGAAGGGATAAAATGTCATAATTTTGATTAAAGGGAAGGCTAAAGGGAAGGCTACGCTATCCTATGGCAGCTGGCCTTGAAGATTAGGCCACCCTTAGGCTGTAATTGGATAATGCTGGCCTTGTTGATTTGAAGTAGAAGGCTAATCTAGGCAGTTTACAGTAACAAGGAAACTGTTAAGATTGCTGGCATGGTACAGGAAAAGAAAAAACAAAATGTAGCAGGAGACTGGGACAGTCCTCTTGCCTGTATCTCACGCCAATGGCAGGTATCATTTACTGTACATTGGGTTGCAAGGATGTTTATATTCCATATAAATATTGTATATTTTTGCAAGTATAAAAATCTTGGCATAGACCATGAACATATTGTATCATGAATACAATAATATGCATTTTGTGTATGAGGGTTCATTTTAAACAGAAATCATAGTTCTGGGATGTCAACTTTGTGCTGTGTGAGCATATTTTGAACAGAAATACATCACACATAACAGAGATATAGGAGAATTACACTCTTTCAGGATTATGTGGCAACCTCATTATGAACATATTTTATAAAACATACCCATGAGTGGGTTCATTATCTTTAACGGGAAAAGAGAATTGCCATAATCATAATTCATAGTCCTATTGCTGAGATGGGAAGGAGTCATATGGTGGCTTTTGGAAGAGACGACCAAAAGGGGGGAAAAAAGGATCTGCATCAAATACTGCAATGTCATATACATAGTTTTTCCAACATGGGTAGTGTATTTCTCATTAAATATTATTAAACCTTATTTCACTTAGCATAATACCCTCCAGTGAAATAAGTCAGTCAGAGAAAGACAGATATCATATGTTTTCACTCATATGTGGAACTTGAGCTGAACAGAGGACCATGGGGGAAGGGAAGGGGAAAAAATAGTTTCAAACAGAAAGGGAGGGAGGCAAACCATAACAGACTCTTAAATACTGAGAACAAACTGAGGGCTGATGGGGGGGCAGGGGAGGGGAGAAATGGGTGATGGGCATTGAGGAGGGCACTTGTTGGGATGAGCACTGGGTGTTGTATCCCACGATGTTCATGTATCCCACTGGGTGTTCATCCCGCGATGACTCACAGGAATCCCCTGGGAACCCCCAAAACCGAGAGCACACTTTACTCACTGTATGTTATCTCACTTGACAATAAATTAAAAAAAATTTTTTTTAATTTAAAAAAATAATTAAATAAAGAGGTTCTCATTGCTAGAAAGATACGGAATTTGGACAGTATCAAGTAAAATGATTTCCATTCCCTTATTTCTTCAACTTTTGTTCATTCACGGAAACTATGATTTAATTATACTACACAGCATTGGAAAGCCCCGACTCTGGAAACCAGATGCCTAATTACCTAGCTTTGCCCTACCATGAACTATCTTTCTGACTTTGGCCACGTTTCTTAACTAACCCTTAATTACTTCATCTGTAACACTGTATAAAAATAATTCCTATTGGGGCGCCTGGGTGGCTCAGTCGGTGGGGCGTCTGGCTTCGGCCCAGGTCATGATCTCATGGTTTGTGGGTTTGAGCCCCACATCGGGCTCTCCGCTGACAGCTCAGAGCCTGGAGCCTGCTTTGGATTCTGTGTCTTCCTCTCTCTCTCTCTCTCTCTCTCTCTCTCTGCCCCTCTCCGGCTCATGATCTGTATGTCTCTCAAAAATAAATAAACGTTGGGCGCCTGGGTGGCTCGGTCGGTTAAGCGTCCGACTTCAGCTCAGGTCAGGATCTCGCGGTCCATGAGTTCGAGCCCTGCGTCAGGCTCTGGGCTGATGGCTCAGAGCCTGGAGCCTGCTTCCGATTCTGTGTCTCCCTCTCTCTCTGCCCCTCCCCCGTTCATGCTGTGTCTCTCTCTGTCCCAAAAATAAATTAATGTTAAAAATAAAATTTTTAATAAATAAACGTTAAAAAAATTTTTTTAATTCCTATTTATACTCTTTCAAGTGAATCAAATGACAAAGTCCAAGTAAAGCAATTTAGTATATACCTGACATGTAGTAGGTACTCAATAATCATTATCTAATAATAATGAATATATTCTCAAAAAAATAAATATTATTAAGCCTAATAGGCAAAGTTTAAAAGATAACGTTATACCAGCATTTCCCCCAAATGGATATGGAAATTTCCCAAAATGGGCTTCTCAAAAGGACAGGACAGCATGAGGTCCACATGGACCTCAATCCCCTTCAGGAAAAGTAGTCTCTGCCAACAGGCTTCACCTGATGCAGAAACTGCCCTCAAGTTAAAAACTGCTGTGAAATTTGGCAGCATTTGTTAACATTTTAAATATTCATAACCTTTGAATATAGTCTTTAGACCTGTAGGAAACTGTTTTACAGAATCCCGTAAGAATACAAAGATGAATGCATAAGGATCTTTACTGCAATGGTGTTCAGGGTGTTTTGCAATAGCTAAAATGTTCATGGCATCCCAAACATTCATCAGTAAGGATCATCCATAAGATATTTAAATAAATCATGGCATACAAACTCAACACCCAAAAAACAAATAATCTAGTGAAGAAATGGGCAAAAGACATGAATAGACACTTCTCCAAAGAAGACATCCAGATGGCTAGCAGACATGAAAAAAATGCTCCACATCACTCATCATCAGGGAAATACAAATCAAAGCCACAATGAGATACCACCTTACACCTGTCAGAATGGCCAGAAATTAACAACTCAGGCAACAACAGATGTTGGCCAGGATGCAGAGAAAGAGGATGTCTTTTGCACTGCTGGTGGGAATGCAAGCTGGTGCAGCCACTCTGGAAAACAGTATGGAGGGTCCTCAAAAAACTAAAAACAGACCTACCCTACAACCCAGCAATTGCACCACTAGGCATTTATCCACGGGATACAGGTGTGCTGCTTCAAAGGGGCACATGCACCCCAATGTTGATAGCAGCACTAGCAACAATAGCCAAAGTATGGAAAGAGCCCACATGTCCATCAATGGGTGAATGGATAAAGAAGATGTGATAGATAGATAGATAGATAGATAGATATACACACACACAATGGAGTATTACTCAGAAATCAAAAAGAATGAAATCTTGCCATTTGCAACTACGTGGATGGAACTAGAGGGTATTATGCTAAGCGAAATCAGTCAGTCAGAGAAAGACAAATATCATATGACTTCACTCATATGAGGACTTTAAGAGACAAAACAGATGAACATAAGGGAAGGGAAGCAAAAATAATATAAAAACAGGGAGGGGGACAAAACATAAGAGACTCTTAAATACAGAGAACAAACAGAGGGTTGCTGGAAGGGTTGTGGGAGGGGGGATTGGCTAAATGGGTAAGGGTACTATGAAAGAAACTGGAAATGTTGTCAAAGAATACCTTCACAATCAAGGAGGCCCAGAAATTTCAGATAAATTTTACCAAATCTTCAAGTACTAAATAACTCTGATATTATTTCACCTGTTTCATGGCAGGAAAGAATCCAAATTATCTTCTTCAAATTTCAGAGAAAGCTTGGGCTCAGTCTCACTTATGAATATCAACACAAACATATTATACCAGATATAAACAAATAGAATTAGGCAGCCTATTGAAAGAATAACACACCAACGACCAAGTGGTCTATTTCTAAAAGAAAGAAATGTTTAACGTGAAGAAACCCATCAATATAATTCACTATATTAACAGATCAAGGGAGAAAAATACCACGATCATTTTTATAGATGCTGAAAACATATTTGACAAAATTCAACATTGATTGCATATTTCAAATGCTGTTAGTAAACTGGGGATAGATAGAGACTTGCTCAACATGATATTTAAAACCATTTGATACTGATGTGTAAACAGAAAGACAGACATAGCAACAGACCAGAATATGGTCCAGAAATAGAGACAAACATATACGGAACGGTGGAATAAAAGCTACATTTCAAATCAGTGAAGGAAATGGTTATATTCAACAAATGGCATTGTGACAACTGGCTAGATGTATACTAGATCCCTACCACACTTCTTGTACCAAAATACATTACAGATGGGATTAGTTCTTAAGAAACAAAAATATATTAGGAAAAATTAACTGGATATGTTTAGGACTTTGGAATAAGAAAGGTCCCTTTAAATAATACACAAAATACAAAGCCATAAGGAAAATGTTTATATACTTGACTACATTAAAAATTAAAATGTTCTGCAGGAAAAAACACTCCTTACCTCAAAATGATTCTAGATGGATCAAAGATTTAAACATTTTTTTAAATCATAAAAAACAATGAGAGTTTTTAAAAAATAATTCCTAAGTGGGGAAGAACTTTCCCAATAGGGCATCAAATCTAGAAGCTATCAAGAAAATATTGAAAAATTTGAATGTCTGAAAATTTAAAAGGTCTGCCTAGAAAAAAACACTAAAACCACAGTTAAAAGACAGCCTGGACAAATTCTGGCAATTCATATGAAACATAGTACTAGTTTCCTTAATATATAAAGAACTCCTACAATTCAAAAAGGAAAAGGCCAACAAAAATAGCCACTGGGTGGCTCAGTTGGTTAAGTGTCCAACTTCAGCTCAGGTCATGATCTTGAAGTTCGTGAATTCGAGCCCCACATCAGGCTCTGTGCTGCCAGCTCAGAGCCTGGATTCTGCTTTGGATTCTGTGTCTCCCTCTCTCTCTGTCCCTCCCCTGCTCATGCTCTGTCTCTCTCTCTCTCTCTCTCTCTCTCTCAAAAATAAATAAACATTTTTTTAATTGTTAATAAATTAATTAAAACAAATAAAATGTGTTTTTAAAAAAAGATAGACAAAGGATATGGACTGACAGTTCACAAAAAAAGGGTATTGGTTTTAGAATGTCAAAACTATTAAAGTTCACGCATATTAAAAAGATGCACTTACAATGACATACCATTTTCACCTATTAAACTGTGAAAGATCCAAAAGTTTGATAACACTATTTTTTTTTAACATTTTATTTATTTTTGAGAGAGGGAGAGACAGAGCATGAACAGGGGAGGGTCAGAAAGAGGGAGACACAGAATCTGAAACAGGCTCCAGGCTCTGAGCTGTCAGTACAGAGCCCGACGCGGGGCTCGAACTCATGGACAGCGAGATCATGACCTGAGCCGAAGTCGGCCGCTTAACCGACTGAGCCACCCAGGCACCCCTGATAACGCTATTTTTGATGAGGGTGTAAGAAAACAGGCACTCTCACACTTCTGACAGAAATGTAAATTGATGCAACCAGCCCAGAGATCAATTTAGCAATACCTATCAAGATTTAAAATAATTGACCCAGTAACTATATTTCATAGAATTTATAGTACTGTTATACTCCCACATTTATGAAACGACATATATATGGGGTTATTTATTGCAGTACTGTTTGCAACAGTGTTGCAAACAACCACATTCCCGTCAAATAGGGGACAGTTAAATTTTTTTTTAATTTTTTTAGTGTTTATTTATTTTTGAAGGAGAGAGAAAAGACAAGAGTGCAAGCAGGGGAGGGGCAGAGAGAGGGAGACAGAATCCGAAGCAGGCTCCAAGCTGTCAGCACAGAGCCTGACACAGGGCTCGAACTCACGAGCTATGAGATCATAACCTGAGCCAAAGTCAGATGCCCAACCCACTGAGCCACCCAGGTGCCCTGGGGACAGTTTAAATAAATAAAAGATCACGGCACCTGGTCGGCTCAGCCAGTAGAGCATGCAACTCTTGATCTCGGGGTTGTGAGTTCATGCCTGAAGTTGGGCGTACAGCTTACTTAAAAATAATAGATAGATAATAGATAGATAGATAGATAAAAGATCTATATGATTATATTCTACATGATCTCTAGAGGACACATGAAAAATGGTAAAAGCTATTTCTGAGGAAGCAAACTCATAGACTGGGGTTCAGTGATTACAAGGAGACTTACTTCCTACTGTATACATTTTTCAAAATACTCCTTGAGGTTTTTATTCTGTCCATAATTTACCTATTTTGGGGTTTGTGGTTTTTTTGTTTTTATTTTTTAGAGCGAACACAAGCAGAGGAGAGGGGCAAAGGGGGGGGGAGAGAGAGAGAGAGAGAGAGAGAGAGAGAGAGAGAGAATCTTAAGCAGGCTCTAAGATCAGCACAGAGCCCAACATAGGACTTGATCCCATGATCTTGGGATCAGGACCTAAACCGAAATCAAGAGCAGCACTCAAACAACTGAGCCACCCAGGAGCCCCTGATTTTTTAAACTATTTTTATGTATTTAATAAACTCGTAGAAACTGGCATATGCCAAACACTATCAGCTTTCCAAATATTAACTCAGGTATTTTTCTTAACAACCCTATGAGGTAGTACTATTATTGTCTCCATTTTACAGATGATGAAACCCAAGCATATAGGGTCACATTATGACTTCTGTGGACCCCGGGTATTTTGGATGTTGTGGAACAATTCCATCATAAAAAATATTGAAAATTATATTTTAAAACTGCTTTTGTATGTAACAACAAATATAATACCAGGCTGGATTCATTTTGTTTTAAGTTGATTTATTTTGAGAGAGAGAGAGAAGTGTGTGCGAGCAGGGAAGGGGTAGAGAGAGAGGGAGAAAGAGAATCCCAAGCAGGCTCCATGCTTGGCAAGGAGCCCCACAAAGGGCTTGATCTCACAACCGTGAGATCGTGACCTAGTCGATATCAAGAGTTGGACACTTAACCAACTGAGCCACTCAGGCGCCCCTGGATTCATTACTATATACTCATTAGTTTTAAATTTTTTTTTTTAACGTTTGTTTATTTTTGAGACAGAGAGAGACAGAGCATGAAAGGGGGAGGGTCGGAGAGAGAGGGAGACACAGAATCCGAAGCAGGCTCCAGGCTCCGAGCGCTCAGCACAGAGCCCGATGCGGGGCTCGAACTCACCGACCGCGAGATCATGACCTGAGCTGAAGTTGGATGCTTAACCGACTGAGCCACCCAGGCGCCCCATATACTCATTAGTTTTATATTCATTTTTACTTCTGATTTTAAAGGAAAGTAAAACATTTATGGGCTCATAAAAGTATAATAGGTCTTAGGCATTGTGTCTCCTGCAGGCAACAGAGAAGCTAAGTAACTTATCCAAGGAAACACAGCCAGTAAGTGGTAAAACTGGGATTTGAACCCAGGAAGCGTGGTTTCAGAATCGGAGCTTTTAATCTGTATGCTAGATAAATAAAGCAAATCATAGGGGGGAAATTATGTAGTTTATATATATGTTGACATAAAATTACCTAAAGACAAATTTTTTTTCATTTTTTTTTAAGTAGACTAAAAACAAAAAATAGGTTTTACATCCAGCGTGGGGCTTGAACTCATGACCCAAAGATCAAGAGTCACATGCTCTACTGACTGAGCCAGGCAGGAACCCCCCTAAAGACAAATTAGCTGAAGAAATCATGGAGGAAAATAGTGTACATATTATGTTTTATAAAAAGAAGGTTTACATACACATGCTATCTCTTGAAGAACGTATTTCATTTGTTTTTAAGTTTTATTTATTTATTTTAAGAGAGAGAGAGAGAGAGAGAAGCAAATGAGCAAGTGAAGGGCAGAGAGGGAGAGAGGGAGAGAGAATCCCAAGCAGGCTCCATGCTGTCAGCACAGGGCTCAAAATATAAGTTAAAGGGGCACGTGGGTGGCTCATTCGGTTAAGTGTCTATCTTTGGCTCGGGTCATGATCTCAGTTCATGTGTTCAAGCCCCGCATCAGGCTCTGTGCTGACAGCTCAGAGCCTGGAGCCTGCTTTGGATTCTGTGTCTCCCTCTCTGTCTGTTCCTACCTGCCTTGTGCTCTCTCTCTCTCTCAAAATAAATGAATAAACATTTTTTAAAAATTAATAATAAATAAATATCTGGAGAAAAGGACTGGGGAACTGGGAGCCTGGGGAACTTACTTTTTCATTGTATGTGCTTTTGTGCCATTGGATTTTTTTTTTTTTTTTTTTTTTACTGTGAGTATATGTTTACTGATGAGAAAACTGAGGCCCAAACAAGGTTACGTAACTTGCTCAAGGTTATACAGGTAGTAATGAAACCAATTGTATACAAGTATGAACTATTCAGCCAATCAATAATACATTGTTGTTTCTAAGTATAAACCTTTGAATGTATCCCTGTTAAATTTCATCATTTGTATCCATAGCCAGTTAGCTAGGCTCTTTTTGCATCATGATTCTGGATCCATCGCATTTATCTTTATGATCCCCTTAAACCTGGCAAGCATGCTTTCCGTATTTCCACCCACATTGTTGTTGAAAATGTTTAACACATGACAAAGCTTAAGCAGTGCTCTGCTGGTGGGACTAGGCATTTCTCCAGGATCTCATCAATCCATCTCTTTGGGTAATGAGCTAGCTACCAATCCAAGTGATTGTACCATCTATCAATTCCACTCACATCTTCCCACTTACCCTTGCCCAAAGGTTATCTGAAGATCCAAATGTTTTACTGCAGTGTCCATAGCATTCCCTTGTTCAGTAAGCTATTCTGAAACCCCTTTTACAGTGGGTAGTTAAAATTAATAAATGGTTGGTTTCTTTACCACGTTCTATAGGCTTCTGAAATTTACAGTGTCGCCAATCCCCCAGAACTCAGGCAAACTAATTCAGGAAGACCGATCTCCACCCCCAAATTTCTCATAACAGGTTTGAACAGAACATTTTAAAAAACAGAGCTATACAACTGTTTCCCCCACTGGAATCAACCCACTGCCACCCAAAATAACCCAGACAACTGAACACAGCAGCTGGCAAAGGGCCGGGCGTCTCTAGCCATGGGGGGAAGGGAGGTAAATGCGCGCTGCCGAAGAAGCACTCTCTGTGACAACTCCTCGCTCCATTTCTAGCGATAACACACAGGCTACAGTCAAAGTGTTGGGAGAAGAATATTTTCTGGTTTCCCCTGTAATCACACACTATGGCATTGAATGTACATGGGTAGCCCTAACTGAACACAACTGCCTAGTTTCTGAAAAGTTTACTGTAAAGTAGAATTTAAGGAATTCATCTTTTCATTGACTTACCCACCAAATTGGAGCCACGATGCCCTGCAAAGTGTTTTGTTCCCTGGTTGTTAAAAAAAAAAAATTACACTTACAAATGCAGCAGAATTTTCAAATACATATTTTAGAGGGAAAAATGTGATTAACACTAAAATAATAAATAACATGCTTTACTCAAAATGTCAGAGTACAATGACTAAAAGCAAAAACAGTAATGTGTCAGAGATTCCGGTAATAGAATTACCTAACTAATACTGCCTCACGTATCGTTCCTCTATGAAAGCTCAATTTTGCACCATTTCTAATATTTTCCCCGTTTTAGATTTGCCATCCCCTTTTCAGACCTCTTCATCAGATGAAGTCTATATGGCCTGTGAAATGATTGCTTTGATAGAAGATAATGATGCATAAAGTAGGTCTGTTCAAATATGCAGTTGACTGGCAGCTGCTTAATTAATGTCTAAAGAATTATTAGTAAATTAAATTGTGACTATACTATTCCCAACCTAATGGTAAAAAGGGTAGTAGTGCTCTCATTAAGACATGTTATTGTATCAAAACAGTGGCTGTTGAGATTGACAAAATGCTGGTCATAGTTACATATTAACTCTGTGCTGTCATTTATCGCTCCAGGATAGAGTAATGACAGCTAACTTTTACTGAGCATTCACTGTGTACTATATCCCAGATACTATGGGAAGTGCTGTACGTGCATTATCACATTTCAGGCTGATAACAACCCTATAAAACAAAAAGCATTGGTATCACCATTTTATAGAAGAAATTGAGGCACAGAGGAGCTAAGTAATTTGACAAGGATCACAGTAAGTGGTAGAGTCTGATATGAAACCAGACTAATTTCAGAGCCGGAATTCAACCGCTACACTAGGGAAAGAATTGGGCATTTCTATTGATGATGGATGGGGGGGGGGGGGCGGGCAGCAGATATAACAGCAGCAACTTTGTCTTTTAAAAAGAAAATGAAGTTGCATGGGGTGCCTGGGTGGCTCAGTCGGTTAAGCATCCGACTTTGGCTGGGGTCATGATCTCATGGTCCGTGAGTTTGAGCCCCGCGTCGGGGTCTGTGATGACAGCTCAGAGCCTGGAACCTGCTTTGGATTCTGTGTCTCCGTCTCTGCCCTTCCCCTGCTTGCTCTCTCTCTCTCTCTCTCTCTCAAAAATAAACATTAAAAAAATGAAGTTGCAAAACATGAGCACACACAATTGCTGTTTGTATTTACTACATAAATGTCTTGATTTCAGTTTCTCTAAATCAATGACAAATGAGAGACATCTATTTAACTGAAGCTGGACTCTGTCAATATACTATGTATCTGTAAATGGTTTTTAATTAGGTTAAAATTGAACTCCACTACCCCCACACAAACATTGTGGCTTGATGTCTTTGGGACAAGTAGCCGACAGCACGTTTTTATAGAGAAGCACTACAAAGAGAAACGGGAAAGACTGTTTTCCTGGAGCTTGGCTGAGGACTATGGCGGGAAAGGCCTGGAGCACACTAGTCCAGTGCTCTCAAGACTCAACCCTCATGTGAATATAAATTATTGCAAATTCTTACACAGCTAAAAATAACAATCCTTACTTTACAGGAGATTCAGTAGAACACAATTCTAACTAAATATGTTAATATACCTAATACTGCTATTTCAGATTATTGTTTTATGGTCAAGAAGTCATATTAGAAAATAGGGATTCTAAAACAATGATCTTCTTTTTTGAGTGATGTACTTAAAAATATATATATACTAACCAGTTGAGCTGTATCCCGACCTCAGAACTATACACGGGTCCTTCTTCCAACCCCCCAGCTTGCAAAATAATCTCTCTTCTTTATAAAATCTCTCAAAGTTCCTCTTGAATAACAATTGCCTGATTATCACAAAACCAGCCCTATATCTTTTCCCTTAAAGTATATGCAAATCACCTATTTTCACTCTCTAAAATAAATCTCCTGTCCACATCCCAAATCAGTTACTGCTTTTATGCTGTTTCTCTTGATTAAGGAGTGGTAGCAATTATTATTATTTCTAGTATTAGTCATGGTTTCCAGGGAATAGCGAGGCTATAATTCATGCTTTACTGCAATGGGTAAATCAGGCAAGTGAAAAACAGCACGAGCCCATAATTTAAATCCTCTTTGAGTTCTTAATCTAAGCCTCTGACATTTGAATTAGGAACAGTAATATATGGTTAAAATTAAACCACGAAGCAAGCCCATATAAATGACTATAAAATCTAACTCTATCACCCAGAAACTCATAAATTAAGACACAAGATTAAAACTCTGCTTTTAATTCTTAGTATTATACCTTAATGCTGCAATATATAACATGCTAAATAGATGTATATTTTGTTTTCATTTACATTGCATGTTACATAGAGTAAGGCCTTTTGATCTTAACTAAAAGCCTGTAATCTGCAGCTGACAAGTTATTCCTCTGAAAACACATTTTTCCAATTAATGAAAAACCAGAAAGCATTTTTATGTCATTAAATCTACACTCCATTTATTCTAAGTAAGAGGAATTATATCCTCTTTTACTCTTGGTTGTGATTTAAGTCTAGACTCTTTCCCATCCTCTTTTTTCCCTTTGATGCTGGTTTTCTAAGAATCATGGATCAGCGTAAATTGCGTGAGATGGAAATACTGCTTATAAAGAGAAACATCACCACACTATTTCAGACGATGAGCGGGTAGGTGGTCTTTCATTCTCCGTCCCCATGCTATGTATGAATGGCTGCCCCATTGGGAGTGGCAACCAACATTTCCCTTTTGTTCTATTGTTCTATTACAGGACCCCCCCCCCCCCCCCCCGCCCTTTTCTTAGCTCCTCTTTGTCCCATGCTACATTGCCTCCACTATAACCCCTTCCACCCAGCCCCAGTCCCATCTGGCCTAAGTGCTGGCAGGCAAATGGTGACAGGAAAAAGAAAGGGAATGCTACTCAAGAGATCAAGAGATGGAGAGGAACTAACGTTCCTTGAATACTTGTTTTGTGCCAGGGGCTGGGCCAAGCATTTTTATGTGCCATGTCATTTAATTCTGTACCAACCCTACAAAATTGGAACTACTATCTTCAGTTGTACAGATGATGAAACAGAGGCCACATGGATCCTTTACAAAATATGCCCAACACTTACACAGCTAACACAGGTCATAAAAGAAACAAGGGTTCGGGGGCACCTGGGTGGCTCAGCCGGTTGGGCATCCGATTTCGGCTCAGGTCATGATCTCACGGTTCCTGGGTTCGAGCCCCGCGTCGGGCTCTGTGCTGACAGCTCGGAGCCTGGAGCCTGCTTCGGATTCTGTGTCTCCCTCTCTCTCTGCCCCTCCCCAGCTCACACTCAGCCTCTCTATCTCTCTCAAAAATAGACATTAAAAAAAAAATGTTTTAAAGAAACAAGGGGAATCAAAACACTTAAAGAAAGGCAAATTCTGCTTATCTTCCTCCTCACCACATCTCTCCAGCCCTCAACCCCAGGGCTCATCTTCCTGAGACCAGCAGGACCAGTTGTCTCCAGCCTAGTATTCTCAATGAGCCTTCAACTGTAACTCTTAATATTACCTTAAAGTTAACTCTTAAATGGTACCTACAATAAGGCCATACACACAGTCTCAGAGACAAATGAAGGGATGGAAAGGTCTTTGGACTTCCATTTCCAGGAATATGGAAGACTAGGTCTCCTAAAAAAAAATCTCCTCCTACAAAATACCTAGAAATTCTGTAGGTTTGCTTTTATTTTTTTAAGTTTATTTAGTTTGAGAAAGAGAGAGGGAGGGGCAGAGAGAGAGAGAGGGAAAGAGACAATCCCAAGCAGACTCCACACTGTTACGCAGAGCCCGACACAGGGCTCGTTCCCACGAACTGTGAGATCACGACCTGAGCCAAGATCATGACCTGAGCCAAAATCAAGGGTTGTTTAACTGACTGAGGCACCCCTGTAGGTTTGTTTTGAATCCTTTTGATGTGTAACATAACTCAGCCATCAAGAAAGAAGAGGAAATCTCCAAAAGTCAAAAACAAAAAAAGATGCTGAAGGCAGAACAGTAAACAGATGTTAACGCTTCAACAGCCCTGGGTGTTTTCATACTTGTCTGTAACCAATATTCAAAGAGATATTAGCAGAGAAATGTTCAGAATTTATGAAAGTTATGAATCCTCAAATTCAGAAGGCACAAACCAAAAGCAGGATTTGAAAAAGAGAAATTCCAAGTTGTAAAGGAAAAACTCAGATTTGTTCTTCCTATGTAGGGAAAAACCTCAATCTAGTCTGATGGGGTTTTGGGGTGATGGAGCGGGGTGGAGCTGACAGCCAAGAAAGCATTCTTGAAGACATCTTTGGTGCAAAAAGGTGATTTTATGAAAGCATGGGGACAGGATGTGTGGGCAGAAAGAGCTGCATTGGGGTTGTGACGAATAACTGATTATATACCCTTAAATTGGGAGGCTGTTAGGGACAGCATACGTCTCTAAGATATTTTGGAAGCAAGGTTTCCAGCACCTTGGGGGGTCAGCTGTTGCTAGGGAAACATCATTTATTACCATTTAATAAAACCTCAGTCATGAGACCCTTTAGATGTATATCAGGGGCCAGAAGCCTGGAGTATGATTGCCAGCATATATCTTGGGGGAGTTGAGATAAAGGAAGTTTCCAAAGGAATTTTTATATGGTACAGTAGACTTATAGGATCCTGGGGGGTCAGGATAATGTTAAGCCAAGACTGCCTTTTGCCCCTAGCAAAGTGTCATCATCGAGGCAGCTGAGCTCCCAGAGGGAGGACACTCTCCTGGTCTCAAGGACTTGTCAATGGGCTGTAGGCAGCAAGGGAATTTAATTTTTCATTTGCCTTAGTTTGTCACATCACCATGGCAAGCATGTAAACCCCTTCCATCTTGGTGAGGGTGATATTAGGGCTTCAGGAGACAGAGTCTATAGGTTTCTGGAGATTAGGCTATGGAGAAGGTTGACTTTTTCTTGCAGTTTACTCAGTTATCCATGAACTGAAGGACACTCCTGTCCTGCACGACTGTGATCTCTATCGGTCAACTATCTGCTTTCTTTCCTTTCCCCTGTCCTTGGGCAGCCAGGAGTGTCCGAGGAATATCACACATATCCCACCTGGTGGGGGCAGGGGAGTGGCAGTGCTGTTAGCATGTACTTTGCCTTCAGCTCGCCCCACACTCCCTTATCATAGTCTACCTAGCGTGTTGGGAAAAACTCAGTTCTCCCCTCCTGTGTTTCTTCTTTACTTTTTTACAAAGACACCCTACTCACACAGAACACTTCCCTTCTGACACTTCTGGTCACCAAATGCAGGTTTTTACCCACACCAAGCAACGCTCTGTGACACCAGCCAGGTATCCCATAATTTAACCCCATTCTAACACTATCTTTGAGATAGTGCCAGACCTCACAGGTTAAGGACTCAGGTCCCACAAGACTGCTCACCCTCCCACTGCCTACTTCAGATGCCAATGCAAGTAGTAGGCCCCCAGGTCACTCATAACTTCCATCCGATTTGACTACAAATGGGAGGTTGCCATGACTCCGTCTTCAGGTTCAATTAATTTGCTAAAGTGGCTCACAGAACATAAAGAAACACATTTACCAGTTTATAAAGAGATATGACAGAAGATACAGATGAACAGTCAGATGAAAAGACACATATGGCCAATTCCCAAACAAAGGAACTTCTGTCCCCACGGAGTTGGGTTCATCACCCTCCCCGTGTAGACGTGTTCACCAACCTGAAAGCTCTCTGGGATTTTACGGAGACTTCATCATGCAGGCATGACCAATTATTAGCCCCGTTCCCAGCCCCTGTGCCCGCTCTGGAGGATGGGGTTGAAGCTGAAAATCCCAAGCTACTAATCACGGCTTGGGCTTTCTGGTGACCAGCCCCCACCCAAGAGCCATGCAGGACCCCATGCGGAGTCACTCCAACAGCACAAAAGATGCTCTTAATGCTCCTATATTAGGAAATCACAAGGGTTTTAGGAGTTCGGTGCCAGGAACTGGGGGCAGAGACCAATATATATGTTTTCTTTTATCTCACACAAATCTAAACATATTGCTGTCAAATATCAAAAACAAAATATTTTAGAGCATCCAGAAGGAAAAATAGATTATTATAAAGAAAAACTGACAGCAGGCATGTCAACAGCAACAATAACAGAAGAGGGGCACCTGGCTGGCTCATGCGACAGAGCGTGTGACTGTTGATCTCAAGGTTGTGAGTTCAAGCCCCACAATGCATGTAGACATTACTTAAAAAAATAAAATATTTAAAAAAAAAAAAAAAAAAAACCACCCGGGAAGGATACCTGGGGGGCTTAGTAAGTTAAGTGCCTGACTCTCGATTTCGGCTCAGGTCATGATCTCACGGTTCCTGGGTTTGAGCCCGGCGTCGGGCTCTGTGCAGACAACTCAGAGCCTGGAGCCTACTTCGGATTCTGTGTCTCCCTCTCTCTCTCTGCCCCTCCCCTGCTTGGGTTCTCTCTGTCTCTGTCTCTCTCTCTCTCTGTCTCTCTCTCTCTCTCTCTCAAAAACAAATAGGGGCGCCTGGGTGGCGCAGTCGGTTAAGCGTCCGACTTCAGCCAGGTCACTATCTCGCGGTCCGTGAGTTCGAGCCCCGCATCAGGCTCTGGGCTGATGGCTCGGAGCCTGGAGCCTGTTTCCGATTCTGTGTCTCCCTCTCTCTCTGCCCCTCCCCCGTTCATGCTCTGTCTCTCTCTGTCCCAAAAAAAATAAATAAAAAACGTTGAAAAAAAAAATTTAAAAAAAAAAAAAACAAATAAACATTATGGGGCGCCTGGGTGGCCCAGTCAGTTGAGCATCTGACTTCGGCTCAGGTCATGATCTCGCAGTTCGTGAGTTCAGGCCCCAAGTTGGGCTCTGTGCTGACACCTCAGAGCCTGGAGCCTGCTTTGGATTCTGTGTCTCCCTCTCTCTCTGCCCCTCCCCCATTCACACTCTATCTGTCTCTCTCAAAAATAAACATTAAAAAAAAAGAATTAAAAACATAAAAAATAAATAAACATTAAAAAAATATGTGAAGCAAAACTAATGGAACTAAAAGGAGAAATAAAAAAATCTACATTTATTGTTGAAGATTTCAATACCCCTCTCTTACTAATTGACATAACAAGTAGACAGAAAATCAGCAAGGATATAGAAGAACTCAACACCATCAACCAAGAGGATCTAATAAACATTTGTTGAGCATTCTACCCATCAGCAGGATACACATTCTCTTCAGATACCCATGGAACATATATCAAGATAGGCCCTATCCCAAGCCATAAAACGCTAACAAATTTCAAATAACTGAAATCATATGGAGTATGTTCTCTGACCACAGTGGAATCAAACTACAAATCAATAAAAAAAAAAAAAAAAAAAAAAAAAAAAAACCCAAAAAAGAAAATTTCCAAACTTGGAAACTGAGCAACACAACTTTTTTTTTTTTTTTTTTAAGATTTTATTTTTAAGTAATGTCTACACCCAACATGGTGCTTGAACTCACAACCCAAGATCCGGAGTTGCATGTTCCACCAACTGAGCCAGCCAGGCACCTCCCCCCACATTTTTTTTTAAAGATTTGATTGATGGATTGCTTGATTGAAGTAAACTCTGCACCCAGTGTGGCACTTGAACTTACAACCCTGAGTTCAAGTGAAAAACTAAGCAACACGCTACTAAAAAACAATCCATGGGGCGCCTAGGTAGCTTAGTCGGTTAAGTGTCCAACTCTTGATTTTGGCTCAGGTCATGATCTCAGACCTGATCTCACAGTTAATGAGTTCAAGCCCCAAATCGGGCTCTGTGCTGACAGCGTAGAGCTTGCTTGGGATTTTCTCTCCGTCTCTCTCTGCCCCTCCCCTGCTTGCTTGCTTGCTCTGTCTCTGTCTCAAAACAAATGAATAAACTTAAAAAACTTAAATAAATAACATAAAATAAAATAAAATAAAATAAAATAAAAAGCAATCCATGAATCAAAGGGGACGTTTCGAGGGAAATAAAAAATATATTGGTATTGAGGGATGCCTAGCTCAGTCAGTTCAGCTCAAGTCATGATCTCACAGTTCATGGGTTCAAACCCAGCATCAGGCTCTGTGCTGACAACTCAGAGCCTACAGCCTGCTTTGGATTCTGTGTCTCCCTCTTTCTCTCTGCCCCTCCCCTGCTTGTGCTCTGTCTTTCTCTCAAAAATAAATAAACATTAAAAAAAAAATTTTAAATATATTGATGTTGAATGAAAATAAGAACACAACATATTAAAATCTGTGGGACACAGCTAAAGCAGTGCTGAGAGGAAAATTTATAGCACTAATAACATATAATTGAAAAAAAAGAAAAATCTGAAATCAATAATCCAAACTCCCACCTCAAGGACCTAGCAAAAGAACAAAATAAATGCAATGAAAAAACATTTAAATAAAATAAGTAAGTAAGTAAATAAATAAATAAATGCAATGCAAGCAGGAAAGAAATAATAAAGATAAGAGAAACCCATGAGATGAAAACAGAAAACAATAGGAAAAAAAAATCAGTGAAACAAAGAGCTGGCTCTTTAGAAAGATCAAAACAATTGACAGACCTCTAGTCAGCCTTACAGAGAAAAGCGAACACACACTTTGTATACCTTGCAAACATCAAAAGGATAACAAGGAAATACTAAGAACAACTGTAAACATGAATTTGTCAATTTCAGTGAAATTAACCAGTTCCTCAAAAAAACACAAATTAGGGGGTGCCTGGCTGGCTCAGTCAGTAGAGTATGTGACTCTTGATCTCAGGGTTGTGAGTTTGAACCCCACGTTGAGTACAGATATTACTTAAAAATAAAATCTTTAAAAAAAACACACACACATTGACACAATTCACTCAACATGAAATAGATCGTTTGAATAACCTTATAACTATAAGGAAATTTATTTAGCATTTTAAAGACTCACTTTAGGGACTACTGGATGGCTCAGTCAGTTAAGCTTCTGACTTGGGCTCAGGTCATGACCTCATGGTTCATGGGTTCGAGCAGTGCATCAGGCTCTGTGCTGTCTTCGGAGCCTGTCAAAGGAGCCTGCTTCAAATCCTTTGTCCCCCCCCACCCCCACCCCCATCCGTACACCGCACTTTCTCTCCCTCAAAAATAAACATTTAAATAAATAAATAAATACAAAAATACATAAAAGGCTTGATTTAAAAGACTTCAATTTAAGGGGTGCCTGGCTGCCTTAGTAAAGCAAATGATTCTTGATCTCAGGGTTGTAAGTTCAAGCCCCATGTTAGGTGTAGAGATTACTTAAAAAAAATAAAATGAATAAATAAATAACTTCAATTAAAAAAAAAATTTTCACATCCACATAGTTTCACTGAACTATTCTACCAAGGCTTTAAAGAATTAACAGCAATTCTATATAATGTTTTCCAGAAAAAAGAAGAGGAAGGGATATTTCCCAAATTACTGTATTGCCCTGATACAAAAACTAAATATAGTACAAAAAGAGAAAACTATGCATTTTATGACCATAGGTGGAAAAATTCTTAAAGTTTTTAGTAAACAGAATTCGGTAACCCATTTAAAAATAAAATATATAGGGGCACTTGACTGGCTCAGTCAGTAGAGCATGTGACTCTTGATCTTGGGGGGTGGGTCATGAGTTTTAGCCTCCATGTTGGGGGTACATTATGCTTACAATGTTTTTTAAATATTAAAAATACACACACACACACACACACACACACACACACACCATGAGCAGAGTTTATTCCAGGAATGCAATGCTGCTTCAGTATTTGAAAATCAAGCAACGCAATCTTCCATGTTAACAAGTTAAAGAAAAATCACACAATCACATCAGTACACACAGAAAAAGCATTTGATAAAATCCAACACTCATTCATAAGAAAAAAAAAACTCAGAAAAATAGGAATAGAGTGGAACTTCCTCAACTTGATAAGGAACATCTACAGAAACCCTACAGCTAACATAGTACTTAATGGTGAAAAACTAGATGCTTACTTCCTATGATCAGGAAGAAGGCAAGGATATCTGCTCTTACCACTCTTATACATCATAGTGCTGAAAATTTTAGTCAGTGCAATAAGGCCAAAAGGAAGGAAGGAAGGAAGGAAGGAAGGAAGGAAGGAAGGAAGAAAGGAAGAAAGAAGGAAAGAAAGAAAGAAAGAAAGAAAGAAAGAAAGAAAGAAAGAAAAACATTGTATGGGGACAGATGCTAGCTACACTTTCGGTGAGCATAGCACAGTGTATAGAGATGTTGAATCCCTATGCTGTACACCTGAAACTAATGTAACATTGTGTGTCAACCAAATTCAAATAGAAAAAAAATTTTGTGTGTGTCAAATAGAAGAAGTTTTTAAAGTAAAGGCATACAGATAGGAAAAGAGGAAATAAAACAGTCCCTATTTGCAGAGGACATGATTGTCTATGCAGAAAATCCCAAGTAGTCTACAAAAAGACTCTTAGAACTATTGAGTTCAGGAAAGTGTCAGGATAGAAGATAATCACATGAAAATGTATCGTATTTCTATATACTACCATTGAACATATGGACACCAAAATAAAAACTATGATACCACTTACAATCATTCAAAAAAGAATTAAATGCTTAGGTGCAAATATAACAAAACATGTACAGGACTTGCATGCTGAAAATTACAAAATGCTGATTAAAGAAATCAAAGATCTAAATAAATGGAAAGACACACTTCGTTCATGGATTGAAAGATCCAACATAGTAAAGAAGTCGATCCTCTCTCAAATAGATATACAGGTTTAATGCAATTGCTGTCAAAATCCAAGCAAGATTTCTTTATATATATAGATAAAATTATTCCATAATTTACATAGAAAGACAAAGTAAGTAGAACAGTTAAAACAATTAAAAAAAATAACGTGGGATGAATCGGTCTACCTGATATCAAAACTTACTGCACAGCTACAGTCATCAGGATTGTGTGATACTGCTGGAGGAACAGAAACATAGATCAATGAAACAAATTAAAAGAGTCCAGAACTAGACCCACACAAATATGCCCAATGTGACAAAGGTGTGATGGAAGAAAGATAGCCTTTTCAATAAATGATGCTGCAGCAACTGGTCATCCCTCAACAACAACAACAACAACAACAACAACAAATCAAACAATCTACGTCGCATGCCTTATATGAATACTAACTCAAAATGGATGAGAAGTTTAAAACTATAAAACTTTTCAGAAAAAAATCTAAGCAAAAAAATCTTACCCTAGGATCTAGGGTAAGCAAAGAAAGAGTTCTTAGATTTGGAACCAAAAGTAGATCCATAAAAGGAAAAAGCGTTGAGTCGGACTTCATCAAAATGAAACTATATTGGGGCTCCTGGGTCCCTCAGTGGGTGGAACATGCAACTCTTGATCTTGGGGTTATGAGTTTGAGCCCTATGTTGGGTGTAGAGATTACTTAAAAATAAAATCTTTAAGAAAGAAAGAAAGAAAGAAAGAGAAAGAAAAGAAAGAAAGAGAGAGAAAGAAAGAAAGAGAAAGAAAGAAAGAAAGAAAGAGAAAGAAAGAAAGAAAGAAAGAAAGAAAGAAAGAAAGACTATTGCTCTGTGAAGGAACATAAAGGCAAGCTACAGAATGGGAGAAAATATTTGCAAAACACATGAATGACAGAGGACTAATAAATGGACTGTATAAAGAACTCTCAAAGTGCAACAGTAAAATACAAACAATCCATTAGAAAATGGGCAAAATACATGAAGAGACATTTGACTAAAGAGGCTATACAGATGACAAAGAAGCACATGAAGATATTTAACAACACTAGCCACCAAGAGGGCAATCAAAACCACAATGAGATATTACTACTCACCTATCAGAAGGGCTAAAATAAAAAAATTATGGCAAATTTCAAATACTGATGAGGATGTATAGAAACTGTATCACTCACACGTTGCTGGTAGGGATATAAAATGGTATAGCCACGCTGGAAAACAGTTTGGCAATTTCTTAAAAAAACTAAACATGAAACTAACATATGACCCAGCAATTGCACTCCTGGGCATCTATCCCAGAAAAATGAAAACATACAAAAACCCACACATGTGTGTTTATAGCAGTTTTTGTCATAACAGTCAAACACTGGAAATAACCCATATGTCCTTCAACAGATGGATGGCTAAACAAACTGTTTAGTGGAATAAACGTCACCTCACATCCATGGTAGTGGCCACTATGAAAAAAAAAAAAAAAGAAAGAAAGAAAGAAAGAGAACAGAAGAACAAGTGTTGGTGAAGATGTAGAGAAATTGGAACCACTGTGCACTGTTTTGGATAATGTAAAATGGAGCAACCACTATGGAAAACAGTGTGGAGTTTCCTCAAAACACTGAAAATAAAACTACCAAATGATCTGGCAATCCCATTTCTGGGTATATAGCCAAAAGAACTGAAAGCAGATCTAAAAAGAAACATTTTCATACCCATGTTCATAGCATTATTCCTAACAGTCAAGAGATGGAAGCAACCCAAATGTCCATCGATGGACAAATGAATAAACAAAATGTGATAAAGACATACAATGGCGTATTATTCCATCTTTAAAAAAAGGAAGGAAATCCTGTCACATGCTACAATACAGACAAACCCTAAGGACATTATGCTGAATAAAATATGCCAGTTACAAAACAAATATTGTAGGATTCCGCCTATATAAGGTATAAGAATAGTCAAGTTCATAGAAACACAACGTACGATGGTGGTTAACCAGAGACTAGTGGGAAGGGGTAAATGGGGAGTTGTTTCATGGGTATAGAATTTCAGCTTTGCAAGATGAAATGAGTTCTTTCTTTTTTTACTGTTTATTTATTTATTTTGAGAGAGAGAGCGAGGAAGGGGCAGAGAGAGAGGAGAGGAGAGGAGAGGAGAGGAGAGGAGAGGAGAGGAGAGGAGAGAGAATCCCAAGTGGGCTCCAAGCTGACATCGTGGAGCCCAACTTGGGGCTTGATCCCACAAGTTGTGAAATCATGACCTGAGACAAGATCAAGAGTCGGAGGCTTGACCGGCTGAGCCACCCAGGCGCCCCTGGATGAAATGAGTTGGGAAGACTGGTCGCACAACAATGTGAATGTACTTAACATTCCTGAACTGTATGCTTAAAATTGGTTACAGTAGTAAATTTTTGTTATGCATATTTTATTTTGTTTTTATTTTTTATTTTATTTATTTTTAATTTATTTTAATGTTTATTTCTGAGAGAGGAAGAGAGAGCTCGAGCAGGAGAGGGGCAGAGAGAGAGGGAGAGAGAGGACCCGAAGCAGGCTCTGCACTGACAGCAGAGCCTGACGTGGGGCTGGAACTCGCGAACCGTGGGATCATGACCTGAGCCGAAGCTGGGTACTCAACCAACTGAGCCACCCAGGCACCGCTGCATATTTAAATTAAAAACATTTTAGGGGCGCCTGGCTGGTTCAGTCGGTAGAGCATGCAACTCTTGATCTTGGAATTATGAGTTCAAGCCCCACATTGGGTCTAGAGATTACTTAAAAAAAATTGTAAATATATATATTTCATATAACTTTCAACCTTTTTGCCTTCATTTCTAGTAACTGCCTATATAGTGTATATACCACAAATCTTTATTTTATACAAACCCAGCGATTATTCTGAACAATTATACTGCACAGTATGGCCTGTATTAAGAAAAAACATTAATCTGTTAAATGTATACACTGGAAATATACCACAATTTTAACCCTCATCCAACATTGATTTTTTTTAATATATCCCCAGGAATAAAATTGGCCATGCTTCTCTCTACCTGAGAGTCCCTGCTCCTCTTCACACATCCCTTTGCAACTACCTTTCCCTTTCTCCAAACTTTGTTCTAATTCCTCACCTTTCTATTATCTCCACTCCACTGCTTTCTACAGAATCCTCACCCTAGGGGTCCTCAACTCAGGAACCTGTCATGTCTACCTCCCATCCCTAATTCAGCATGCATTCGTCTTTTTTTTTTAATTTTTTATGTTTATTTATTTTTGAGAGAGACAGAGTGCAAGCCGGGGAAGGGCAGAGAGAGAGACACAGAATCCGAAGTAGGCTGCAGGCTCTGAACTGTCAGCACACAGCTCAACATGAGGCTTGAACTCACCAACGGCGAGATGCCGTTCAGATGCTTAACCGACTGAGCCACCCAGGCACCCCCAGCCTGCATTCATCTTATTGAGACAGAACCGTGGACCGGGGAAGCTGCCACTAGCTGCTTGGACTTGGAGAATTTGCAATCCTGCTTGTCAGGGATTGGCATGGACTGTTCTAGAACTAGGGTAAGGAGTGCTGAGTTAGCAAGGTAGCAAGGTTTTGGGAACATACTTTTGCATGAGGCTGAAGTCAAAGCTTAGGAACTATCTCCAAATGGGGGGAGGAAAATGTTGATAGATTTGGGTCAAGTTCTCACTAAACATTGGGAGGACAGGCCCCTTTTTTTTTCTGTCCAAAACACAACCACAGTCACTATTAGAAACAGGTAGCCCACAAACAAAGAGACAATTGGTTGAGGGCACCTGGGTGGCTCAGCTGGTTGACCGTCCAGCTTTTGGTTTCGGCACAGGTCACAGTCTCAGGGTGAGGGGATCAAGCCCCACATTGGGCTCCATGCTGAGAGTGGAGCCTGCTTGGGATTCTCTTTCTCCCTCTCTGCCTGCCCCTCTCCCCCCACCCCTCTCTCTCTAAAAAAATTAAAATAAAAATTTTTTGAAAAAGAGAAAGAGAGACAACTGGTCACCTCAACACTGTGCTGCTAACAAATACTAGTCCTTCGTAGAAGTCAGAATAGGTTGAAGTGGATTCCAGATACACAATCTGGCAAATTATCAGCTTTGCACACCAGAGCAGAGAGGCCTGATCTGAATTCCAACTAAATACGCCACTCCAAATTGTTCTGCAACTTGTGGGAAGAGACGCTGCCATTGTTTCACAAGTGCCTCTGGCCAATGGTATCCAGAGCCAGGCTTCTTCCCCTTGTGATCACAAGGGCCAGGCGCTGGATTCAATGCTCTGCCATCGTCACCTTGAAATTCCTAATAATTTTATCTTTGAATTTATAAGTTACTTTCCAGGAGACCATGGATCATGCACATGAACCAAGAAGATCATGTAGAAGAAAAAAGCTTTATATTTAGTACCTTGAATGGCAATTTTGTTCTTGCTTTTGATAAAAGCATTTTCATTTTGCGCTGGGCTTGGCCAATTAGGGAGCCAGTCCTGCACGGCCACCACATTTTCCCAGCAAGACACTCCAACGACTGCCTCGAGGACACTGAGGCACTCTAGCTCTGCTTCAAGGAACCTGGGATTTGATGATTTTTTGTTCCCCCCCCCCCCCACCTTCATTTCACAAAACACATTTATTAGAAGAAAATTAGAAAATACATTTCATCAAAAAAGAAAAACATACAGGGGCGCCTGGGTGGCTCAGTTGGTTAAGTGGCCGGGTTCAGCTCAGGTCATGATCTCACGGTTCATGAGTTCAACCCACACAGGGGGCTCTGTGCTGACAGCTCGGAGCCTGGAGCCTACTTCACATTCTATGTCTCCCTCTCTCTCTCTGCCCTTCCCCTACTCACACTCTGTCTCTCAAAAATAAATAAACATTTAAAAAAATTGAAAAAAAGAAAAATATACAAAACTCATTGCAAATCCTGAGATACAGAGATAAATACACTTTAATACTTTAACATCTCCTTCTAGTGTCATTTGGAGAGTTAGCTGGCCCATGTTCCAGTAACTTTCCAGAGCCTTCTCCAAGTCTCAGCTCTGCCAATCTTAGTGTCACGGGAAAGTAGGGGATGATTGTTTCTTTCTTCCAACTCACTGTACCATCATGCCCTTTTTAACCTTTTATCTGGGGAGCATCATGTTGGACATGATACTTCTCCAAGGAAGCTTACCATTTCCCCAGCCTGCACTTGGGATGCAAAAAAAATGGGCTCTACTACTCGAAGAATCCTTCAGACTTATTTGATATCACTCCATTCTCCTTCCCAGCCCACCCCTTATAGGAACTAGAAAGGATTATATTTGACTTCTTCCTATCTGGACAAGACAAAATGTCCCCTCCTTCTCAAGGTGGCATTCACTCTTTCCATTCCCCAGGGACTTAATGATGGAAAGCAGTCAGATTACTATTAAAAGGAAACACACAGACAGGTATGTGAAAAATTATCCATGTGACATACATTTTAGGACCTTAATACTTGTTACCAAATACCCTACAAAATTTAGAACCCATTTAAACTCCCGGTAGCAATATAGGACATGCCCTTTCTCGTGATCCTCGAACAGTGGACACTAAACTTGCCCAAAACGTTGTGTAAAAATCTTACTTAGTTTGCATTTCTTCAAGTATTAGTGAGATTGACCATTTCTGTCATGTTTATTTGTTCTTTTGTGAATTTCTGGCTTAAGATCTTTGCCCATTATTCTACTCATCCTTTTATATTTTTCTTATTGATTTTTGAGAGCTCCTGATGTCACCAGCTAGACCCCAAGACCTGGCCTTTACTGCCTGCCTGCTTGTACTCACTAACCTTTGTCTTACATTTTCCTCTGAGCTCTTCCTTCTGGCTTTCCTCTGGACTCGGGCAAATGAAACCCCAAACCACCCTCCAGGTGATGGCGGCCAGTGCCCTGAGAAGACCTCCCACTAGCCCAGACCACCCAGGCCTCTTGAGCTAAACCTCTACGAAGCGACCTCTGGAATGACCCACAATTACCTTTACCTCATTATAATACTAAAATCTCTGCCCCAGGAGGAGCACAGGCCTCATTTACATAACATACGATGTATGTATAGACACGTCTCCTTAAAGCGCATGTGTGTGACTTATGCCCACCTCTATATAGGATGACAAGGCTTCCCTATTTAAATATTAACCCTAACCCTAACCCTAAACAAAGGAACCCATCCACCCTCTCTCAGGAGTCACGGCTTTGGAAACCATTTCCCACGATCTCCTCCTTTGCTTCGACTGAAAGTTTTCTCTGTGGGACAACACAACCGGGTGTACTTTCTGTCTCACCAAGGAGCAAAGCTCGTGTTGGTTCGCTTACGCTTAGATATAAAAATACTAACGAGTTGGCCATGTGTCTTTTAATTTTATTTATGGTATGTTTTGCCCCTCAGAATTTTAAAAAATTTTATGAAGTCAAATCTCTACCATCTTATTCCTTTTATATTTACTTTGTCTTCATGTTTAGAAGGGCCTCTGCACATGGATTATATGAATCTGCATCTATAATATACGAATATGTATTTTACTGTTTTCATTTAAGGACACAATGTCTTTTGGTGCAAGATGTACGGTAAGGCTCTTTATTTCACCAAACTATTAACGAGTTGTCGTAATGTCCTGGTGTTCTTTGTAAAGAAGAAAAATCTAGTGCTCTTGATCTCCCAAGGCACCGTGTCTTCAATGGAGTAAGTGTAAGTGACCACCATAAACTTATCTTCTGACATGACACCCACTCTGAGGCAACTAGCTCTAACCTCAGCTCAATCTCCTAAGGCACTTACACATCTGGACTTGAGTGAGTGTGGTAAACAGAAAGGGACCTTCCAGATATACCTTGGGGAGCTACAATATCTGATAATGCCCTCTGCCCTGCTGTGTCACACCCTGACCATTCTCCAAAGACCAATCACTGGGATTCCTCAAGATGTCCTGCCCAGAGTTTCAATAGTCTTGAAGAACTCCCTGTATCTCTGCTGTCTCAACGTATCATTCCTGAGCCAATCCAGAGATGTTTATTTTAGAAGGCTGAGACATGCAAAGGACAAGTTCTTTTGGGCTGAGTTATCTTCAGCATGCTGGACAATGTATCATTATCTTCTGAGTGGAAAAGCCCCTAAACTCTTCAGGACATCAACCAATTACAGGAATTCCCCCAGTTTTCCACCACCACCCTAGTAACCCCACTAACACACCTTCTTAAGGACGAAAGCTTTTACCTAATCCTTGGCCACAGTCACAACATGCCAGCAACTGAAATCCCTGTTTACCTCCTCGTCTACCCTTGCCTCCCCTACCTGCCCCAACATACTCCTAAGTTATTAAAACCAACCTCCAACTCGGGGTACCTGGCTGGCTCAGTTGGAAGAGCATGCGATTCTTGATCTTGGGGTCGTGAGTTCAAGCCCCACATCACATGGAGAGATCACTTAAAAAAAAAATAAACATCAAAAAATAAAAAACAAAACCAACCTCAATTTTATGGAGAGCTGCATTAATCACGTTTCCTCCAAAATATATTACCTTATTCCTGTACCTACACCTTGAGGAATCTAGCTTTCACTGAAGAATAGAAGTACGGAAACACTAATTCTGGTCTTCTCGCTATAGACATACTGCTTCAAGACATACTACTGTGATTCACAAAGATAAACCCATAAAGCCCAAATGCCCTATTTAGGGTTCTGCTCCCAATTAAAAAAATTTTTTTTAATATTTATTTATTTTTGACAGAGAGAGAGAGAGAGAGAGAGAGAGAGACAGAGCATGAGCGGGGGAGGGGTGGAGAGAGAGGGAGACACAGAATCGGAAGCAGGCTCCAGGCTCAGAGCTGTCAGCACAGAGCCCGACGGGGGGCTCGAACTCATGAGCTGTGAGATCATGACCTGAGCTGAAGTAGGACACTCAACCGACTGAACCACCCAGGCGCCCCATCTGCTCCCAATTTTAATGTGTGTGGGGGTGGGGGTGTTCCTCGACACCACCAAGAAGCCATTCTCCGGACATCAGCTGGATGTCCTACAAGCCAATTCAATTCTGACACTGTCTATCTGGAGAAGACATCAGATCTCACAGGTTAAGGGTTCAGTCCCACAAGACTGCACCACACACACACACACACACACACACACACACACACACATACATCAGCCATGAGCCCAGGTTGTTCCCTGTGCTTCTGACCAAGAGGATACAAATTGGGAGGTTTCAACAAACCCCCCCACCAACTCAGGATGCCAATTACAAGTCCAGATTCTTTTTTTTTTTTTAAGTTTTTTAATGCTTATTTATTTTTGAAAGAAAGAGAAACAGACTGTGAGCAGGGGAGGGGCAGAGAGAGAGGGAGACACAGAATCCCAAGCAGGCTCCAGGCTCTGAGCTGTCAACACAGAACCTGATGTGGGGCTTGAACTCACGAACTGCGAGATCATGACCTGAGCCGAAGTTGGACACTTAACCCACTGAGCCACTCAGGCACCCCTCCCCTACTTATTCTTAATTTCCAAATGCTCCAGAAAATTCTCTCTATTGGTAATATGACATAGCTCTCCCTAAAGCTATGATTCATCTTGCTGTTAGCAGAATCATCTTCCCAAAACACAAATCTGATCATGATACAAATTTTTTTCAAGTTTGTTAGTGCCTACTAAATAAATCAAGGTCCGTGGTTAGCTTGACAACCAACGTCCTTCACAATTTGGCCACAATCTATTTTGTTTTCAGATTCTGCCATTTACCACCAGATCTCTCCCAATGCATAACTCTAGCCCCCACTCAACTACTCCCCAAAGATACTGTCAGGGAGGAAGACCTTCCTCTGCCCTATGGTCCTTCTAGCTGGACTTAGAATCATGTTGACGTGAGACAGAGTAATAGGAGAAAATCAAATTTAATAGGCGTGCAGACGGGGAATCCACACAGACAGGGAAATTCGTAAGATACTTAACACGAAGCTTACAAGACCTAAGGAGAGGGGTAAGGCCCTGAGGATAGCAATAAGGGGACAGGAAATATTTGGACAAACAAAGGTTGCTCTATTATGCAGATAAGCTCCTTAGGTAAAGGGCAGTCTCAGTTAACAGCAGTCTTCCCGGTAAGGCTTTCCTTTCCAATGTAAATTTAGGCAGTTGAGGGGGAGGCAGAGAGTTTTTCCTGCACCGTCTGGGCTTTGATTACTCTTTTTTTTTTTTTTTTTTTTTTTTTTTTTTTTTTTGTGGGAGAGAGAGAGTGTGAGAGAGAGAGAGAATGTGTGCACGCTCCTGCACACGTGTGCGAACCGTGAGATCATGACCTGAGCAGAAATCAAGAGTCCGATGCTCAACCGACTGAGCCACCCAGGTACCCCTGATTACTTTTAACTCAAAATAATCTTTATGCCAAAGTGGCACATTCTGGGGTGACTCATCCAGCACCCCTTCAATACCACATACTTTTAGGTTCCATGCCAATCCAATCTTGTTGGCGGGAATTTTTTATTGTTGGTGTAACTGTTTTAATTTTTCCATTCAAGTCTACCCTCAACACACTGAACATAATGACTACATGTGCACCGGCTGGCTCCCGTTCACCTGCAGGATAACATTCAGTCTTGAACATGGCACACAAGGCCATCCATGATCCAGCCTCCTCTGACTTCTCTAATCAAATTCCTCACCACTCTCTGCCTTGTATTTCATGCTCTGGCAATCCAAACTGCCTATAGTTTGTCACTTGCACTTTTCGCTCTGACTTGCGGGTGCTTTTTTTCTCCTAAGAACGCTGCAGGCAGCCCCAGCCCCTTCCTCGGCCTAATTCCTACAGACTCTCTAAGACTCAGCTCAGATACCATTACCTCCCGGAAATCTTCCCTGGTACATCCACACGAGCACCTCTCATACAGCCTCCTCTAACACAGAATGTAAATTTCCATCACAGTTTTTAGTTCATTGTATCCTAATTATATTTTTGTGTGCCAATGAACCCGTTGGGTCATACTTTTCTCTCAAGGGAGGGACTCGTTATTAACCTCTGCGTATCCCCAAAGTCTAACAATATATCGTACACAATAGGCACAATAAACGCTCGCTGATTAAATTAACAAGGAAATGGACTATGTCCTATCAGTTGCTTGCTAAACCAATCTCCTTCCCCAACCCAACACTGAAGAAATGCCTTGGGGGAGGGGAAAAATCTGCCACAAACTCAGTCACAAACACATTTTGAAGAATCTGTCAGATTTGGTTAAGACTCTCTAGCACTGCGTATGTGTAGCTTCTATACCCAAATATTTGGCCAAAAGGACATCTTCACTGAGTGAAGTGACTGTTCTAATAAAGAATCACTTGGGGTGCCTGGGTGGCTCAGTGAAGCGGCTGACTCTGGATTTTGGTTCAGGTCATGATCTCCTGGTTCCTGGGATTGAGCCCCATGTCAGGCACAGAGCCTGCTTGAGATTCTCTCTCTCTCTCTCTCTCTCTCTCTCTCTCTCTCTGCCCCACCCCTCCTCATGCTCCTTCTCTCTCTCTCAAAATAAATATAAATATTAAAAAAAGAATCACATAATTTTATATGTCTTACTGTGATTACCTGTTCATATATCTGTGTCTCCCACGAGACTGAGCTGCTTAAGCCTCCACACCTAGTAAAATGCTTGACAAATGGTAAGCACTCAATAAATGCTTGTTGAATAAATATATAAGACATACATTCATGCTGTTTCCTCTACCAGAAATGTCTCTTCTCCCTCTCCTTTTCCATCTAAAAAAATTAGACCTGTACTTCAGAGTTCAGCTCAAATGTCAACCTTTCTGACTCAGCATAAAGCAGACATAATCATTTCCTCCTCCGAGCTACCGTATTTCTTAGTACATATAGTTCTTTTATTTAAAGTTTATTTCTTGGGGCGCCTGGATGGCTCAGTCGGTTAAGTGTCCAACTTCGGCTCAGGTCATGATCTCATGGTTCACGAGTCCAAGCCCCACATCAGGCTCTGTGCTGACAGTTCCGAGCCTGGAGCCTGCTTCAGATTCTGGGTCTCCCTCTCTCTCTCTCTCTGCCCCTCACCAACTCATGATCTGTCTCTCTCTCTCTCTCTCTCTCTCTAAAAAATAAAGAAAAACATCTAAAAAGATTTTAAGTTTATTTCTTGTTTTTAGTAATCTCTACCCCCAACGTTGGACTCGAACCCACGACCCCCAGATCAAGAGTCACATACACTGAGTGCCTGGCACCTCTGAGTCAGCCAGGCACCTCTGTATATATAGTTCTTATAGCATCTACTACATGGTACCGTCGTTGGTTGAATTTAAGAACCATTACCCACTATTTGTGAATTCCTCAAGAGCAGGAACTTCATCTTATTTGCATCTGTATCTCCAATTAGATACCTAAATATTGAAGACCCTAATTAATAGTTTGTTAAATTAGATTGAAGGGAGGGATAACAGTAAGAATAGAAAGGAGGAGGTATGTGTTGTAACAATGGGTAAAGACCAAATCAAGAGAAATTTCTGAACAAAAGTAGTG
The DNA here is from genome assembly GCF_023721935.1 of Panthera uncia. NCBI lineage: Eukaryota > Metazoa > Chordata > Mammalia > Carnivora > Felidae > Panthera > Panthera uncia. The sequence continues at coordinate 92,567,884 of NC_064817.1, forward strand.
AGAGGGAAGAAAGGAGTTTGCAGAAAATCGAGGATGATTAAGGTTTTGAACCTGAATGGCTAGAACACTTGAGTCATTTGAACCCAAATAACAGAAATAAAGAAAAGAGTGCTAGGGATGGGTTTGGGCAGGTTTGGGCAATCAGGATGTACTTTGATTTTGGACATGCTAAGCTCAAGGTTCCAGGAAATATCCAGGGCACCTGGGTGGCTCAGGTGGTTAAGCATCTGACTTGATCTCAGGGCCCATGATGGGCATAGAGCTTACTTAAAAATAATACCAGGGGCATCTGGGTGGCTCAGTTGGCTAAGCATCTAACTCTGGATTTCAGCTGAGGTCATGATCACACAGTTTGTGAGATCGAGCCCCACGTCGGTCTCCACGCTGATAGCACGGAGCCTGCTTGGGATTCTTTCTCTCTCCTCTCTCTCTGTCCCTCTCTCCCACTGACTTGTGCTCGCTCTCTCTCTCTCTCTCTCTCAAAATAAATAAACATTTATTTAAAAATAATAAAAATACCTCAAAAAATTAAAAATAGGACTTCCCTACAACCCAGCAATAGCACTACTAGGAATTTATCCAAAGGATACAGGAGTGCTGATGCATAGGGGCACATGTACCCCAATGTTTATAGCAGCACTTTCAACAGTAGCCAAATTATGGAAAGAGCCTAAATGTCCATCAACTGACGAATGGATAAAGAAGATGTGGCTTATATATACATTGGAATACTACTTGGCAACGAGAAAGAATGAAATCTGGCCATTTGCAGCAACGTGGATGGAACCGGAAGGTATTATGCTGAGTGAAATAAGCTAGTCAGAGAAGGACAGATATCCTATGTTTTCACTCATATGTGGATCTTGAGAAACTGAACAGAAGACCATGGGGGAAGGGAAGGGGAAAAAATAGTTTCAAACAGAAAGGGAGGGAGGCAAACCATAAGAGACTCTTGAATGCAGAGAACAAACTGAAGGCTGATGGGGAGGGGGGCGGGGAGGGGGAAAATGGGTGATGGGCATTGAGGAGGGCACTTGTTGGGACGAGCACTGGGTGTTGTATGGAAGCGATGAACCACGGGAATCTACCCCAAAAACAAGAGCACGCTGTACATGCTGTATGTTAGCCAACTTGACAATAAATTATAGTAAATAAATAAATAATAATCTATGAATTTATTCTTTCTAATTAATTTTCAATACTTTTAAATAAAGAAAAATAATTTAAAAATAAAATGCAAGAGATGCAAGCTTAACAGGACTAAGTGACAAGGAAAAAAAAATATCCATTTCCACCCCATTTATCTTTTTTTTTTTTTTTTTTAATTTTTTTTTTAACGTTTATTTATTTTTGAGACAGAGAGAGACAGAGCATGAACAGGGGAGGGTCAGAGACAGAGGGAGACACAGAATCTGAAACAGGCTCTAGGCTCTGAGCTGTCAGCACAGAGCCCGACGTGGGGCTCGAACTCCCGGACCGTGAGATCATGACCTGAGCTGAAGTCAGACGCTTAACCGACCGAGCCACCCAGGTGCCCCAACCACCCCATTTATCTTAATAAAAAATTAAAAGAAGGAAAAAGATTAGTGCTAAATATTGGAAAGAGACAACTTATTTGTTGACAATATGATGACCTAACTTGAAAAGTACAACATAAAAACTAATAAAATTTCAGGAGTCAAGATAAAAGATGAATACACAAAAATCAATTTCTTTCAGTATAATAATAACCAACTAGAAAATGCAATGAAAAAACATATTCCTAACAATAACAAAACTATAAAATGCTTAGAAAAACTGTGCAACACAGATATCAAGAAAACCATAAAGGGGCACCTGGATAGCTCAGTTGGTTAAGCATCTGACTTCGGTTCAGGTCATGATCTCACAGTTGGTGGGTTTGAGCCCCATGTCCGGCTCTGTGCTGACAGCTCAGAGCCTGGTGCCTGCTTCAGATTCTGTCTCTGTCTTTCTGCCCCTCCCCTGCTCATGTTCTGTCTCTCTCTCTCTCTCTCTCTCTCTCTCTCAAATATAAATAAACATTAAAAAATTTTTAAAAAGGGGCGCCTGGGTGGCTCAGTCCCTTAAGCGGCCGACTTTGGCTCAGGTCATGATCTCACGGTCCATGAGTTCGAGCCCCACGTCGGGATCTGTGCTGACAGCTCAGAGAGAGCCTGAAGCCTGCTTCTGTTTCTGTGTCTCCCTCTCTCTCTGCCCCTCTCCCATTCACGTTCTGTCTCTCTCTGCCTTTCAAAAATGAATAAATGTTAAAAAAAAATGTTTTTTTAAATTAAAAAAAAGAAATAGGAAAAGCTTTCTAATGCAACTAACAAAACAAAGGGGCTATAAAGTGAACAACAACAACAAAAAAACCCTATAGTGGCTCTTGGGTAAGTCAGTTGGTAGAGCATATGGCTCTTGATCTCAGGGTCATGAGTTTGAGCACCACATTGGGTGTCAAAATTACATTTAGAAATGTTTTTTTAAATAAGTCTGACTGCAAACAAATTTAAAATTCTACAAGAAATGACAGAATAAACAAAAATCAAGTATTGTTATTAAAAAAACTAATAAATGCAAATGGGAGAAAATATATTTACAAATTAAAGGATTAAAATACTTAAAAAATATTTTCCTCAAAGCAATAGGAAAATATCATCCAAGAGAAAATAGTCAAACAGGTAATTCAAAGATGAGAATGGGTGCCTGGGTGCCTCAATCAGTTAAGTGTCTGACACTTGATTTCGGCTCAGGTCATGATCTCAAGGTCATGAGATTGAGCCCCATGTGGGGCTCCAAGCTGGCCGTGGAACCTACTTAATATTCTCTCTCTCTCCCTCTGCCCCTGTCCCCCAGTTGCCCTCTCCCTCTACAAAAAATTAAAAAGAATAAAAAGAAACAAAAAAGGGGCACCTGGGTGGCTCAGTCAGTTAAGCATCTGACTCTTGATTTTGGCTGAGGCCATGATCTTACCGTTTGTGACTTGAAGCCCCACCTGGGACTCTGTCTAGACAGCACAGAGACTGATTGGGATTCTCTCTCTCTCTCTCTCTCTCTCTCTCTCTTTCTGCTCCTCCTCACTCTCTCTCTCTCAAAATAAATAAACTTGAAAAAAGAAAATAAACAAATTTGGGGGCACCTGGGTGGCTCAGTCGGTTAAGCATCCAACTTCAGCTCAGTTCATGATCTCGTGGTTCATGAGTTCGAGCCCTGAGTCGGGCTCTGTGCTGACAGCTCAGAGCCTGGAGCCTGCTACGGATTCTGTGTCTCCCTCTCTCTCTCTGTCCCTCCCCTGCTTATGCTCTGTTTCTCTTTCTCAAAAATAAACAAACATTAAACAAAAAAAAGAAAATAAAATTTAAAAAAAGAAAAAAGAAAAGAAAGAAAACAATCAAATGCTTGTTAATATTCAGTGCTACAGATGAGGGTGTGGAGAAATGGACTCTTTTATTTTGAAGTTTATTTATTTATTTTGAGAGAGAGAAAGCACATACCCAAGCAGGGAAAGGGCAGGGAGAGGGGGACAGAGGATCTGAAGCCTAAACATCTTAAAAAAAAAAAAAAAGAAAGAAAGAAAAGAAAAAGAAAAAAAGAAACCAACATGCAGACGGTATTTTTGGTATGGTTTTGTGCTCACTTCAGTAGCACATATATTATACTAAAAATGCTATGACTTTATTTATTTTAAAAAAAATAGGGGCACCTGGCTGGCTCAGTCAGTAGAGCATGAGACTCTTGACCTTGGGGTTGTGAGTTTGAGCCCCTTGTTGTGTGTACAGATTACCAAAAAATAAAATCTTTGTAATTATTTTTTTTAGTTTAAAAAATTTTTTTCCTTAAAAATAAAATCTCAAGACTGGGTGCCTGGGTGGCTGAGTTGGTTAAACGTCCAACTTTGGCTCAGGTCATGATCTCGAGATTTGTGGGCTCGAGCCCCACATCAGACTCTGTGCTGACAGCTCAGAGCCTGGTGCCTGCTTCCAATTCTGTCTCCCTCTTTGCCCCTCCCTCATCATGTTCTGTGTGTGTCTCTCTCTCTCTCAAAAGTAAATAAACGTTACAAAAAAATTAAAAGAATAAAGTCTTAAGAAATAAAAATTTAAAAACTATATGTTTGTTTATAGACAGAAATAAATAACATGTATATAAATGTTAAATATATGGTTTTTTGAATATTTATTTTTGAGAGAGAGAGAAAAAGAAAGAGCATGCAGGGAAGAGGCAGAGAGAGGGGGAGACAGAGGATCCCAAGTGCGCTCCCTGCTAGCAGCAGAGAGCCATATGCGGGGCTCAGACTCATGAAGGGTGAGATCATGAGTTAAGCCGAAGTTGGATGCATAACTGACTGAGCCACCCTGGTGTCCCTCCGTATGCTTTTATTAAATTGTTTTCTGTTTTTTATTTTTTGTTTTTTGTTTTTTTGAGAGAGAGAGTACAAGCAGGGGACGGGCAGGGAGAGAGGGAGAGAGAGAGAATCCCAAGCAGGCTCTGCAGTGTCAGCTTGGAGCCTGATGCAGGGCTGGAACCCACGAACCGTGAGATCAGGACCTGAATCTCAGTCGGATGATTAACCAACTGAGCCACACGGGCACCCCCCTATATATGGTGCTTTTTCATATGCTTTTTTTCTACATGTTTTTCCTTCAAAATATTTTTCTATGCTTTTATCTATAGGTACAAATATATGCTTTTTTATATGCTTTTATATATGTATAAAGATAAAATACATATATATGATATATGCATTTAGGTACTAAAAACATATTAAAAAACCATCTATGTGTACACGTATAATAATAAAATACGTACACATATATAAAACTGTTTTGAAGGAAACTGTAAACTGTTGTGGTTCCCTCTTGTTGGGGCAGGTGACCAGGGAACAGCTGGAGGAAGGCTAACAATTATAACATTTAACTTCTGCATGATTTGAATCTTCATAAGCATGTATCTGAAGATATCTTGCATAGTTGTGATATAAAATGTTCATGTGTGCATAGCTGGTGGGGAAATTTTTACCAAAAACATATATCTGATAATGCTTCATTTAGTATAGCTTTGACCGGGACCTCTTTCAAGAGTAATCCAGATTCGTTTTGTCAAAGCAGATTGTGGATAACATGGGCCCACAATCACAAAATGGTATTATCTCTGACTCCACTTCCTCTGCTCTGCAGAAGTTATAAATAACCCTTCTTAAGTTCTTCCCAGATACTTCTGGCAGTACATCCCCAGAGGCCATGTCACATATGCTCTGTAAATGAGTCTGCTTTGCTGCCGTGTGGCTGCCATTTTTCTCCAGTAACGATGTCTCCTGTTTCTTCCGTGCCCAAGAGTGGCTTGTGTGCTCAGAATGCCCACGAAGGCTGATGTCTGAGCTGATGAGTTGATGTCTGAGCTGGAGGCCCCTATGCTGGTTGTCAAAGACACTGACGGTACCGTTGCCAAAAGAGCTCCCGTCCTCAGGAATGCCACTGCCAATGCCGCTGGCACCGTCGCCATCATCTCGATATATCTCTTGCCCTCACCCCTATGTCCCATTTGTCTATAAGTCATACGGATTCAACCTCTAAGACATATCTCAAATATGCCGGCTTTTTTTTCCAGGTCCACTATTATTATCCTGACTCAGGCCACCACCGTATCTTTATTTCTATTATTGCAAATACCCTACTGACTGGTCTCCCCGTTTCCATTCTTATGCCAATCCAATATATTTTCCACAACTGTAGTAAGAATGATCCTTTAAAATATAAATTAGGTTTATGGGGCACCTGGGTGGCTCAGCTGGTTAAGCGTCCGACTTCAGCTCAGGTGATGATCTTGCTTTGTGGGTTCGAGCCCCACGTTGGGCTCTGGGCTGACGGTTCAGAGCCTCGAACCTGCTTCAGATTCTGTGTCCTCCTCTCTCTCTGCCCCTCCTCTGCTTACGCTCTGTCTCTCAAAAATAAATAAATTTTTTTAAAAAACAACAATATATGTTAGGTTTTATCAATTCCTTGCTCATAACTATTCAGTGACTTTCCATCATGCTTAGATTAAAATTCAGACTTAAGGGGCACCTGGGTGGCTTAGTCGGTTAAGCGTTCAACTCTTTTTTTTTTTTCTTCAATATATGAAATTTATTGTCAAATTGGTTTCCATACAACACCCAGTGCTCATCCCAAAAGGGGCCCTCCTCAATAACCATCACCCACCCTCCCCTCCCTCCCACCCCCCATCAACCCTCAGTTTGTTCTCAGTTTTTAACAGTCTCTTATGCTTTGGCTCTCTCCCACTCTAACCTCTTTTTTTTTTTTTCCTTCCCCTCCCCCATGGGTTTCTGTTAAGTTTCTCAGGATCCACATAAGAGTGAAACCATATGGTATCTGTCTTTCTCTGTATGGCTTATTTCACTTAGCATCACACTCTCCAGTTCCATCCACGTAAGCGTCCAACTCTTGATTTCTGTTCAGGTCATGGTCTCATGGTTCATGAGTTCAAGCCCTACATCGGTCTCCGTGCGATCAGCTTGGGATTCTCTCCCTCTCTCTCTCTCTCTCAAAATAAGTAAATAAACTTAAGAAAATATTCAGACTTAACAATAACAAACAAAAAAATTCAGACTTTACTATGGCTGACTAGACTGTACATGATCTGGCTCCCGACTATCATTAGAACCTCATCTTGTGCCACTCTTGCCCTCAGTCAATCTGGTCCAGCCACACTGCCTCCTTTCTGTTCCTCAAACATGCCAAGCTTCTCCTGCCTTCGGGTCATTATAGTTGCCATTGCCCCTGCCTAGAATGTTCCTCTCCCTGCATTTCATATGGCTGCCTCCTTCTTGTCATTCACACATTACTTTAAATGTCCCCTCTGCAAAGAGCAACCTTCCTGACCTGCCAAATCAAATAGACACTCATTCTCTATTATACCACTCTATTTTAATATCTTGCATAGTGCTTCTCACCACCTGACATTTTGTTAATCCATCCCCACCGACAAAACTACTAGAATCCATGATCCCAGAGAGAAAGAACCTTGTCAGTCCTGTTCGCCACTGTATCCGTGGCACCTAGACTAGTGTCTAGTTCCTAGTACAGGCTCTCAATAAAATTTTGCTGGAGGAATTACGATCGCCAGTACTGCCAGTGGCGTTGCCAGTGCCAAAGCTGTTAATTCCTCACGTTCTTACTATCCTACGGAGTTTTATTTTTTTCTAAGATTTTATTTTTTTACGTGCTCTCTACACCCAACGTGGGGCTCGAACTTACAACCTCGAGATCAAGCGTTGCATGCTCTACCAACTGACCAGCCAGGTGCCCCTTATCCTACTGAGTTTTAGAGGACACTATTATTTTAGCTTTTACTCTTTTGTAGCTCCTTAGACCCAGGTCTCCAGTATGGCGATTCAGACGTGGCCACAGGTAGGACTCCCTGGGGGCTGAACCCAGGGGCAATTTGATTGGTAGACCCATGTGGCATCCAGCACCCAGAACCGCTCCTCCTCTCCTGCTTCAGCCGAGATTCTTGACTCAACCCTGTGTATCAATATGCTCTCATCCTCCAGGGCAGCACTTCTCAATCTTGGCTGCATGAAGAATTACCCGAGGAAGTTTAATAAATATCAACGCCTGTCCGGGTGTCACCCTTAGTTTCTGATTAATTGGTCTGGGATGCATCGTGGGCATCAGAATTGTTTTTTAAGCACTCCAAGTGATTCTGATGTGCAGCCAAAGGTGACAACCGCTGCTGTAGAATAAATTATTTCGCGGTGCCTGGGTGGCTCGGTTGGTTAAGCGTCTGACTTGGGCTCAGGTCATCATCTCGCAGTTCACCGGTTCGAGCCCTGCATCGGGCTCTGTGCTGACAGCTCAGAGCCTGGAGTCTGCTTTGGATTCTGTGTCTCCCTCTCTCTCTGCCCCTCTCCCACTCATGCTCTGTCTCTCTCTCTCTCTGAAATAAATAAAAACACTAAAAAAAAAAAAATAAATTCTTTCATGGAGGACCCTCTGATTTCTCATCTAAATAGGTTCCTGGTAGGAAACCACAAGTCCTTTGACTCTTTCCAAATTAGGGCAAATAACTTCAGGCTCCATCTGAGACCCTTGCTGCATAGATGTACCACCAGGCACTAATACTGGAATCTTCCTACGAGAATATTTTGAGCAAATCAGGGTTCTGAATATCCATTTCACGATCACATTAATTGAAGTGACACACTTTTTTTAACGTTTATTTATTTTTGGGACAGAGAGAGACAGAGCATGAATGGGGGAGGGGCAGAGAGAGAGGGAGACACAGAATCGGAAGCAGGCTCCAGGCTCTGAGCCATCAGCCCAGAGCCCGACGCGGGGCTCGAACTCACGGACTGTGAGATCATGACCTGAGCTGAAGTCGGACGCTTAACCGACTGAGCCACCCAGGCGCCCTGAAGCGACACACTTTTTATTTATTTATTTATTTATTTTTTTGGACACACTTTTTAAAAATGTAGTGTGTGCAGGGCATCTGGGTGGCTCAGTCAGTTAAGCGTCCAACTCTTGGTTTCAGATCAGGTCATGATCTTGCAGTTTGTGAGTTCGAGCCCTGCATTGGGCTCTCTGATATCAGCACAGAGCCCGCTTGGGATCCTCTGTCCCCCTTTCTTTCTGCCCCTCCCCCATTAGCACTGTCTCAGTCTCTCTCAGGATAAATGAATAAATTTTTAAAAAATGATAATAATAAAAATAATAAAACCAAAAAGCTGACCACGATCATGACAGTCCCCTGCTTAAAACCCTTCAGTGGCTCCATGGATAATAAATATCTCTTGAGGGCCTCTTAAGACCTGGTGCTTGCCTCCTTTTTCAAACACATCCTTCGTAGCCCCTTCTCTACACACTAAGATCTGACGTCTCCAACCTTGCAGGTCCCCTATCTGTGCCTTGGCAAGTGCTATTTTCTCTGCCTATAAGGCCTTCCTCTTCTTTCCAACCTGGTGAACTACTCATTCTTCAAAATTCAGCTACAGAGTTTCCTCTCTTTTCCGGGTATCTGGACATCAGAATTGTTCACGGTTCTCCGGGTGATTCTGATCTGTATCCAAGGTTGCGAACCACTTCTACCATATATCTCTAACACTACTCTGTGTTTCAACCAGTTTTTTGCATATTTGTCCTCCTTTCTAAACTCTAAGGTCTTTGAGGGAATAAACCATGTCTTACTCAATTTAATCCTATGGAGAATAAATGAATGAGTGAATAAGCCTTATCAGGAATGTAAAAACACAAGTTTCCATTAATGTTTTTGTTTAAGTAGGCTTCTCTCCCAACGTGGGGCTTGAACTCATGACCCTGAGTTCAAGAGTTACATGCTTTAGGGGCGCCTGGGTGGCTCAGCTGGTTGAGCGTCCGACTCTTGGTTTCAGCTCAGGTCATGATCTCAGGGTTTGTGAGTTCAAGCCCCATGTCAGGCTCACAGAGCCTGCTTGGGATTTCTTTCTCCCTCTCTCTCTGCCCCTCCCCAACTTGCTCACTTGCTCTCTCTCTCTCTCTCTCTCAAAAACTAAATAAACATAAAAAATTTAAAAAAATAGAGTTGCATGCTCTACCAATCCCCTCCATTAATATTTTTGTTATAACCACATACAGTTCTCTTTTGTAAAAATATGATGCAGGGGCGCCTGGGTGGCTCAGTTGCTTAGGTGTCCAACTCTTGACTTTGGCTCAGGTCATGATCTCAAGGTTTGTAGGACCAACCCCCACATTGGGCTCTGCGTTGATGGTGCAGAGCCTGCTTGGGATTCTCTGTCTCCCTCTCTCTCTCTCTGCCCTTCCCCTGCTCATGCTCTCTCTCTCTCTCTCAAAAATAAACAAACTTAAAAATATATATTTAAAATATGTTGCAACATTACCTTGTAAGAGTGCAAGAATTGTCTTGCTGATGTGGACTAACTACTGTTACTTGCGTAAAGAATGTGATTGTCCTCACTAAAAACTACCTCAACCTGCTGAAAGATAGAGCCATAATAACTCTAGCTCCCTGGAATAATGTATTATAAAACCATTGTAGGTAAATTAACAAATCTCTTCAGAGGATATTTATAATTCTAGCTAGTCCTATTTTGTGGGGATAGATTTACTACTGGCATATGCAGCAACATTCCAAGACACAGAGTGCAATGAAGCCACCTAAAATTTTCTTTTTTAGATAGAACTTGATCCTGGGACCAAGGACAATTTATCCCCCGAGCAGCTTCCCTAGATGCCTTCACTACGCCATCACATTCTTATCAACAGCTGCTGAGCTAAAAAGTCCCGAGGACAGCTCAGCCAACCCAGCCCAAAGAACCTGAAGATATTTCTGGGATTAGAAGATAGTTGAGAGACCATGGAAATAGAAGACATCTGTTGATGTCATTCCACAACAAAGAAGATACCAGAAAACTTGGGCCTTTACCCCAGGTAGGAGTGCCTACTCATGATTTGGAGGTCTCTGGCCAAGGGGAAATGTGAAGGTCTGACCTGAGCTGGGTCTTAATCTACACCCTGCATTGACAGGGGTGTCCTATTAAAGGGCCCTCTCAACTCCTTTCACCTTACCTGACATACATAGGGTATTTGTGGACCAGGACCATTATCCCTTTCCGAGCGAACAGGGACCTGAATATTTGATAAGGCCATCATATACGCAGAAGCATAATCTAAAGCAACTGACGGCCTGGAGGCTCATTGTTGCTTCAGCTCTAGTCTCAGGAGGACTGCTTGGAGACAAAAATGGCAAACATTCTTCCTCTTCTCAGGACTTAAAGGGTGAGCATCTTGTTCTTCAACCGAAAGGTCTACTGGGATTGCTGATGGGATGAAATGCACCCGGATGCCCTCTAGCTGGGGTCCTCCTTTCTCTACTGACCAGCTCCCTTGGTCTATTCCAGACACAAGTAAACTTAAAGCACTAAGAGGAAGATCAGGGGGAAAGCGATTTACATTTGTAGTGATGGAAAAGTATTGCTCAACTTTGCAACAGCTTGAGCTACTGACTAGGTCCTTCCAGTAGTCATGGTAACATTCCCTAGAGTCCAGAGGATTCACAATAGTCAGTAGACTCTGACCTTGCAGTCTAGTTTTTCTAATTAATTTTCCCTACTTTCACCTCCCAATCTCAGATTACAATATAAGCTCTTTGGTGTTTTGAGAAGCAAAGTCCTTTGTTATCTGGCCTTCAACAGACATGGTTTTGGGCTTTGGGAGTGAAACAGCACTAACTTCCTGACCACCTTTCAACACCCACAGGGCTTAGTTTCCTTCTGGCTGCTCCCAGGATGTCCTGTTTCTATCTCCTCCTCCCTGCTTGTGACAGAGGCCCTGATCCCACATTGTTCCAATCCCTGAGCTCAGGATTATAGCATCCTAAATGGTCTGCAGTTTCTGTCTGTTTTCTCTCTCCAGGCTGACTCCCTGGTTGCTGTGCCATCCAGTTTCCATCATATATTCTGTACTCAGCTTTTTTTTTTTATTTTTTAAAAAGTTTTATTTATATTTGAGAGGCAGAGAGAGAGAGACAGAGCATGAGAAGGGAAGGGGCGGAGAGAGAAGGAGACACAGAATCTGAAGCAGGCTCCAGGCGCCGAGCTGTCAGCACAGAGCCCGGTGCGGGGCCCGAACCCGCGGGCCGCAAGATCATGACCTGAGCCGAAGTTGGACGCTCAACCGACTGAGCCACCAAGGGGCCCCTGAAATTTTTATTTTTAAAATCAGTTTCAATCAGATCGAACCTCCATACTTGCTAGGCAGGGAAAACGGATGCTCACTTTCCACCCAAACAGTGATTGATCCCCTTTCTGCAATTCTCCAGTCCAGAAAGCATCCTCTTCAGGACCTGTCGCTGGTAATAGTTACAACACACTACCCGATTCAGGACCTCAAACATCCTTATTTTTTTCAAAGACACTCTAAATCTGGGGGGTGCCTGGGTAGCTCAGTCAGTGAAGCGTCTCACTCTTGATTTTTGCTCAGGTCCTGATCTCACGGTTTGTGGGATCGAGCCTGGCGTCAGGTCCTGCACTGACAGTGCGAAGCCTGCTTGGGATTCTCTCTCTCCCTCTCCCTTTCTGCCCCTCCCCTGCTGACACACTCTCTCTCTTAAAATAAATAAATAAACTTAAAAAAAAAAGACACTATAAGTCTGGTAACAACACATTCACCGCAACAACTATATAATAGCCTTATCAATATAAACCCAAAGGCAAAGCTCCTGTACAGTTTTACTCTTTGCCTGAAAGACTGCCTCCATGACAATTCTACCAGAACTTAATCCACCTAGCCAAATCCCTATCTTTCTTTTTTTTAATTTTTTTAATTTATTTTTTTAAAGTAATCTCTTCACCCAAGTGGGGCTCGAACTCACAACCCCGAGATCCAGAGTCACGTGCTCCACTGACAAAGCCAGCCGGGCGCCTCATCAAATCGCTGTCTTTCTGTGCAGCAGAATTGAACTGAGGTATCATAGCAGCAGAGATGACCGAAGAAATACTTCCAGTATAGCACATCTTAAAATGATAGATGAGAGAGAGACAGAGAGAAAGAGAGAGGGGACAGATAGACAATTTCCTTTTAAATGCAGGGCTGATGGTTGAGATGGTGGGAAAACAAGAGCCAGTAGGAATATGTCAGTGCTAATCCAGAGGGAAAAAAAGGAAGTTCTAAAGCTGGCATTTACCTTGGGATAGCTACTGGTTCTTAGCAACACTAGGGAATCGTTTTAATGGGCCAATCAAGGGCAAGGGACAAAAGAAACAAATCCAGGGGTCGAGGCTAGGTTATAAGTTGAATCAGGTACACAGCATCTCCCTCCTTCTCTGCTCAAAGTCACATCCCTAAAGATGACGCCTTTAATGGATGAACAGGGCCAAAAAAACCAAAAAACAAAAAACAAAAAAAACAAAAAAACACTACCCAGAGGCAGATGATAGAGATATGTGCTTGTCTTGGTTTGTGCTCTGGGTAGAGAAGGAGAAGAAGAAGGAGAAGAAGAAGGAGAAGGAGGAGGGGGAGGGGGAGGGGGAGGGGGAGGGGAGGGGGAGAGGGAGGGGGACGGGGAGGAGGAGAAGACGAAGAAGAAAAAGGAGAAGAAGAAAAAGAGAGAGAGAGAGAGAGAAATTCCCTTTAGACATCATAACCTCAAACCTGTACTCAGGCATGCTTGGGTCCAGAATTCACATTACCTATATGGCCAAAACACCTCATACCAGAAATTTAGCTTAAAATAGGTCTGTATTGGCAGTATGGTTGACCCTTGAACAACACAGGTTTTAATTCCATGGGTCCTTGGGGCACCTGGGTGGCTCAGTTAAGTGACCGACTTCAGCTCAGGTCATGATCTCATGGTCCGTGAGTTTGAGCCCCACGTTGGGCTCTGTACTGACAGGTGAGAGTCTGGAGCCTGCTTCAGGTTCTGTGTCTCCTTCTCTCTCTCTGGCCCTCCCCTGCTCGTACTCTGTCTCCCTCTCTCCCCAAAATAAATAAACGTTAATTGCATGGGTCCACTTACATGCAGATTTCTTCAATAAATACAGTACAGTACTATAAATGTACTTTTCTTCCTTATGATTTTCTTTTTCTTTTTCTTTTTTTCTTTTTGCAAGCTCTATGCCCAATGTGGGACTTGAATTCACAACCCCAAGATCAAGAGTCACATGCTCGACCTACTGAGCCAGGCAGGTGCTTCTCTTCTGATTTCCTTAACATTTTCTTTTCTCTAACTTACTTGACTGTAAAATACAGTATATGAGACATGTAACATAAGAGATATGTGTTAATCAGCTGTTTATGGTATCAGTAAGACTTCTGTTTGACAGCAAGTTATTAGTTCACTTTTTGGGGAGTCAAAAGTCATACAGATTTTTGACCGCAGAGGGGGTTGGCATCCCTAACCCCCACGTTGTTCAAGGGCCAAATGGATTTCCAAGTTACTAGTAGGAGTAAGTGCACCTCTTTTCTGGAAGAATTCACTTCAAACCCAGATCTCAAAGAATCTCCAAAGAGAAGGTTACAATAAAGGTGTGCTCACAAATAAATATCACATACACACAAGGACAAAAATGAAGGACACGTTAAAACATATAAAGGATATAATGAGAGGGGCGCCTCGGTGACTCAGTCGGTTAAGTATCCGACTCTTGATTTCAACTCAGGTCATGATCTCACGGTTCCCGAGTTCAAGCCCCATGTCAGGCTCTGCACTAACAGTGTGGAGCCTCCTTAGGATTTTCACTCTCTCTCTCTCTCTCTTCCCCTCCCTTCCTTATGCTGTCTCTGTCTCTCTCAAAATAAATAAATAAATGACTTAAAAAAATAAAGGATATAATGAGAAGGGCCAAAATGCATCTAATGGGAGTCCTAGAAGGAAATATTAGAAAATAAGAGAGAGGGGGTGCCTGGATTGCTCAGTGGGTAGAACATGTGACTCTTGACCTTGGGGTTGTGAGTTCAGGCCCACGTTGGATATAGAGATTTTTTTTTAGATTATTTTTTAAAGATTAAAAAAAAGCAGAAGAGAGACAATATATAATAGATAATGGCTGAGCACATTCCACAATTAGTGAAATAAACAAACCCTCAGATTTAGGCCACATTTACGTAGCAACCTTCCTCTGTCTACCAAACTGAATAGGATAAGGCCAACCCTTCATTTACCTATGTGAGGTACCCAGTCATGTCTCATCCCCAAAAGGAGCAAAGGACAATTAGTGGAGTTGCTTGAATAAGCCTCATGTGTTTTTGTTTGTTTGTTTGTGTTTGTGGTTTTTTCTTTCTTTCAGAATGCTAGAACTGAGATTATGTATAGTCAACGTGACCGTTCCTTCAGAGTCCAAAGTGATATCTGGTAGGTGAGCTCTGTTAATTCTAACTCTGCAATTTCCAAAAGGAAAAGCAGAAATAAAAGTATGTATTTTGGTGAGATATACTAGCGAAAGCATACATTGAAAAGCCAGGTTCAGGGGCGCCTGGGTGGCTCAGTCGGTTAGGTGTTCGACTCTTGACTTAGGCTCAAGTCATGATCTCACAGTTCTTAGGTTCCAGCCCCGCATCGGGGCTCCAAAGTGACAGCGTGGAGCCTGCTTGGGATTCTCTCTCTCCCTCTCTCTGCTCCTCCTGTGCACTCTCTCTTTCTCTCTCTCAAAAATAAATAAACTTAAAAAAAAAAAAAAGCCAGCTTCACCTAAGTTCAAATTCTGACCCTGCTACTGTGCTTCAGGTCTCCACCTATAAAATAAAAATAAAAGCACAGTGGGTGGGGAGGTTGGAAAATTGAATGATTGAGATAAAATGTTAAATGCTAGCCAGAATATTGGTACAGAACAAATGACTATTCTCTTTTCATCCCCCATTTCTCTTCTTAGGTCATGACTTTCAAACTTTTTACCCAAGACCGAGGCCAGATCAAAGATTAGTTTTTGTGGGTCTTTTTTTTTTACTTTTTTTCTTTCTTTCTTTTTTTTTTTTTTAAATGTAAGCTCTACCCCCAACATAGAGCTTCCACTCACAACCCTGAGATCAACAGTTGCATGCTCCACAGATAACCTGTTTAAAATTATCTACTCTTGACAAAATGATCATTTGGGGTATAAAACTTTGTTAGAAAATTTGAAAAGCTAAAATTATATCTACTGTTTCTCAACCTAAACATCTATGTGGGCAAACTGGGTCTAAGCATTGAAGAGATAATGACAAACCAGAACAGCCAGCCAATGAGACTCAGGTGGACAGGAGAACTGAAGTAGGCGAAAGGATGTGGCAGGGCAAGCTAGACTTGAAGTCCATAACTTAGCACTAGTCAGGGAACATAGGAAGACTGTGGTCAAGGCTTCTCCAAAACTAGAAAAGACTGATGTCCAGAAGTTTAGGCTTCAAAGATAAGGAACATAAGCAAAAGCCGTAAATGAAAAGCTAGAGATTTAGTTATTCAGACGCTGAGCAATGACCAGGGGAAGCCCCATTCCCAGACGATCTAGGTCACATATGCCAGATTCCAGGAGCAGGGTACTGAAGCTATAAGTCAGAGCTCAGATCAAGAGCGTAGATGACAGGATGAATAGCCCAACCCAGAAGGACTAGGCCATACCATTGTTAACCCACCACATGGCACAATGCCTGGTGCACAGTAAGCCCTTAATAAATACTTGTTGAGTGAATGAATGGATGATCAAGCAACCACAGTGAAGTCTGATAACAATACTGGGAGGTCAGTAGTAAGAGTAACATTGAAACTAAGCCCAAATTCTGAATGCAAGCAGGTTCGTGCGATGGTGAAAGACCAGAGAAGCAGGGGATCAGACAGTCCCTAACGCCACATGGGTAGCAGGATTACTAGGCTCTGGATATTTTGCAAATGGAGTTGAATCTGGGGTGTGGTCTGTCTGTGAGTGTATGTGAAGCAAGATATTTCTTTCATATTTTAAATGCATGTTAAGTTACTTTTTCTAAATTCACTGTTTTTCTCTTCTGTTAAATTATACCTTAATGTTCATTCCAGTGTTACACTTATTCCCAAGTACACTCAAGCCTTTCAGAAAGCAAACAAGCATCTGTTGATGAATTACACTTGTTTTACCATGACCTACTTAGATCTGTCCTTCTTTTTTTTTTTTTTTTTTTTTAAGATATTATTTTCGGGCGCCTGGGTGGCTCAGTCAGTTGAGCGTCCAGCTTCGGCTCAGGTCATGATCTCACAGTTTGTGAGTTCGAGCCCCGCATCGGGCTCTGTGCTGACAGCTCAGAGCTTGGAGCCTGTTTCGAATTCTGTGTCTCCCTCTCCCTCTGCTCTTCCCCTGCTCATGCTCTGTCTCTCTCTCTCCTTCAAAAATAAATAAAAACACTAAAAAAAAAGATATTACTTTCAAGTGATCTCTACACCCAATCGTGGGGCTCAAACTTACAACCAAAATCGAGTCACATGCCCCACCGACTGAGCCAGCCAGGCGCCCCTTCCCTGTGATAGTTTTTATTACTTCATAACAAATTACCCACAAATTAGTGGCTTTAAAAAATACAAATTCCGGGGGCGCCTGGGTGGCGCAGTCGGTTAAGTGTCCGACTTCAGCCAGGTCTCGATCTCATGGTCCCTGAGTTCGAGCCCCGCGTCAGGCTCTGGGCTGATGGCTCAGAGCCTGGAGCCTGTTTCCGATTCTGTGTCTCCCTCTCTCTCTGCCCCTCCCCCGTTCATGCTCTGTCTCTCTCTGTCCCAAAAATAAATAAAAAACGTTGAAAAAAATAAAAAAAAAAAATACAAATTCCGGTTGTTGGCAGAGTTCAGTTCCCTGCACCAAATTCCGGTTGTTGGCAGAGTTCAGTTCCCTGCACCACAAGACCGAGGTCTCTGATTCCTCACGGACTATCAGCAGGGGACCATTCTCAGTTCCTAGAGGCCACATTCCACACCTCATACACAGTTCACAGCCTGTTTGCCTTCCTCCAGGCCAGCCCGAGTGCCTTTCTCTGACTTCCTCTTCCCCACCAGCCAGAGAAAACTCTGCCTTTACAGGGCTCATGTGATTAGGTCAAATCCACCTGTATAATCCCCCCTATCTTAGGGTCAACTGATTTTGGACTTTAATGACATCTGCCAAATCCCTTCCCAGCGGCACCTAGATTAGTGTTGAACTGAGTAACTGGGAGGGACGGTGAGTACACTAGAAGCTAGGAAATCTTGGGGTCTATCTTAAACTTCTGCCTACTACAACTCCCAATGTTGAGACGTACTCATTTCGATTAAGAATAGCATTACAAAATGAAAAAAAAAAGAAAAGAAAAGAAATGTCAACCAATTGCTTTAAATTTTTTGTTGCCATATTATGGTTTCAGACACTTCACTCTTTAACTTGGCTCAGTTGCTACAGGGTAGTAAAACTACAGCAAACTCTGGGGAGATAATGAATAAAATAAAAGTGTGACCTTAGACTCAAATCTTGACCACTAAATGTGAGCTGTGAAACGTTGGGCAAGTTGCTCAACTCGTCTAAACCTGTTTCCATGCTTAGAAAATAGTATATTCCTCATATATTATAATGATTAAGTGAAATAATATATTCAAAGCCCTTAATAAGGTACCTAGCAGTAACTTAATGATAGCAATTATTGTTATTTTATTATCATTGAATGATATAAGAGATGTGAAGCTGTCTCAGAAAGTATGAAGAGCTATTCTAATGTAATATATTATTACTAGGTACACACACAAAGAGCATACCGTTAGACAAGTGTTCCATATATAGGTGGACATGTTTAGTATGTATACCTATTATCCCATATTTAATTAACATACATTTGTGCATTTGAAATTCCCATTTGTTTTTGTCTCTGAACACATTTAGTGTAAATACATCAGTGTCTATTCTCAAAATAAAAAATATAAAGAGGACTGATAACCATCTTTAAATAGATTAAAAGGTTGTATATGGATTTAGTAGCCAGAATTATAATCAGTGGATGTAAATTACAAACGCAGATTTGGGGTGGGGGTGGGGGGCGCCTGGCTGGCTGAGTCAGAAGAGCATGCGACTCTTGATCTCAGGGTTGTGAGTTCGAGCCCCACGCTGAGTATAAAGATTACTTAAATAAATAAAACTTAAAAAAAAAAAAAAGAAATGCAGATGCAGATTTGGGCTAAATACAATGAAGAAATTTGTTAACATTCATCAAAAAGCGGATGAGGTAGGGGTGCCTGGCCAGCTCAGTCAGTAGAACATACAACTCTTGATCTTGGGGTCATGAGTTTGAGCCTCATGTTCAGCAGAGATTAGTTAACAAATAAAATAAAGTAAAAACAATAGTTAAAAAAAAAAAAAGCGTATCGGGTAAATAGTAAGCGCCAGGTCCCTGAATGACCATTTATCAGGGAAACTTCTAAAAGGAATTCATATATCAGAAGTGCAGTTTGGACTCATGATCTTTAAAGTCCCTTCTAATTGTAAGAGTCCATGAAATTTTAGTTGTTGCTGTTGAGTGTGTGTGTGTACATGCACACGTGTGTATTAGCCTGATGACTGATATTGTTATACAAATGTTTGCCATTCAATTCAGTGTCAGCAATTAAAAATATATGTAAAAGGAGCACCTGGGTGGCTCAGTTGGTTAAGCATCTGACTTCAGCTCAGTTCATGATCTCGTGGTTCATGAGTTCGAGCCCTGAGTCGGGCTCTGTGCTGACAGCTCAGAGCCTGGAGCCTGCTTTGGATTCTGTGTGTGTGTCTCTCTCTCTGCCCCTCCCTCCTCATGCTCTGTCTCTCTCAAAAATAAACACTAAAAAAAATTTAAAAAATGTAAGTAATGTCACAGGAGAAAAACAAAAATATCTCTAGTTTTTGACCTGAAATAATTTTTTGAAGCATAAAGTTCATATGTCTTTATTTATCCCTGTTTAGATCAGGCCATATATATTGCTTATTGTTTTGCAAAACAAAATCACGGTTAGTTCATAAGTGAACCTCTAATATTATCCTTTCCTCTAGAAGCTTCACATCAGTCCATCATTTCATAGTTGCTTTGGAAATTCCCATTACCATTCTCTGTGTGTCAGGCCTGCAGTGCAAAAAAATAGTACTTTTTATTGGTAGATTAACTACATTTCAAGATTTCCTTTGTGGGTATTTTGTCCAAGTTCAGCTCCTTAGTGGTACTTACTGAAATGTTCCAGAAGCTAACAATAAGGCCCGGGACTTGTACTCATGTACCATATAGGGAATGAATCTCGGGTCTTTATTTTGTATTTAAGTCTACCTTGTATATGATTGGTTATATATTTTCTTTTACTATTCTCTCTCATTTAAAAAGTAATATGGGATGCCTGGCTGGCTCAGCTGTAGAGCATGTGACTCTGGATCTCAGGATTGTGAGTTCAAGCCCCCCTTTGGGTATAGAGATTAGTTAAAAATAAAATCTAGGGGCACCTGGGTGGCTCAGTTGGTTAAGCATCTAACTTCAGTTTAGGTCATGATCTCACTGTTTGTGAGTTCGAGCCCTGAGTCTGGCTCTGTGCTGACAGCTCAGAGCCTGGAGCCTACTTCTGATTCTGTGTCTCCCTCTCTCTCTGCCCCTCTCCCGCTCACACTCTGTCTCTCTCTCAAAAATAAACATTAAATTTTTTGTAAATAAAATCTAAAAAAATAAAAAAATTACAGAAAAAGTAGTACATATTCACTGTAGAAAACTCAATCATCATATGAAGGTACAAATAAGGCACACATCTCATTATTTTAATCAGCAGCCAAACACAATCACCATCAATCATTTGTGAACATTCTTCCAGAATTCTCTGTGCTTATATACACATATACACAGATAAATGACTTTACATAAATGGGATTATTCCACATGCAGTATTTCATAACATCTGTTTTCATTTAACACATCGTGAGCTTTTGTCATGTCGAAGAGTACAGAGACTGAACCATTAACAACTGGGGTTAGCACATTGTTCCTGTCTGCTGGTAACTCTCTTTTGGACAAAAACAACCATGGCATATTCTATGTGGTCCTGGAATACTCACAGCAGTCTCTGCCCACTTGGTGTGTAGCAGGGAATTGGCTGACCCAGGCCTCACAAAGAAGAGTTCTCTTTGTCCTTAGCTAGAGGAATCTCCTGAGGCCAATCAACATCATCTCTCGGATTTAATATAGGACCACAGGGGAAAAGAAAGTCTCGCTTCCTTTGGGATTGACAATTATTAAGACATTATAAACCAAAGCTGCCTGCAGCCCTCTTCACTGGCTTCAAGAAGGAAGCTGTCTGCGACAGGAAAGTTGAAGCCAGTGCACAAAAAGCAGCAGAGATCAGCAAAGATGAGAGATGGACGTAAGAGAGAAGTGATATATTGGACCCTGGATCCAGCCACGCCTAAAGCTACTTCATCTGGACTACAGTTAGTGCTGCTAGGCGGTGACATATGCTTTCCTCACAATCACTGCACAAAGTTGTTCAATAAAAACCCCAGGGTTTACGTGGAAAATGAGGCTAGGAGTACAACATTCAAAAACTTTAGATATAGAGATGTTAAATTACTATATTGTACACCTGAAACTAACATAGCACTGTATGTCAACTGTATTCAAACAAAAAAATTTTTTAAAAACCATACCAAGAGGGGCGCCTGGGTGGCTCAGTCGGTTGAGCGTCCGACTTCGGCTCAGGTCACGATCTCGCGGTCCGTGAGTTCGAGCCCCGCGTCAGGCTCTGGGCTGATGGCTCAGAGCCCAGAGCCTGCTTCCGATTCTGTGTCTCCCTCTCTCTCTGCCCCTCCCCCGTTCATGCTCTGTCTCTCTCTGTCTCAAAAATAAATAAACATTAAAAAAAAATAATAAAATAAAATAAAAAATAAAATAAATAAAAAAGGCCTGAAGTTTGCTTCGTGTGGAAATGGGTTGGGGCTTGTGAGTTCTTGTGAAGTGATAGGAGAGTGATCTGAAATCAGACTCTGACAGAAAGTCGTAACACTTAGACAGGGATGGGTGGGACTCAAACACATACGATGAACCGAAGCAGATGGTAGTTGTCTGAGGTATGTGTGTGTGTATTTTGTGCATTCCTATGTGACTTGATTCAGCTGGGTGTAGTTTTCTGCTTTCGCCTAGTGTTTCTGGCTGGCAGAATCACACGTAAGGAAATGCAAAATTCACCTTATGCTCAAATTGCTCTCTAATATATTAATCGCAAAGGAACAGACAAGTGGTAGAGCAGTCTGTATTTGATTGTGCAAATGAATAAATTCCCTTTTTGTGTTTCAGATAACCCCAGTTAGTTTTATTCCAGCGTCCCGAACAGTAATACATGCATGGCTACTTAGTATTCTATTACATGATAATAACACAATTTATTTTTTTTTTAATTTTTTTTTAATGTTTATTTATTTTTGAGACAGAGAGAGACAGAGCATGAACGGGGGAGGGGCAGAGAGAGGGGGAGACACAGAATCCGAAGCAGGCTCCGGGCTCTGAGCCGTCAGCACAGAGCCTGACGCGGGGCTCGAACTCACGGACTATGAGATCGTGACCTGAGCTGAAGTCGGACACTTAACCGACTGAGCCACCCAGGCGCCCCAATAATAACACAACTTAAATCCCGAACGGGCTTTTCTGCATCTCTTAACAAATTTCAGACCAGCTTTCTCTACTTTCAGTTCTTGTGTGCTCAGAGGTCAAAAATTCATTTTAATATTAAGACAAACAAAACATTATGAAGAAGGTGGTATGGACCTAAAAAATATATAAAGATTCCAAAGCCAAATAGAATTTTTTTTTAATATTTACCATCGTAATCTGGAACACAGTTGACCTTTCAAACATAATTGAAGGTTGATGATTACAGAATTTCGTCTTGCCCCTGAGAAATTTTGGCCAGTTTCAGAATGATTTTCTTTTATGGATTCTGACACTTCAAAATCCATAAAAACTCTCATGGAGATTATAATATTAAATCAGTTCACATCAATATTGTTTCTCAAATCATCTAACCCTGTATATAAATCATCTAACCCTGTATATAAAAGGTTTTTCCCTGGGGCTCCCGCGTGGCTCAGTCGGTTGAGCATCTGACTTCAGCTCAGGTTATGAGCTAACGGGTTGTGGGTTTGAGTCTCGCGTTGGGCTCTGTGGTGACAGCTCAGAGCCTGGAGCCTGCTTCAGAGTCTGTCTGTCTCTCTCTCTCTCTCTGCCCCTCCCCCACTCCGTCTCCCCCCAACCTCAAAAATAAATAAACATTACAATATTTTTTTAATTAAAAAATAATAAAGAAATGTTACAAAAAAATTAAAGGAAAAAAGTTTTTCCCTGAGTTATCACTTTAGCTCTTGTTTGTAACAAAAGTCTATGCCCATGACAGTCTGGTTACTGATGTTCCCAGTGATTACCCTTGAGGTTGCAGAAAAATTGGCCCCAAGTACACTGCCAGTTTGTATTATTCTTGCCAAGAGAAGAGAGTAAGAAAAGGAGGCATGAAAAGTTTCCACTAGGCCTGTGTAGTTTTTAAAGTCACTAGGAACGAGCCAGGTGGGAAAAGGTTCTATCCTCATTCTTATCTGTATATACGATTTTGTGGCATTATACAATTCCGTCGTGAAACGAATTCAAATAACCATTTAATGTGCGTGTGTTTTCAGTTCTGAGGTACCTTAGAAAATAGTATCCCATGGACCAAAGGTGGGCAAAATTTTCTGCAAAGAGCCTAATCGGAAATATTTTAGGCTTTGTAGGCCATACAGTCTCTGTCCCAATTACTCAACTCCACCCTAAAAGCAGACAGACAGTACAGAGACAAATAAGCCTGGCTGTGTTCCAATAAAACTTTACAGTAGACCCCCTTTATCCATGGGGGCTATGTTCTAAGACCCCCAGTGAAACTGGACCCTGCCATGCCTGAAGCTACACATAGTCCCAAACCCTATATATACTATGTTTTTCCCTATCCATACATAAC
Source organism: Panthera uncia (assembly GCF_023721935.1). Taxonomy (NCBI): domain Eukaryota; kingdom Metazoa; phylum Chordata; class Mammalia; order Carnivora; family Felidae; genus Panthera; species Panthera uncia. Next base: position 92,591,311 of record NC_064817.1, read on the forward strand.
CTATGAAAAGTACAATTTATAGGGGCACCTGAGTGGCTCAAGCATCTGGCTCTTGATTTCAGCTCAGGTCACGATCTTACGGATCATGAGTTCGAGCCCCATGTCAGGCTCTGTGCTGACAGCATGGAGCCTACTTGGGATTCTCTCTCTCTCTCTCTCTCTCTCTCTGCTTCCCCTCTGCCTGCTCTCTCTCTCTCTCTCTCTCTCTCAAAATAAGTAAAAATAAACTTTAAAAGAGTATAAATTAGGCACAGTAAAATATTAACAATAACTAATAATAAAATAGGATAATTGTAACAACACACTGTAATAAAACTTATGTGAATATGGTCTATCTCAAAATATGCTGTTGTACTGTACTCACCCCTTTTTGTGGTGACACGAAATGACAAAATGCCTGTGTGATGAAATAGAGTGAGGTAAATGATGTAGGTATTCTGATGTACCGTGAGAAGATACGTCAGGAGGACCATCTGCTTCTGAACCACAGTTGATCTCGGGCAACTGAAGCTGCAGAAAGCGAAATAATGATAAGGGGGAATTGCTGTGTTTGCCAAAACAGACGGTGGGACAGATTTGTCCAGTGTACCATAATTTGCCAACTCCTGCTTTGGACCAACAGCCTTCAATTTTTTTTAACGGCTCCTTGGGGCAGTCTCTGGCACCTCAGGGAAGGCCATGCAGGCAGGGACCTGGACTAGTCTTGCTTCAACTGGAGCAGTTATTATTTTTATGAGAAGTACACTTTTGCATGGAATTAAGTTTGATGAAAAAGTTTCATTTCTAGGAGTGCCTGGGTGGCTCAGTCAGTTGAGAGCCCAACTCTTGATTTCGACTCAGGTCATAAGCTCATGGTTTGTGACATGGAGTTCCACGTTGGGCTTCGTGCGGACAGCAGAGCCTGCTTGGGATTCTCTCCCTCTCTCTCTCTCTCTCTCTCTGCCCCTCCACCCCTATCAAAATGGATAAATAAACTTAAAAAAAAAATAAGTTTCAGTTCTAATAAGGAGAAAAGCTTTAAAACTACTGCCTTGTACTAGACCTAAAATCTGCTGCTTTAAAACTTTAGATGATTTAGCCAAAACATCTCTTAATCTCTTAAAATTATGACACGTGGGGCGGGGGGGGGGGGGGGGGGAGGGGCTTGGCTGGCTCAGTTGGTGGAGGGTGTGACTCTTGATCTCAAGGTGGTGAGTTGGAGCCCCCAGCTGGGTGTAGAAATTGCTTCAAATCTTATAAAAATATTGTGACATGCAGTACACATGTTTTCATGTTACCAGAAATTCACTTTCTCACATAACTGATAAAAAGCATTTAAACCGACAACTTTAATAGCTCTAAGAATGTTATCACCTAATCATTTCTCCACTCTTGACTTTTTCTAAGTATAATGTTAAGGTACCTTAAAAGGTCCGAGAGAGAGAGAGAGAAAAAGAAGGTCCAAGAGAGGTGATATGGTAATACAGTGTGGTGAAAAAAGATACCAAATTAGGAATCCATATTTGGATCCTTTGCTAGATTGTGAGCTCCTGGAAGACAGGAACTAAATTGTCTTCATCTTTTTTTTTTTTTTTAAGTAATCTCTGCACCCAAGGTGGGGCTCAAAGTCATGACCCCGAGATCAAGAGCCACATGGTCTACCGACAGAGCCAACCAGGCACCCCAACGCCAAACTTAATTTTTAAGGCAAACATAAATTCACTATTAGATGACTAGGAAGAGAATAAATTCAGGTAGTTTATTTACTTTTATCTTTCCAAACTCCATAAGGAAAAAAGCGTATCTTTCCTAGTGAGCAACAAAAGAAAAAGTATTCGGAGACACAGTTTTCTATCCGGGAAATTAACATGTTTAAAACACATAAAAGCTAATAATTACTAGGTCGTGACAAAAGTCACATTCTCACAAGGACCCAGAAATCCCTTGTCTGCAATTCTGAAATCCAAAAAGCTCTGGAAACTAAAAATTTTGTTTGGTAGTTTTAGTAACTTATTTGATAGTCTAATTGATCTAACCTAAACTTATTTGGCCGTAGTATCTGACCTGAACTGAATGAGGCTATTTACCGGTATTCCTTTACCCCGTATCAATAATCACGTGGCTTGCGGCAAAAAATATTACAGTATTTGAATATGCAGCGTTTCCCCCGAACTCCCTGGGACGTTACAGAAGTGACAGTGTATGGCATTCGGTTTTACTCAAGTAAGGCAGGCAACGCCAGGTCTTTTCCTGGTTGCATTACAAACAGAAATTTAGAACCCCATTCTAGCCTCTAAGGGCATGCACCCAGACCCAATCCGGTCTTTCCCGGGTGCCATGTTGAGCAGTTAGCTGAGCCTGTGCTAACAGGTCTGAGAGCCTTCCTGTCGTGACATCAATGGGAAACAAATGTGTTTCAGCGCTCTTAGAGAAGAAAGTCAATGTTTTCACTTTGGTGGTCAATGACCCGTTAAGAAAGACCACCTTGGTCTTTGAAAAAATACTTTTCTATTTTCATCGCTGGACATTGGGCAATCGAGGGTCAGAATGGAGCTACTAGCTCTTAGCTTTGCAACGGTATCTGTTCAATATATATTTACCACTTGACTGATGCACACCTCGGCCAGTCTGTAAGAATTTCCCTCACGTTAAGTGTGGGTGGCAACAAATATTCGGAGAGAAAGAGTAACTGGAGGCCTTACGTCGGCGCAGCTCCAGCAACAAATCCATCATTGATCCATGAAACTGGCACACTCCCCAAGTAGCTCTCATGGACCCCACCCTCTGGCCGGCAGGGTCGTATCTAGGGATCTCAATTAGAAATCTTGTAGTACCTAGGGCAGGTTATTTCCGAAACGCTAGAGGTGATGGACTTGCCTATGTCCTAGAGGTGGTGGGATATCCTGGGCTTGGATACCTTAAGACGACGTAAATGCTGATGACACAATGCCAGCGTCTCCCGACAGCATTTCCTCACAAGGGAAAAAAAGGACTCAACACCACCCCTCTGAAGATGCCCGTCTTTGCATCTGCCGAGTTAGGGGACGAGTCGATCTGTACGACCCCACCCACGCCGGGCGCTCTCCCTCAGAACCGAGGCACCACGCCGCCCCTGCGCAGGTTCTCGGCTCCTCCCTTCAGGAGGCTCTTCTCCGCCCCCCTCCGCTACTTCCGGCCCTCGCCGAACGCGCTCAACGCGCTTGCGCCGTTTTGATAGGCCTCTCGGGTGGAAGAAATCTGAGCGCCGCCGCTCTGGAACCGCCCCCGCCTTCTCTTCGCCCCGCCCACGCTTTCACCGGCCCCTCCCGAAATCTCGCGAGGTTAGGTGCGCGTCCGTATTTTGCGGGCAACTGGCTCTCCCAGCTGCTGTAATTGCTGCTGCGGGAGAAATTGGAGCTGCTGTCGTCGGCGAGCCCGCCCTCCCCCACAGAGAGCCACCGCCTCTTCTCTCGCTCTCCTTGTACACCTATCGCCGGGAGCGGCGGCAGCAACAGTCCCTGGACCCACCGCCGCCTACTCAGGCTGCCGCTCGGCCGGTCATCCTCGCAGCCCGGCAGCTGACGGCGGCCCCTTGCCCCTCACCGGCACCTCACTCTAGATAGTCCGCTCCGTCCCTGTCCTCGCCCGGGACCCACCTCCCCACGGTCTCGCCGGGGTGGAGGACGACGAGGAGGAGACGAAAGTCACCCTCCCTCCAGGCGGCGTCGGCCCCCTCACCCGCGGGTGTGTCCTATAAATGGCGTCGGAAAGCGACACCGAGGAATTCTTTGATGCCCCCGAAGATGTGCACCTAGGGGGCGGCGACCCTGTGGGGTAAGTCACTGGAGCTACGGCCCAGAAGCCGGGCGCTCCAGTCCCCCGGCTTCCCCCAGTGCCTCCCCACCGCACCCCTCCCGGGTCCCGCTGTGTCCGCCACCGCTGCTCCTCGGTGTCTCGCTCGGGCACTTCAGAGGGACTCGGGGGAGGGGGAATCGCCCACCTCGGCCAAACCCCCTCCATTCCCTGGGCGAGCGGTCCCTGGGGCTACGGAGCCCCTTTCTCGTCTCGTCCGGCTTTCTTCGAGGTGGGACAGTTTACGTGCCCGAGAGCCGGCGATCTGTATTGGTGGGGTTCCGCGCTTTACCTCTGAAACATCCGTTTTGGCCTTGGGGACCACGGATTAAAGGAGAAATTGCATTTCTCGTTTGTTTTTTTCTGGTGCCGCTAACTTGCCTGTTCGTTTCAGAGGTGGCCGTAACTGTTCGCCGTCCTCTTTTCGTTGCCCAGAAAGAGAAGGAGCGGGGGGGGAAGGTTGGGTATTTACTTCGGGGAGTCCTCTAGCTGATGTACTCTAGATCAACAGTGTTTTATTAAAATAGCACCTTACGGCGAGGCAAAGGAAATCGAAGACGAGGTCCTTCCCATTCGGGAGGACGCTGTCTTAAAAGGAGAGCCGGACGCAATTGTACACAACCGGCTACAGAGATACAAACAAGTGCTGAGTAATCTGGTGGTTGGAAGGAGAGCCACAGCTTTGTGTCATTTATCTAATTCTGCAAGATGTTTTAGTGATGATTAGTATGGGAGATTCTGAGTAAGGAAGTGCAGTAGTTGGAATGCTCCGCTTGCCTGGGACTTGTTCTTACCCACTCCTCCTCTTCTCAAAGTTGAAACGGGATTTAAAGCTATTTCGCCGAACTCTTCTGCGGGCTTGTGTGGAAGTAGAGGCAGGGAAATGTATTTTCGTGCTGTAAGAACTTGAGAATTGGTGAACTTCGTATGTTAGTGTCAGTAGACGCTGTATGGTTACAGGCGTTGATCTGCCTTCAATTCTCAAGCTTACCCCCATGGAAGAAATATCATGTTTGCTGCAAATCAAGTTATTTGTACTTTCTAGAAGACATTCGAAAGCCTAATATATATTATATATGATATATACCCAAAGAGTTACAGCACGAAAATCAGAAATGTTCATTGGTAGGTCGCAGATGTGTTTCCACCAACCTTCCTATCACTATTAAAAGATTTTTGGGTGGCAGTGGCCAATCTTGAGATGGCACGCAGTCTCCTTCAAGTTCAGTATCTGAAACAAGCTCATCGCTAGACAGTGGAGGATTGAAAATACTTTTGGATTTCCAAATACATTGGATACCCTCAAAATTCTGTTTTTGTGCTTTTCCCCTCAAAGTAAGGAACTGTTGATTTAGGTTAAATGACAGACCTTTTGAATGTGTGTGGAGTGGGGGGAGGAAATAACAATCTATGTATATGATTGTAATCAATTTAGAAATATGTGAGTATTGTTTCTTTTCAATGAACGAAACATTTAATTTTGAAGGACAGTTATATCAGGAGTGTATATTATCTAGCTTAGTACCTGGCACAGAGGAAGAACTCAAATGTCCATTCCCTTCTCCTTCCTTTCTTGGAGTTAACAAATTTAACTTCACACGGTGCTTACTTTGGGAGGAAGTATGCAGAACTTGGAGCTATTTAACTTATTTGAACCCAGTGAGTCATCTTGATAGAATTAATAGAATCACTTTTTGCCTCTTGGGATAATAGAGCTTCTCAAGCACTTTGATCCTTCTGTAGTAGGTGAAAAGTAAAAACGTCTTTTGGGATCCACCCTTCTAATTTTGACTCTATAACCTGTCCAAATATTCAACGTGTTGAGCTGTATGGATAAAACTATGGTGTCAGTCTGTGAATTTCACGGTTTCATTCTGTATTCGTGGGAGAAATTTGGAAGAGAATTAGACTCATCTGGAGAATTGAATCTGAAAAGAACTAGCAGTACTGGGAGGACTGAAAAAGGTTGGCATCATTAACATTTCCTCTACCCTTTGTGACAGGTTTTGTCTTTTGCATAACGTACTGTGAAGAGATTTGGCCGGGTAACTAACAACCTAGAAATGCAGTGAGAAATCTTGATTTGTGGAAACAGATGGTGTCACTGGATATCTGGTTATCAGAAATGCCTTCTGTCCCTTGATAGGAATTGGAGTGGCACACCGTGCAAACTCTAAGAGGTTAACAGACTGAGTTTGCAAACTAAGAAGTGTTCCTTGCTGTTGGGTGTGCCACAGTACACAGACCATTTCATGAAATTTAGTGAACTGATTAGACAGTCGAGAGTTATCTCATATGTTTTGTTAATCAGAATCCAAATACACAGTCCGTTTCCTAAAATTGATTTATTTCTTCTGTTCCCCTCCAGTGGTATCTTCAACTTTGTTGTTCTAGTCTTGGAAAGCAAATTTAGTAAGTTAAAAATCAGCCCTGCTTTTTAATAGACAGACTTCATTCTAGTCCAGCCTACTTTTCCATAGTGGCAGATCATCTCCACTTGCCCAGCTTTGCAATATGCACCACATTTGTAAAGCTTTCTTTTGAGTGATATTTTAGCTCAGATTTCCTTGTTCTCTCCGTTTTTATATATGAGGAACCTTAGGCTTCAGAGAGGTTAATGAATTGGCCTATGAGACACACAGCTTTGTAAGTGACAGCTAGGATTTGAAGCCAGTTCTTCAGACTCCTAGTCCAGTATTTTTTTTTTTTTTTTTTTTTGCAGTATGTCATAGCTGCCTCACATTTTGTGTGTGTGTGTGTGTGTCTGTCTGTCTGTCTAGAGGCGGGGGTGGGGCGGGGATATCTTCTTCCAAGAGATTCTGGAGTAAATTGCTTTAGGACCAGCTTGCTAAATTGAACTGATGCATCTGTTTAAAAGCAGCAGCCTGCTTTTTGGTTCTCTTGACTAGAAATTTCCACTTTCTCTTTCAGGAATGTGTATTTTGTTGTATCAGATAAGAATTTAATAAGATCCTAGCATGTTACAGGTAGAAGGGGCATACAGTTAACTTTCTACATATAAAATATTGTGAAAACCAAAGCCTAAAGAGGGGAAATGACTTGTCCAAGGTGCCACAGCAAATTAATGTCAATGAGGACTGGAATCCAGGTCAGTCTCACAGTCTAGCGTTCTTTTTGCTACTATGCTGTCTTTTGATAAAGCAGGAAAGGGAGGAGGAAGTGAGGTATAGTAGAAAAAAAGCCCTGGACTCTGAGTCATTTCATTTCCTCATCTTTAAATTGAGATTACACTCTGAGAACTCCTGCAACTCTAAAAGTCTGTCATCGTGTTGAGGTTTAATAGTGTGCTTTTATTGATAAGCTTTTGTTCTTGGGAAATCTTTCCATGATTTTTTAAAAAAGTTTTTAGTTTAGCAGACTTGATGATATTTGGTACATGATTCAAGACCCATTGATTTTAAGTTAAATGTTTACTGGGTAAATTAGATATAAGATGAATGCTCCTGCTAGTTTGTGTGGATTATACATACATACGCATACTAAAGGCTGGCAGTGAGAACATGTTATGAAAATAAATGTGACCTTTTGAGCATTCTTTCTTTATTATTTTTTTTAATGGCAACCAAAATATTTTTGAGGCCTTGGAAGGAAGGATAGAATGGTTGACATTTTTAGAATAGGAAAGGATCAGAGATCATTCAGTCCAGCCCTCCCATTTAACTGTGAAAGAGAAAACGAGGCTCAGTGAGGGAAGGCAACACATTGCTAATTAGTAGCAGACTTGAAACTAGAACCCAAGTCTCCTGATTCCTCATTTATACCATGTTGCCTTGTCTGTGGAAGGAGGGAAAATACTGCTAGCTATCCCTGCTCTAGGTTACTGGCCCTTACCCTGTTAGTGGGATCTTAAGATGGTCTGTCTACCTTGATTCTGTTTTTTCATGCCCTGCTGTCAGAGGATATTGACTGTTCTGTCTAGGATTCTAACTTTTGCCCACTAATTTTCTCCAAATCAGGATGAAAACAGGTGGCAGAAAGGTTGATCTAAGAACAGTGGTTGTTATTTAGTTCAGTTTCAGGAGTCTAGGAAGAAACAAAAGAAAAAGGAGTCTAGTTAGTATTAACCCCACTCCATCTTTTTTCTTTTTTTTTTTTTTTTTTTTTTTTTTAAAGTAGGCTCCTTGCCCAATGTGGGGCTTGAACTCACGACCCTGGGATCAAGAGTTGCATGCTCTACCAGCTGAACCAAGCAGGAGCCCCACCAGTCTATCATTTTAGATTGAAGTAATGGTGAAATCTTGATTTTTAAATGATGAGAACTGAGATCAAACTGTCCTGAAGAATAGTTCAGTCTAAAAGCAACAAGTTGCATAGCTGCCTTTGTTGAAACGCAGCTTCTCACTTTACTTAAGCATCAGAAACATTTCTTTCTGAGAGAAAATTGATACAAGTTTCAATAAAAAAAATTTGTGCAGTATGGGTTACTTTAGGAAAGATTCCTTAAAAATGGCTGTTCATGGGTTGGCATTTAATCAGATTATATTTATAAATCATGGATTATATTTGATTGCCTTTGACTTTGTGGATTGATAGAAATATATTTGTAAATGCTGTTTATCACACCCACGTAACATTATATGGAGGTGGGGAGAGGGACCTACATATAAGGTAAATTCAGGCTCTAAATTTAGTGGCCTCCAACTATCAATTGGTGACTCATGGAGGTAGAACAGTCTGTATTAGTATGGCAATTTGGGGACTCAATTTGAATCTGTACAAACTCCTATTAACTGAAAACTTTACTCCGTTCTTGTGATAACTGCATAAAATAGGGTAGATAAAATTTGATTTTTAAAATCTTGAAAGCCTACATCCTTGTAGGATGGTGACAATTCAGTTGTAGCCCTACAGAACAGCAAATGATTTCTAATTATTGGTATTTGAGACCTAAGTGTGTAACCTATACACTCCACAACCATCCATGTGTTCTCCTCATTGTTTTAACTGTAGATAAAGTCGAGTGACTTTGCTAGGAAAGCCCCTTGAAGACACTGTTTGTTTCCTCCTCATACTCTGCCCACAATTCTGGTAATTACTTCCGGGGTAGTGTAGGTGGAAGAAGGGTTTGGTTGATGGGGGTAGTGGTTAGAGGTGGTGAATAGAGACCCAAGTTAAAAGGCTGCTTCCTGGAGTATAGATAACTGAGCTAAAACAAAGCACACCAGTTACTATTGTTTTACATTCACACCTACATAGTGGGAATTAAATAATCCTTTTTGTAAAAGATTAATATCCCATAAGAAATAACCTCAAACAAAATTTAAAGTAACAAAAATTGTAGGTACTTTATGATATCCTCCTGACGTCTAAATTGAACTGGTAAATAACCTACATTTCTGTTTTCTACCCAGAGTTAAACTGATTTCTACAAACGTTCACAAAGTCTTTTCCCCTCTAGCTGTCTGTCAAATTATGCAGCTAAACAGCTAAACCTTTAATTGGGTGCTTTCCTTACTCTTCAGAGCAGAACCCTATTCTTCAAACTGAGCGGTCTTTGTGTTAGTTTGTCATCTCGTGATTCAAAATTGAAGAAAAAGCACGTGAGACATAGTGTGGGCCTCATACCTGATGGCAATCCCAATGTTTTCCCCAGTCAGTATACAAATTTATCTTGGTTACCATAGCAACCAGCCTATCAGTTATTCTTCTAGCTCTTTTGCCTTCTCTCAGCTACTAGGATTACCATATAATCAGGTTCTGCTAAAGCTCTTCAGGTCTTAGCATTTTATTACCAGCTGCAGCTGTCTGGCAGTTTACAGTTTGGCATTCCATCAGGGTCAATTAGTTTTAAGTCCACAAAACCTTTTTGTCTCCAAACATTTTAAGCATACAGAATTTAACAAGAATGCATTTAGGGAACGGTTCCTCATACTCCTGTTCTCAGTTCCATTGTTAGTCATTGTCTTGAAGATTGAGTACATTGCACAACTGACATCCGATGGCCATCCTTTTGTGATACAAGCTAGAATAAATTTCAAGATCAAGAGTGACCATTTAAGAAATGTATTTGTAAATGTGATTTTAGACTTGGTATCATCACACACTAAATGAAGTGACCCAAAAGCACCTTGATTTATCAGCAGCTACCAAATAAGTAATCTGGCTTCTAACAAAAATGATTTCTGTATGTTGTAGAAAGAATGTTTAGCCCTTAGATTAATTCATTCTAATTTGAGAAAAATTGTTTAGAAATTTAATAGGAAGGGTTATCTTTCCTTTGCAGCCTTGGAATAAACAGGAAAATTCTGAAAGGTAAAGACTGAATTATTATATGGGTCTTTATAATAGAAGTCTTCATATTTACTTGACAAGTACATTTTTTATCTCTTAAAAACCTCAGAATTCATGAAAATAAAATAGTTTTGAACCATAAGACTTTACTTGTCTTGCTAAAAATAAGGATATTGAAGGGGCACCTGGTTGGCTCAGTCAATAGAGCATGCAACTCTTAATCTTGGGGTCGTGAGTTCCAGCCCCACATTGGGCATAGAGTTTACTTTGAAAAGAAGAAGCAGCGGGGAGGGGTGTGCCTGGCTGACTCAGTCAGGGGAGCGACCGACTCTGGATCTCAGCTCAGGTTTTGATCTCAGGGTTGTGAGTTCAAGCCCCGAGCTGGGTTCAATGCTGGGTATGGAGCCTACTTAAAACAAAAATAAACAAACAAAAAAATATATTGAACAAATATTTAGGATATATAAACTGCTGGTATTTGTGTTAGTGTTTGTCTTTGGTGCTCATGCTTGTTAATATTGTAGGGTGTAGTAGTGACTTCTAAATATGCACAATTAATCTCTGACATTAAGTGACATAATCACTATGATTTAGTAAATAGTATCCATTTCCATACATAACGATAAATAATCTTTTAAAAATCAAAGTAGAATTTTAGTCTTAAGATTTTTTTTTTTTTTTTTTTTTTTTTTTTGCGGGGGTGGCTCCTGGGTGGCTCAGTCAGTTGAGTGTACGACTTTGGCTCAGGTCATGGTCTCACAGATAGTGAGTTCGAGCCCTGTGTCAGGCTCTGTCAGAGCCTGGAGCCTGCTTCGGATTCTATTTCTCCCTCTCTCTCTGCCCCTTCCCCGCTCATGCGTTCTCTCTCTCTCTCTCCCTCTGTCTCAGAAATAAATAAACATTAAAAAAAATTTTTTTTTAATTTAAAAAAAGATTTTTTTTTTTTTTACTTTTCAAAGTGTGTTTATCTTTTTATTTTTTTTTAGAGAGAGTGCGCGTGCGTGTGTGTGTGCACGGAGGAGGAGAGAGAAAATCTTAAGCAGGCAACACTGGGCTCAATCCCATGATCCTGGGATCATGACCTGAGCCAAAATCAAGAGTTGGATGCTCAACCTACTGAGCCACCCAGACGTCCCAAGTGTTTATCTTGTTAAATAAAAGATTATTTTGTAAGACTGTAAGTTTATGAAATGATTAAATCTTCCTGGTTTGAATTTTTATTGAAATTGTGATTAGAACGGTTTCATTTTAAGACTTGTGTATCCTAATCAAAACTGTGGTTAAATTCTGCTAATGCTCCAAGGAGAACTTTATTTTAGTTGCACAAATAGATTTAGGGGCAGTAAAAGGTTTACTTTGTCCACGGGGCCCCAATCCTTAACATTTTTAGAAAGAAGGAGGTGGGCAGGGGGGAGAGAAAATGTGTTTTGGTTTTTTTTTGTTTTTTTTTTAAAGGCCAAGCATGAAGCATAAAATTTTTGGAAGGTTCTGACAGAAAATTTTAACAATATTTTCCAGTAGGCAGCCTGTACAGAGCAAGCCATACCTGTATAAAACCTACTTGACCAATACTAATTGTCACAGACTATTCCAGTACAAATTCATTGAACTGTAGGCATTCTTACAGGTCAGACTTTCTAGAGAACCAGTAAATAGAATGTAGAGCTGTATTCAAACCCACTGGTTACTAAATAGGCTCAAAAGAAGAGGTGAGAGTGTTTTTTCTGGCATTGCTCTTGAACTGGAAAAACTAGCCATGGATGAACTTAATATCCATAGTTCTCTTTTAAATTTGTTCCTGAAAGTCTGTTTAAATTGACTGAGGAGAATCCTCAGGGAGACTGAGGAAATCCTCTTTCTGGTTATTAGCAGTACTATTAACAATTTGTGTGTTTTTTAAAAAATCTCCTTTAAAATACACTTATCTACTCCTGTCAAACTGAAATGGCAGGTTGTTTGAACATTTCTGCAGGCTCAGTTCTACTCCACTTATTCCCAGCTGTCTCCTTCCTCGATTACCCAATGTCATCAGTACAGAGATTCAATAACTTATTGTCTGTCCCTTAAAACTGAGAAGGGACCATGATGGCTGACATATAATGGGTGGATCTTTGAGAACAAGCAAGGGAAAGATTGGTTAAATTGGATATTGTAAATACATTGGTAAGTGGGATTGGTTAGCATCGCAGGTGAGGGTAGTTCATTGGGTTAGTGGAAGGTAGGTGAGCAGAATGAATAAATAGGTAGCTTGAGAAAACTAGTACCTTTGTGGGGTGCCCGGCTGGCTCAGTCGGAGGAGCATACGACTCTTGATCTTGAGGTTCTGAGTTTGAGCCCCACATTGGGTGTAGAGATTACTAAAAAATAATAATAATAATAATAATAAAAACCCCACTAACACCTTTGTGAGTGAAAGTGAGTAGGTTTGTCAATATTTTGCAATTGGTATTTTGACTTTCTTGGATTGGCTTTAGAGATTATGGCTAATGACTGAGATCAGTTGTTTTTCCTTTAAGTGAACTTTACTATCCCTCTTTTGTTCCACGTCATAGCTCTTAGCTATTGACTTCTAACCTTTGCCTTATTTCCCAGCATAGAGAGATGTCCACAGCTGATGTGTAGTAGTGAAAGAAAGGTCTAGATGGTGATAGGGATGGTGAGTAGGCATGCTCTGTGGTGTTCCACTTCTCTTCACATTTTCTTCTACTTTTGAACTTCCTGGTTCTCTCAAATCTGTACTCCCACCCCCACACCAGTTCCTATTAAGAGCAAAGAGGGAGGAAATGGAGGGGGCTGAGGCAAGGACAGTGGTTTGGATTTATGGAACCCTTGTAACTTGAGGACGCCCTGTACTCAGCAAATATTAAATGTTAACAGTGAAGCCTTGGGAGGTGTTTCCAGTTATCCCATAGCCATATCAATTCCTTGTTACCAACTGGTTCTTCCAGGGATGAATGTGTTCACAGCAAGAAAGAAGTATTATGTTGTTACTTGTAAAGAATGGTAATGCCATACTCTCTACCAATGTTGGGCATTAGTTTTCAACGTACTCTTGGTTACATTATCTCTTCTGATTATCCTGCAGTTCTGTGAAACAGAAGGACAATTTTTGTGAGACAGGTAGGACAATTATTACCCTAATTTTGCAAATAAAACTCAGGGTAGATAAGGGCCAGCCAGCAAAAGTGGAGCTTTACCACTTTGTGGTAATTAAGATGATGGTTTTGAATGAAGATATAAAACATTAGGTTTTGCCCTACTTTTCTTTTCTAAACTATAAACATTTGTGATGTTAAGTTTTAAATGTGAATTCTTAGAATGATGAGACTAACTCTTCTGCTGTTTGGGTATGTGTAATTCATTTAAAACAATGAAAAGTATCTATATAATTTTTTTAAATGTTTATTTACTTTTGAGAGAGATAGAGTGCGAGTGGAGGAGGGGCAGAAAGGGAGGGAGACACAGAATCAGAAGCAGGCTCCAGGCTCTGAGCCCTAGGCATAGAGCCCGATGGGGCCTCGAACTCAGAAACCACGACCTGAGCCAAAGTCAGATGCTTAACCGACTGAGCCACCCCGGCGCCACTACAAAGTATATTTTTAATGTTTATTTATTTTGAGAGAGACAGAGCCAGTGTGAGTAGGGGAGGGGCAGAGAGAGAGACTCTGAAGCAGGCTCCATGCTCAGAAGGTAGGCTGCTGCGGAGCTTGATCCCACCACCTGGGAAATCATGACCTGAGCCGAAATCAAGAGTTAGAGGCTTAACTGACTGAGCCACCTAGGCGTCCCCCCAAAAGCAATATATATATTTTAAGTTTACTTGTTTATTTTGAAAGAGAGAAAGAGCCAGTATGGGAGGGGCAGGGAGAGAGAGAATCCCAAACAGGCTCCATGCTCAGCCCAGAGCCTGACTCGGGGCTCAATCTCATGAATTGGGAGATCATGACCTGAACCGAAATCAAGAGTCGAACGCTTAAGCAACTGAGCCACCCAGGCGCCCCAAAAAGCAGTATTTTTAATGTTCTTTTTAAGCGCTGATGGAATTGATTATGGTACAGTAGCTAGGTCAGAAAATGACCTTGCTACTGAAAGCGCTGGAATCCCAGATACTGCTACTGCATTTCAAAGGGTATGTTCTTTGTTCCTAAGGGAAAACCCCTCAAGATGTGAGCCAGTGCTGATGGGGCTTCTGTGTTCTGTGCCTCATCAAAACGTCTTGATCCTGGATTTTTTTTCCCTGTATTTGTTTTGTAGATTGTTGTCAGTTGTTTATTTAGGCCACGGTTTTGTGGCTTTCTTTCTTTCTTTTTCTTTCTTTCTTTCTTTTTCTTCTTCTCCTTTTTTTTTTTTTTTTTTAGTATAACTGATTCATATTTTTGGCTACAAGCCACTAATTGGAAACACCATGTTTTGTTTTGTTTTTCTTCCCCTTCAAAGGTGTGTTTTAGCAGTCACAATGAATGCATGTGGTAGTTATTAATATTTTCCACCTAATCAAACCTCTTCTGGCTGTCAAATTAATGGGAAAAATGCATTCATAGTAGCTAAGTAATTACAAAACCTACATTGTCAGTAATTACCATTTAGGCTATAAATAAGATTGAATAGCCTTTTTTATAATCAATAATAAACTTGCCACTCAGAATGTTTTACGTAGGTAAGCATTCTAGGTAATTTGAGATTTTTCTAGAGTGTTTATCAAGTATCTAATACATATTTCATTAAAGAATGCAGAAGTAGAAATTCAGATACATAAAGCATGGTAATCAAATTTATAAAATAAAATGCTTGGGATGCCTGGCTGGCTCAGTCGGTTAAGCGTCCAACTTTAGCTCAGGTCATGATCTCATGGTTCTTGGGTTCGAGCCCCAAGTCAGGCTCTGTGCTTGCTGACAGCTTCGGATTCTGTGTCTTTCTCTCTGCCCCTCCCCCACTCACACCCTATTTCTCTCTGTCTCTCAAAAGTGAATAAATGTTAAAAAAAAATTTAAATAAAATGCTTAATATTAAATGTACAGAAATATGTTCATTTTTCTATTATTCATGATATGGAGGGAGAACATGAATAATTAAAAGCTACCACTTATACCAAAACCTCAGTTCAGTCATTAGTTTACAACTTCCTTTCCCATCAAACCTTTTATCACAGCAGTAAATTTTTTTTTAAATTTTAAAAAGAAATGGTTTGCTTTGATTTTTTTTGTTTGTTAGTTTTGTTCCTCTGCCCATCTTTGGTGTTGAGCAGTAAACTCAGAAGGAGAAAAGCAAAGGATCTCAAAGTCTGAGTAATCAGTTCACTGATTATAGAATTTATTTATGTAAAGTTTTTTTATTTTTTTAATTTTTTTAAATGTTTTATTATTTATTTTTGAGACAGAGAGAGACAGAGCATGAACGGGGGAGGGTCAGAGAGAGAGGGAGACACAGAATCTGAAGCAGGCTCCAGGCTCTGAGCTGTCAGCACATAGCCCGACGCGGGGCTCGAACTCACAGACCATGAGATCATGACCTGAGCCGAAGTCGGACGCTCAACCGACTGAGCCACCCAGGCGCCCCTTATGTAAAGTTTTTAAAGAGGGGGTTGTGACAGATTCTTCAGAGCTCTAATTTTTATATAGGGTGACCTTAGAAGTTATTGGCATTTACTTTTTTTTTTAAGTAAGCTCTATGCCCACCATTCAGCTTGAACTCATGACCCCAAGATCAAGAGTCACATGCTCTACCAAGTAAGTCAGTCAGGTGGGACTCAATGTGGGACTCAAACTCATGACCCCAAGATCAAGAGTCCCATGCTCCACCTACTGAGCCAGCCAGGCACCCGGGGCATTTACTTTTTAAGATTAGTACACTATAGGGTGTTTTAGATAATTTACAGAATCATATTAGCACATTAACTTGATAACACTTCTGATACAGCCTGTAGTCCAACCTCTTGTTTACTTTTTAAAAAATAAGTTAAAAGTGATTTAGCATGACTGCATTAGTATTGACTTCTCCAGGCAGTCATAAATTTAGTTACCTGTTTCTGTTATGATTTTACTAAAAATTACTTTTTTTTTTTTTTTTTAAGCAGCCTCCACGCTGGGCATAGAGCCCATCACAGCGCATGAACTCACAACCCTGAGATCAAGACATGAGCTGAGATCAAGAGTCAGACGCTTAACAGACTAAGCCACCCAGGCGCCCCTAAAAATTACTTTTTTTTCCTAGTTTAATTTAGAGAGAGAGAGCAAGGGAGGGGGGCAGAAGCAGAGAGAGAGAGAATTTCAAGCAGGGTCCACACTCAGTGAGGGAGCCTGACACAGGGCTTGATCTCACAACTGCAAGATCATGATCTGAGCCAAAGTCAAGAGTCAGATGCTTAACCGACTGAGCCACCCAGGCACCCTTTACAAATTACTTTAAGTCATTAATAGATATGATTGTTAACTAACCCCCTTTAACAAATTGGGACATTGTGAAATAGATGTCTTCTCCTGGAGTTATTGTTTCAATGTGGGTATTTATTGAATGGCTGTAAATGTGCAAAGTAGAATGTTTTTAGTTTAGAATTTTTGAGTGGGCCCAGGGAATGGATATGCTTTTCTGTTATTTTTGTCAGTAAGTAGATTATCAAGATATTCCTTCAGGAATATGGCATAAAACTACATAAATTATGTAAATCAATTTTGAAAAATCAAGTTGTCATTTTAGACAAAATACACACAGTTGCTTAAGAGTCTATTTTTAAAGTTTGTAATTACTTTATATGTGACTAGATTTATGTTTCTTCATGAGGTGTTATTTTATTAAAGATCATTTATAAATATTGCCACAAAACCTGCTTTCAAAAAACAGCCATTGTGCCAAATTTTTCACCATCTATTCCCATTAATGTCATTGACAAAATAGTTATTAGGTACTTTAGATACATTGTTCTTGGCTTTCATAGTATTTAAAACATAAAATGGCCTTTCAAAGAATACTAGAAGTAGTAATTCACATCTTGAGGGATTCAGTTAATTCCTTATTTGATAATTATAAGTATGTTCTTGGCTTTTTATTAATCTTGTTAATAAGTCAGTATTACCATGTATCTAGGGAAATATGAATGAGTCCTATTTTCAACTGCCTAGTGAAAACATGACATGATAGGTTATACTAGGAAAATAAGACTTGTTTGTGATTGCCTAGCACTTATGTTTTTCCTGCTATTCCTAGGCTTTTCAGGTTTAGTTGGGATTGTCACTTTTGGTAGTAGCCAACTTAAAATAGAGCTCTGAGAATGGATGTGATACTGTCATAAATGATTTGATTTTGAAAAGCTAGCAAATGATTCTCTCTTAGATCCCATTTCTTTAATTTGAGGACTGT
Source organism: Panthera uncia (assembly GCF_023721935.1). NCBI lineage: Eukaryota > Metazoa > Chordata > Mammalia > Carnivora > Felidae > Panthera > Panthera uncia. Next base: position 92,608,726 of record NC_064817.1, read on the forward strand.
TGTTAGTTGAAGGTGTTACTTGACTTCCACTTTCTATGGGTGACTTTATTACTTCACATATGATTAATAAAATGTCCCATAAGAATGTAACTAATAAGATCCGTAAATACACTTCAATACCAACGAACAGTATTGCATACCAAATTTTAAAAACTATGCACTTAGAGCAAGATTTAAAAAATAAAACGGGGCGCCTGGGTGGCTCAGTCGGTTAAGCGTCCGACTTCAGCTCAGGTCACGATCTCGCGGTCCGTGAGTTCGAGCCCCGCGTCGGGCTCTGGGCTGATGGCTCAGAGCCTGGAGCCTGCTTCCGATTCTGTGTCTCCCTCTCTCTCTGCCCCTCCCCGTTCATGCTCTGTCTCTCTCTGTCTCAAAAATAAATAAAAACGTTAAAAAAATTTTTTTTAAATAAAACAGTATCTTATCTAAATTTGAACTGTTTTCAATTTTTGTTCAACCTGGGGTTTGGGTTTTGTTTTAGTTTTTGGCTTTGTGTTTGATGTTGTTTTTCTGCCTGGCCTTAGTGGGTAGAAAATCTTTATGTCAGGGTGTTTTAATCACCAGAACCCTTCTGATTCATAATTTAGATTTAGCACTTTTGTGTTGATCTCAGTTTCCCCTAAGCAGACTATTTCCTATTCAGTTGACTGGGCTTTAGAAAGCAAAACTCTTCTGATTACCTGCTTACTCTAATGACTGGCTAAGGCCTTATCTATGCTCATATCCTGTTCACCTCAAGGGCCTTAGATTCTCCAGCACCTTCTTTGTACAGGAAAGCTGTTCTCTGTTCTGTGGATTCAGTTTCTTGACAAACTGTTGAGGCTCATCTTTTTCGTTTTCCTGATGGCAAAGGCGAAAGAAAAAAAAAAAGAGGAGGATAAAAACAAAATCAAGCTATAGAGTAATTCTCTGTTGGCCCCTGGTAGTCACCTTCCTAGAAGAACAGTGTTTTCCAGGCTACCAGCTTTATTCCAGCTGACTGACTCTACTCCCTCCTTCTATGTCGTTGCCTCTTTTTACCCTTTAGGAGCCTGTCAGGAATTTTGCAACCTGACAAGAGGCTTCTTCAGAGCCAACCACCTTTTTTTTCTCAGAGCCTAAAAAAAGGTGCATCCTCTTACTGACAGAAAAATACTTTGTTCGTCTGTTTTTCTGTGTGCTGCCAAATTGTTTGGGTATATTCTTTTCACCCAGTACAGTAAGAAGTCTGGAAACACGAATGTGAAGTGTGAGATTGCTTTTAATACTTTGTGTACTTTAGGAGGTGGGTCTTTGAGCTCCTCGTTGTTCAGTTGACCGTGAAGCAGGTGGCAGATGTAGGTTTAGTTTGCCCTCTTCTTCCTGCCTGCTCTCAGAAGGCTTACAGATTGTGTTTGTTTGTTTTTCGGATAACCCTCAGGTAAGAGGTAAAGAAACACCAAGCCCAAAAGGCAGAAGGATCTGTCTGTAGCTAAAGGGTGAGACACTAGAGGTAGGATGGTTTATGGGATCTGGCTCTTTGAAACCATACAAACGCAGTGTTCTTTTCTAAAGTAGACTTAAGCACTTGCTATGTGATTTTAAGGCCTGATTACCCTAAAGCCATAGCACATGAGTGATGAAGATTTAAGTTGAAAATTGGAAAAGGTGATCCAGTGATTGGAGAGAAACCACTTGCTGCAGCTCTGATAAACCAAGACTCCTATGCAGTCAGACATTTCAATACCTGGTTCCAAAAGATGAGCTTTGTGGTTAGTAAGCCAGGCAAAAGAGTGCATGTTACTAGCTTCTGTTTGGGGAATCTAATCCATGTACGTTCTTAATACACACCTGTATTGATTGCATCTGAAATATTTCTGGTATCCCTTTTTGTAAAGTGAAGCGTGTCCTAAAGTAGTTTTGTGTATATGGTAACTGAATCCCTTTATTTATTTAAAAGACATTTTTTGAATGTTTATTTTGGAGAGGGAGAGAGCGAGAATGAGGATCTGAAGCAGGCTCTGTGCTGACAGCAGGGAGCCCGATGCGGGGCTGAACTCACAAACCGTTAGATCATGACCTGAACCAAACTGGGACGCTTAACCGACTGAACTACCCAAATGCCCCTCTTTATGTATTTTGAAAGGTTTTATTTTTTAAAGTAATCTCTGCACCCAACATGGGGCTCAAACTCATGACCCCTAGATCAAGAATCACATGCTCCACCCACCGAGCTACCCAGGTGCCCCTTGAATCCCTTTTTAATGACAACATCATTTTAATTGATATTTATCTAGAAAGTTGGCTTGATGTTTATTTAACCTATATAGGTTAACCTCATTTTGAACATACTGAGGACAGCTTACAAATGATATGAATATGTTTACATAATGGTTATAAGTCAATTTACATATCTAGAGAATTTGGTTTTTTGGAGAGGGGACAATCCAAGCCAACATAATTAAGCTATTAATATACCTTCCTATTCTTCACTGAGTGTTTTTGAAAAATGTACTTAACTGCATATATACAGTGGTATTTGCATTTGGGCATACACACTGAATGCACCGTCTGGGAAAACTTTGAATTCACACATGTGCAAATTATTTTTTTTCTGGTCAGTGAACACTGTTGAATACTTAGATGAATGTTTATACAATGACATTGGCCATGCAGTTCTTCCCGCTTTGTCCCTTTATCACATAGCAACAGATCATAGGATTAATTGTCCACTTAATTAACTTGGGTGTGGAGTAGGGTTGCCTGATAAAATACAGGACTCCCGGTGAAATTCCAGTTTTAGATAAACATTTAATATTGAAAGTGTATTTGTTGTTTATCTGAAATTGGAATTTAACTGGGCAGCCTGTACTTCTGGTTGCTAAATCTGGCATCCCTTGGTGGGGGAGAAGCAGAAGACTGGTGGGTATGGGCACACTTAGGAGACTTAAATACAACTGGAGTGTGCAGTGATAAAAGGTAGCCTTTACTCTGACAGGAATACTAAGATTTTTGAGTGCAATGTTTATTTTAGGGTCCAACACTTTTTTCTTTGGAAGTGCATCAGTGAAAACAAAGCTCAGAAATAACAAAACTTAACAATACATTGTTCAGGGATACCTTATCTTTTTAAAATGATAAAGTAAGGGAACAATAAATCAAATCTGGGCTACCGGTTCCCTTTAAGAGAAAGGCAGCAGATGGAATAGGGCAACACAGTAGCTGTCCTAGTCTTCGTGCTATTCTCATTGTCAGGTAAGATGGTGAATCACAGTTCATTTTGTTTGTTATGCTTCATAGTTACATGTATGCGCTGCATATCAAATATAAAATATCAGTTTAAGAGTTAAAATATAGGTTGCAATGAAAACATCAGACTACCTGCAAAGTTTCACTGCCTGTACTTACCAAAATAAATCCCAGATCCCCCAAATAAAGAGGTATTCATTTCTTCCTTGTCTTCATCAGGTTAGCATCCTTAGTTCTGTATATCATTCTACTTGGTTTCTAGAACATTCACCAAATTGGTTTTTCTCTTGCAGATCTGTTCTCTTTCATCAGTGTTCCTCTTCAAATGTGTTCTTATCGGTGAGAAGTGGAGCAGAATCGAACCACTCCCCTTGCCCTGGCCATAATAGTTCCTCAGATTACACCAGCTATTGCAGCAGCCATATCACAGCCTTTGCTGTGTCTGAGCAATCAGCAGAAGTACCTAAATGTTTTTACATGGTTTGCTGTTAAGTTGTATATCCCCAATCATTCATTTTATATTTATCCCCACCCCATTGCATTCTGTTAAGACTGGCTTATTGTTGTAAACTCTTAAAATGTTTGTGGGTGCTGTCAGCTAGTATATTCTCTATGCTTCCCAACTTTGTGTCATCTGCCAATTAGGTAGATATGCCAGCAGTGTCCACGTTCAAGACATTAATAAGAATAAGTAGGATAGGGGCACCTGACTGGCTCAGTCATAGAGGGTGTGACTCTTGATCTTGGAGTTATAAGTTCGAGCCTCACATTGGGTGTAGAGATTACTTAAAAATAAAAAATAAAAAAAATCTTAAAAAAATAAGAAGGATAGAGTACAGTAGAAATTATTTGATAGTTCCTTATGGTTTTTCATTGATGCATTAATCAGCATACTTTGAGTAATGTTCAATCAGTTACAAACCCATCTAAGTGTATTCTAGCTTAACATCTCCTTGTTAATATCCTTGTCTAAAAGGATATTTTTGTGAGGGACCTGGCTGGCTCAGTCAGTGGAGCATGTGACTCTTGATCTCAAAGTTGTGAGTTCGAGGCTCACTTGGGTGTAGAGATGACTTAAAAATAAAATCTTTGGGGTGCCTGGGTGGCTCAATTGGTTAAATATTTGACTTCGGCTCAGGTCATGATCTCGCAGTTTGTGGGTTCGAGCCCCGTGTTGGGCGCCATACCGACAGCTCAGAGCCTGGAGCCTACTTCACATTCTGTGTCTCCCTCTCTCTCTGCCCCTCCCCTGCTCACGCTCTGCCTCTCTCTCACAAATAAAAATAAATAAATAAATAAATAAATAAATAAATAAATAAAATGAAATCTTTTTTTTTTTAAAGAGGATATCGGTGAGAATATTATAAAATTGAGTGCTTAAATCCAAATTTTTTTCACGTGTGTATAGTATTCTCTTTATATTCTAAGCCAGTTACCCTATCAAAAAAGGTAATTAGGTTAATCTTGTATGACAGGCTTTCTGTGAATGCTTACTGACTCTTTTTTTAAAACTAGGTTTTTGTTTTTGTTTCTTTTTTAGGTTTGTTTATTATTTATTTTGAGGGAGAGAGCACATATGCAAGCAGGAGAGAGGGAGACAGAGCTTGATCTCAGAAACTGTGAGATCATGACCTGAGCTGAAATCCAGAGTGTGGACACTTAACCCACTGAGCCACCTAAGGTGTCCTGAATGCTTACTGACTCTTAATGATTATCTTACCCATGCCTAGGGCCCTCAAACCATTTAACAGTGTGCTTAAGAATTTTGCTTGGAAATGGGGTGCCTGGGTGGCTTAGTCTGTTAAGTGTGCAACTTCGGCTCAGGTCATGATCTCGCAGCTTGTGAGTTCGAGCCACACGTCGGGCTCTGTGCTGACCGCTCACAACCTGGAGCCTGCTTCCAATTCTGTGTCTCCATCTCCCTCTCTCTCTCAGCCCCTACCCTGCTCACGTTCTGTCTGTCTCTCTCTCAAAAATAAACAAACATTAAAAATTTTTTTTTTTTGCTTGGGATTGACATCAAGCAAATCTGCTTATAGTTTTTAGCATTTACCTGCTTTCCATTATTGACTATTGAGTGTTTTTCTCATTTTCCTCTTCTATCCTACCTGATTCTTTAAAGGCTTTAGATAGGGAGGAAGCTGTGTACATTCTTAGGGTATGCTGGGATATAATTTGTCTGGGACGGGAGAACTGAACTCATTTAGATTATCTAGGTACTTTTATCTCCTTGAATGCTTTGGGATTCAGTTTCCTCATTACAATTTGTTTTTCCTTTTCTGGTTTGACTATCGGTAATCTTCACTAGAAAAAAAAGAATTGGAGCAGCCTTTTATATTATACTCTTTGTCTACATATAAACAGACCCGCACCTTTTGTTGTTCTTGTTCTGAATATAAATTAAAATAAAGGAAAGCTGTGTCTGGAATTTTTTTTAATCCGAGCACATTCTAAGCACCAGTCTTTCTGATATTGTTCTTATAGGTGTTTGCAGTTTTCTTTGGGTATGTGCACATTCCATCCCTCCAGCCTCTTGTGAAGGTTTTCCTTTAAAATATTTTTTATGATGTGACATGGTGGAGATGCAACCAACAAAATTCAGACCGTGAGAATTTCTACAGGATGGACGACCTCATTTCTTTGTTTGCTGTTGTTTGTTTGGGTGTTTTTTTAAAGACTATATTTTTAAGGCAGTTACAGGTTCGCAGCCAAATTGAAAGGAAGGTACAGAGATTCCCCATTTACCTCCTCCCATGCACACATGCAGAGCCTCCCACATTACCAGCATCCTCTGCCAGAGTGGTACACTTGTTACCCATTCAGGAGTCTACACTGACGCATCATAATCACCCATACATAGTCCGTAGTTTGCCATAGGGTTCACACTTGGTGTTGTACATTCTACTGGTTTGGACAAATGTATGACGGGTATCCCCCATTACAGTATCATACTGAATAGTTTCACTGCCCTAAAAATCCTCTTCAGGATGAATAAACTAGTTCTTCAACACATGAATAGCAAGAAATAAAAGAGATTGAAGGGGAACCTACTGATTGAGAGAGATGTGGCAACTGATTGTAACACGTGAACCTTATTTGGATATTAATTGAAATGAACCAACTGTAAAAAATACTTGAGACAATCTGGGCAGTATGAATTGTGTATCAAAGTATGAATCATGACTGTGTATAATAAGGTATTGTTAAATTGGTAATAGTGTTGTGGTTATGTCTTAAAAAATATCTTTTTTAGAGGGGCGCCTGGGTGGCTCAGTCAGTTAAGCGTCCGACTTCGGCTCAGGTCATGATCTCGCGGTTCGTGAGTTCGAGCCCCGCATCGGGCTCTGTGCTGACAGCTCAGAGCCTGGAGCCTGTTTCAGATTCTGTGTCTCCCTCTCTCTCTCTCTGACCCTCCCCCGTTCATGCTCTGTCTCTCTCTGTCTCAAAAATAAATAAACGTTAAAAAAATTTAAAAAAAAATATCTTTTTTAGATATGTATGACATTTTTATGGGTAAAAATAAAACAATTTCTGGGATTTGCTTCAAAATAATATGGCAGGGGTGTGGAGGGAAGAGTATTGATATTGATCATTATTGAACATGGCTGATATGTTGTACATGTGGGTTCATAATATTATTCTCCCAATTTTGTGTATGTTTGAAATGGCCACAATTAAAAGTTGGAAAAACTCCCCCAGAATATATTTTTATGGCCACAGTCCTTGTTACTAGCAGATTCAGGACTAAAACACAGATCTCCTGATTCCAGCTCTCAGTTTTTGTTGTTGTTGTTGTTGTTGTTGTTTTTTTACTATGTAGCTAAGCTTAATAGTCCTTCTACTTCCAAATTGATGTCATGTTGCCCTTTCAGTCTCTGGGATCCCCAAATCTTCCCTGGGAAATTTGTGGTGGTATTTTAGGTAATCAAGGCTTTAATAAATGGCCAGTTTTACTTGATTGGCTACCTACCCATGTGAAACCATGAAGGGTTTTTAGAATTATTAGGGTGAGTTCACAGGCTGCATGAGTTGTTAAAATCCGCAGAGACTTGAGTCCAAGTCCTAAGTAGGCCTTTGATCTTAGCTTAAGCTCTAGGAGGGTGGGGATCCTGTCGGCCTTGTTCACTGTTTTATTACACGTAGTGCCTAGCACAATGCTGGTACATGGTAAGCAGTAGGTAAAGGTTAAATGAATGGATTCATTTAACCATTCATTTAACCTTATTTAGCTTCTTTTCCTCACATGTGAAATGAGATTGTTGGTCTAAATGGTTGGTTGGTTTGTTTTTTGTTTTTAAGATTTTATTTTTAAGTAATCTCTACACCCAATGTGGGACTTGAACTTACACAACCCCGAGATCAAGAGTCGCATGCTCTACCCACTGAGCCAGCCAGGTGCCCCGGTCTAAATGGTTCTTAAGCTTCCTTCAAACACTTAAAAAAATTATTCTTCCTTTCTGACTGATTTTTTAAAGTCCTTTTAGAATTTTGAGAGGGATTACTGTAAATTTTTTTGGTGCTAGGTAACATCAATAGATAGGATACTCACTTCCAACACCTGTGACAGAAAACCCCACAGTTATGGTGCATCCAGATCTCTTGAAAATAGCCTCGTGCTATGCATTTTCTGTGAGATTGAGTTTGTTTTTTTAAAGTAAATGAGTACTGTTCTCGACATTACCAGAGAGTCAGGTTTAGCAAGTTCCAAAGTCAAGCTAAGAGGGTTAATAAAACGTGTTGCTTGCATATTTGTTAGTGTTCACTGAAATTGTATTGAATGCAGTATTATTTTGTCAGAGTTTTGTGCTTCCTGTGGAAACTTGGTGGGCAACCTTTTAGGTAAGTTGCAGTTTTTGTCATCAGATCCAAATCCAGGACCTACCTTTGCATTAGTGAACTTATTATTCTAATGAAATTTTGCTTGAGGTATGTGAAGGCTATCGCTGGATCAGGTCAGAGTGTATAAAAGAAAAACAATTCCTATACTGTCTTGCAAAATCCACAAAGCAATGTTTTGAAGCCACGTAAATTTTAAAAATAATGAATGTTGTGCAGACATTAAAATGAATTGGTTCTAAACACAAATACCCTAGCTGCAAAAGGAAAACTGTAATTAAAATGCTAAATGGATAGGGACTCTGAGAAAGCATCTGTCACACATTATTTTATATTCAAACATGAGCTTTGTTAGTATAAACTCAACATAACGAGTACATGAAAATAACTCTTTTAGAAACTAAGGTATAATGAATTAAGATATTCTATCTGTATTGTAAGTTACTGAAGTACAAATTTGAAAATTACTTTTATATTCAAAACCTGAGTGGAAACCACACTAAAAATAATTTTAATATTTGATCTGTAAGCCGTATAGGGTGTTTTTTTTTTTTAGCAGAATACCGATACTTTTTTAAAGCAGATTGTATTTTGAAGCTGTTTTAGAAGTTGCTTGTTTTTCATGTTTAAATTTAATAGTACAATTGGTAGACATGTTTTCAGTTTCAGAAACTGCTGCAAAAATCAAAGACTTTCTGTGTTTGTAACTAGTATTCGTATGTTGGAAGTTTTTCTTACACTATTAGGTAATCAAGGAAGTTTAGCCCTTTATATTTTTGCTCAACTTCATAAGAAGCACGTTTATTATTTGAATTAAGCTTTGTCAGATATTTAAATGTGTTGAAAATATTTCATTTAAAAATACCCTACAATAAAAACTTTTCAAATGAAAAAATGAACTTTTGAAGCTCTCATTTTGGTTTCTTAAGTTTTATTTAAGTGGGGTATACCACCAATACTTAAATATGTCTACCTGTTACTTCAGAGTTTCTTTTCTTTTCTTCCTCTTTTTTTTTTTTTTTTTTAAAGTAGGCTCTATACCTTAACATGGAGCTTGAACTCATGACCCTGAGATTGAGAGTTGCATGTTTTACCGACTGAGCCAGCCAGGTGCCCCATTTCAGAGTTTCTTCAAAATTTCTCTTGTGTGGGGTGCAATAAAAGTTATTTTATGTAGGCATTTGGACTTTTTCTGGGAAAAATTACTGACCTTAACCTGTAAACAGGAGGAATCTAATTTGCTATAATTAGTATCTACAGAAATCTTGAAGGACTATTTTTCTACTTAACTAGATGTATCAAAGTATTACTGGGCATTTCAGGATGTATGTGTGTTGGATTATGTCAGTGTTTCCTACAATTGTTCTCAATTTTAAGGGATATCAGAGGATATAAAATTTAGACCATTAATCATGGTATAAATTAACACCTTCACTCTCAAACTAATGAAGGGTCTTAAAATTTTCTAAAATTATGGGAAGTCTAAAAACTCATGCTTAAAGGTCATGTAGCTAGTTGGCTGGGAAAACCTAGAATAGAACTTAATTTTCTTGACCTCTAGATGCCCATTTCTCCTGTCTCCAAACTTGAACATGAATAGTTGTTTTCTTTAGGCACATAATCACCTTGAAATAGTATAATGTTCTTATCTCTACTTTGAAGTCAGAGACTGAGAAACAGAGAAGACTTGAGTGGTTGTCCAGGGATACCAAAGATTAGTGACACCTTGCTTACCTGACAGCCACTTCTTTGGTAATAGATTCTCCAGTACAGCTGAAAATAAGAAATAATCACTTAAACAGCCCCTGACCAATCAAACAATGTGCCATGAAGTCCACAGTAAAGTCGTGTAAAAATTTTTTCACGGGAGACTTTTACTGAGAATCTCTGGATTCTTCCTTTACCGTACAATTCCATTTTTAAAAACCTGGTTTCCCAGCTCAACGCAGATTAGAAGCAAAAATTAGAAAGGGAGGGAAGCTTTTAAAGACAGGCACATGGCCAACTGGAAGAAGTGACCAATTAAAGTGACCACTTAAATTGAGGAAAGTGATGCAAAACTGTAAAACACAGACATTCCAGGCATAATAGCCTGGGGTCCCGTAGTGTGAAGGCAAATAAATCCCCTGCAAATAAATGTCTCTGGAGGGCATTACTATATTAAAACATAGTGTGGTATTTGAGCATAATTACTCCAGGTCAGTAAGAAAGGGAAAATTGTATATCCTTTGTTTAAGAAGGTATTTGCAAGGGAAAGATTACTGGAAGGGCAAGGCTTAGCCTATAATGTACTTATTTACAAGCTGCTTTTGAAATGGAAATTCAAAAATAATTAAAATACTTTCAGAAGTTTGGCACTAAAAGAGAAGCTTCATCACTCTTGAACTTTTATATATGGAGCATTTCATTATTTTATTCCCTAGCAGTGCCAAATCAATTAGGTGTTAATTGTAGTTGTTAAAGGCAGATCAGGATTCAGAGCCTTTGACTTAGTCTAGTCCAACCCAAGAAGCAGCACTAATTGCCTTTACTTTGGTGTTCATAGCGCCAATTATAGTATTTTCATAATCATCATCTTTTAAGACCTTGCCCGGAAACGAGGCAATATTGCAAAGTATTTGAGAGAGTGGGCTCTTAGAGTCAGACTGCCTGGGGTCAGATTCTGGCCCTACAATTTACTAGCAGTGCAGTTTAGGTGACCTAATCTGACCCAAGCCTCAAATGTTTTGTTGTGTATAATAGGGAACGTAATAACACTACCTCATAGGAAAGTTGTGAGGACAAAAGAAGTTAAAACTAAGTCAAGTCTTAGCAAGGTTTTGGGCACATGCTTAATAAAAGATGGCCATTGTTTCGTTATTATTATAATGCCCCATTAGGAATACTTCCAGTGGGAATACTAAATTATGATTTACCGTTTCTTAGGGTGAAACGCATTGTTCCTTTCTCATCTTGGTGCGTGATACAAATCATACACGTTGTTTTAGCCAACTTTACAAATTATAAATATGCTTTCACTTTTTACTAGATGCCAGTGTTCTATAAATGGATCAAAAAAATGTATCACAAAAGAATCCTGGTCATATAGGCTACCCCTATTAAAGACAATTTTAGGCTTGATTAGCCTAGAAGAAGCTGTTTTACTGCCTATCAAGATCATAACAACTTTGTAACATTTAAAATATGTCTCAAACATGACTGTCTTTTGTTATTAGTTTTTTGTTTAATGCCATCACAAAATGTAAGCCGGATCCCATTTTAATCACCAGCTCAATATAATCTGGTTTTTCTCGTATTCCCTGTTGGTAGGTGGACTGGAATTTGACAGCCTGTAGGGTATCTTTTCTGTGTTTAAGAAATTGGTCTCAGTCTCCCCACTACCAACAGACTGCCAAAGTACCGTAGAGAAACTTGCTGAAGGTCCTCATTTGTGAATTTCGATGAAGCAATTCGAAGCTGCTGAAGAAGCTACCACTTACTGTGTGTGCCCCATGTGCTCTCATTTAATGCTTACAGAAAGGTCTATGAAGTAGAGTGCTTTTACCCTGTTTTACAGAGGAGATTGAGGCTTGGAAAAATTAAGTGATTTCATCAAGATCACACATAGAGTAAATGGTAGGAAGAATATTTAATTTAAGCGGGGGCCATATGCTTGAAAGCTCTTGCTCTTTTCACTATGTTCCCTTAGCTCTCAAAAATAATAAATTTTATAGTTTGTACACGCATAGGTAAAGCCCTGTTAGCACCAATCTGGAATATTTCCATGTGTGTCAACAATTAGTCCATAATTTAGACCCTGTGAATCAATAGCCAAAAAGTGCCCTTTATTAAATGTTACATACAAGAGATAAACGTAGTTCCCCATTCTGTGTGTGTTTTTCTTTTTTTGACAGCTAAAAAAAACTGGTCAGGGGCGCCTGAGTGGCTCAGTTGATTAAGCGTCTTTTTTCTTTTTTTTAAAGTTTTAAATGTTTCTTTATTTTGACAGAGAGCTAGCAGGGGAGGGACAGAGAGAGAGGGAGACACAAAATCCGGAACAGGCTCCAGGCTCTGAGCTGTTAGCACAGAGCCTGACGCTGGGCTCAAACTCACGAACTGTGAGATTATGACCTGGGCCGAAGTCGGACACTGAACCGACTGAGCCACCCAGGCGCCCCAAGCGTCTGACTCTTGGTTTCTGCTCAAGTCATGATCTCATGGTTCGTGAGTTCAAGCCCTACATCAGGCTCTATGCTGACAGCGTGGAACCTGCTTGGGATTCTCTCTCCCTCTCTGCCCCGTCCCTGCTTGTGCTCTCTCTCTCTCAAAATAAATAAATAAACTTAAAAAAAAAATTAAAAACCTGGTCAGATTTCTTGAAGTGATGAGGGTCATGGGAAGGCAGATTTTCTTTTTCTTCTACTGTCTACTTCATATGGGGCTTAAGGCATTTAAAAAAAACCCTTTTTTTTAATGTTTATTTTTGAGAGAGAGAGAGTGCAAGCAGGGGAAGGGCAGAGAGAGAGAGGGAGACACAGACTCCTAAGCAGGCTCCAAGCTGTCAGAACAGAGCCCAATGCAGGGCTTGAACCCACAAGCCTCAAGATCATGACCTGAGCCAAAGTCAGATGCTTAACCAACTGAGCCACCCAGGTGCCCTGGGGCTTGAGGTTTTTTTAATCTTATTTCCATTTGCTGTTACACCTCTGAGGCAGATGATTTGTGTTTTCTAATTGGCAGTCAGAATATGTGCCATGTAGTAATTCGATAACCTTCGAGGTTTTTTGTTTTTATTTTTGTTCTTTTGATTTCCACTTACATTTAGACATCCTTTGTGTAGAATCTTTTCTCTTTTTTTTAGTTTTTTTAATGCTAACTTAGTTTTGAGAGATAGTGCGTGTGCACGCGCCAAAGAGAGAGAAGGAGAGGGAGGGAGAGAGAGGGAGAGAGAGGGGCAGTGAGCCCGGGAGAAGAGAATCCAAAGCAGACTCTGCGCTATCAGCACAGAGCCCAATGCGGGGCTTGAACTTATAAACAGTGATATCACAACCTGAGCCTAAACCAAGAGCTGAAAACAACCCACTGAGCCACCCAGGCACCCCTCTTTTTTTTTTTTTTTAAGTTTATTTATTTTGAGAGAGAGCAGGGGAGGGGGAGAGAAAGACTCTCAAGCCAGCTCCACACCTTCAGTGCAGAGCCCAGTGCTGGGGCTCAGACTCAAAAAATGAGATCATGACCTGAGCCAAAATCAAGAGTCAAACACTTTTTTTTTTCTTTTCTTTTTTTAAATCAGAGTAGCTTTGGTCCTAATCACCCCTGGATAAAGAGGATTTTGTTACATAGCAGTACTGTATAGGTATGCCAGGGAAGCCAAATAATTGGGAATATATTTTTCATTTCTGCAAATTGTCCTTTGTCAACATGAAATTATATTGTCTGGGCACTATGGCTAAATGGTCAGCACTATTTTATATAGCTACCATTTTTTGTTTGTTTGTTTGTTTTTTGTTTTAGAGAGAGAGAACATGAGCCAGGGAGAGGGGCAGAGGGTGAAAGAGTCTTAAGCAGGCTCTATGCTCTCGATGTGGGGTTCGATCCCATGACCTTGGGATTATAACTTGAGCCGAAATCAAGAGTCAGATGCTCAACCGACTGTGCAGCCCAGGTGCCCCTACTACCTTTTTGTTTTTTAAACGAGCTTTAAAAACCTCCTAAACTAGAATTATGTTTTATTCATCTTCATATCTGTAGTCCCTGGTATATAGTAGATATTCCATAAGTGTTTGTTGAATAAAGGGGTTGATGTTCTGTTAAGTGACCAAAATAATTTTTTTAGCACACTAAGTTTTGATTAGAAGTTCAAGATTGCTACAGCAAATATGGATTACCCAGTTTGCCATTTGAAGAGCATGGTAGTTGAACTTGATGCTTCTCTTGGTTTATCCCCTAAATATGTGACTTTGGGGAAACTCATTTAACCTCTGAGCACCTCTGTTTCTTTATCTGTAAAAAGAGGCTATCTGATTCGATAATGTTGAAGATGCCTTTCAAAATAAAGTATCATCTGTAATCATTACATTTTACAAAAAAGTTTTAGAAATGACATATTAATATTCATTTAAAAGTGTTTCTTACTGGGGCACCTGGGTGGCTCAGTTGGTTAAGAGTCTGACTTTGGCCTAGGTCATGATCTTGCCCTTCCCAAGTTCACCCCGCATCCGGCTCTGTGCTGACAGCTCAGAGCCTGGAGCCTGCTGCAGATTCTGTGTCTCCTTCTCTCTCTGCCCCTCCCCCACTCACACTCTGTCTCTCTCTCAAAAATAAACACTAAAAAATTTTTTGAAAAGAATAGTTTTGCTCTAGTAGATAAATGAGCTACAAACAAAAATGGGTACCTCTCTTCAAAAGCAGAGTAACTGTCTAATGCATATCAAACTTTCCATCTACACTACAAATCAAAGAACTGCAATTAAGATAATAATGAGATACTTTCCTTGTCAAATTTGTAAAGATTTTCAACATAACACTCATTTTTGGCGGGGGTATTAAGAAACAGGCACTCAGAGCAGTGAGAGTATAAACTGGTACAACTGTTCTGAAGGGCACTTTGAAAGTTTCTCAAAATGCTGAAAAATATGTATACTTTTGGCCTGCAATTCCACTTTTAGAAAATTTATTTTAAGGAAATTTACCATGGGGGCACCTGGATGGCTCAGTCGGTTAAGCATCCAGCTCTTGATTTCGACTCCAGTCATGATCTCACAGTTCTGTGGGATCATCAGGCTCCGTGCTGACGGCATAGAGCCTGCTTGGGATTCTCTCTCTCTCAAAATAAATACACTTAAAAAAAATTATCATGGAAGAGCACACAATTTTATTTATGAAGGATGCTTATTTTAAAGTTTATTTATTTATTTTGAAAGAGAAGGAGGGAAGGAGAGAATCCCAAAAGTGGGCTCTGTGCAGAGCTGGATGTAGGGCTCGAACTCACGAACCACAAGATCATTACCTGAGCCAAAACCAAGAGACGCTTAACCAACTGAGCCACCCAGGTGCCCCAATTTTATTTACAAGAATGTTTATTATAGTATTATACAGCATATGTATATGGGAAGACAAAAGGTACATACTCAAATCCCTAGATCGTAGGATTATAGGTCACTTTAATTTTCTTCTCTCTTTTTTATGTTTTCTACATTTTCTATGTGCACAGAAGACTTTTTTCAATCACAAAGTATATAAGTGTTTTAAAATGTGGGCTTGTCTTTAATAAGTGTGTAGATGTATTTCCCTTCTTGCCTCCACTATTCAATACCTCCTTCCTTTTATTTCTATACAGGTCTCCAGGAAAGGTTGGGATTTCAACATTAAAGGTAAGCTGTGTTTTCTGAGAATTCTATTTCTACAAATTGTGTATACTTTTCACTCATTTTTCTATTTTATGTAAATTTTCTTGCTTTTCTGTTGCTTATTATTTTTGTTAAATAGTATTGTCACTGTATCTTACTAGGTGTGGTTGGGTGCTCTAAAAATAACAAATATTGTGCTATGAGGAAAAGGATTGTACGTTTTTTAGATTTCCACTAATTTCCATTTGTTTTATAATGTTTAGAATAAAAGAATACTATAAAATACGTGTGTGTTAATTGAAAAAGTAATACTTGCATGACAAAAATGTGGAATAACCAAAACACTTTTTTTTTTAATTTTTTTTTTTAACGTTTATTTATTTTTGAGACAGAGAGAGACAGAGCACGAACGGGGGAGGGGCAGAGAGAGAGGGAGACACAGAATCGGAAGCAGGCTCCAGGCTCTGAGCCATCAGCCCAGAGCCTGACGCGGGGCTCGAACTCACGGACCGCGAGATTGTGACCTGAGCCGAAGTCGGACGCTTAACCGACTGAGCCACCCAGGCGCCCCAAAACACTTTTATACTTCTTATGGGCACATGCATTGGTATCATCATTATATATAAAAAGCAATCCCAGCCTTATATCCAAGCAAAGAAGTTTGGTGTTGAGACATTATGAGATACTGTGCCAATGAGAGCCATTTTAAGGCCAAGAACATCACCCAGCAGAACTATTTACGTCAAATAGAGTACATACTGTTTGTGTATGTTTGTGTGTGTCTGTATATAATGTATATATAATCTCAAATGTGCCGAATTTTTTTTTTTACTACCAGTATTCTTACCTTCTATTTATACACATTGGATACCGATCTTTTTGATAAATTGTGGCATGTTCATGTGGCATCCTCTACAGCAGTAGATATGAATGAATTCATTACGTACAATGCCATGGATGAATTCAGCACCATAGAGTTGAGTGGGGGAAAAGAACAAGTCACAGTAAGATACATACAGTAATACTCCATTTATATTAAGTTCAAAATCATGTAAAATTAAAGAATATATTCTTTAAAGATACAAACATAGTAAAACTATAAAGAACGGCAAGGGAATAATAAACACAAAGTTTGAAGGTATCAGTCATCTCTCAGGGAGAAAGAATATAATGAAGATGGAGAAGGGTATTTAAGAGATTGGAAGCTAATGGTAATGTTCTTTTTCTTAAACTGAATGCTTAAGGAGAGTTAGTTCTTCTATTTTATACAAATTTACTTGTATTTGATAAAAACAATTTTTAAAAATAATGCGTGGACATGGTGAAAATTTGTCTAGTACAAAAAGTAGATGGTTGAAAATGTAGCTTCCCTCCCATTCCTCATCCTCCACCTCCCAATCCTCATATCCAGAGACAATTGCTGTTTATGCTTGTAGGTTTTAAGAGCCACTTAGCTCTAAGATGTTTTTAGGTTGTAACAAACAGGTTTGGGAAATTTACTTTATCTCAGTAATTATAGATTGTGCTTAACTTGAATAAAGTTAGAAAATATACATATTTAGTAAATAAACATGCAGTTGGATAGTGTTCGTTTTTACTTTTCATTTTGAAATAATTATAGATACAAGAAGCTACAAACATAGTACAGAGAACTCCTGTGTATCTTTCACCCATTTCACCCAGTGGTTATATCTTAATTATAGTACAATATCTCAATTATAGTACAATATCAAAACCAGAAATTTGACATTGGTACAATATGAGTGTATAGTTCTGCTTCAGTTTATTACATATGTATATTTGTGTAACTACCACCACAGAATGGAGGTCTATTTCATCACCGCAAAGCTCTCCCTTGAGCTATGTACCCTTTTATAAAAGTCACACCCGCCATCTACCTCAAATCATCCCTAACCTCAGGCAGCCCGTAAGCTCTTTTCCATTTCTGTAATGTTGTCATTTGAGAATGTCCTATAACTTCAGTCATATAGTGTGTGACTTTTTGAGATTGGCTCAAAGGATTGAGATCCAAGTCGTTGCGTGTTATCAACGGTTTATTCCTTTGTATTGTTAAATGGTAGTCTGTGGTGTGAATGTTCTCCGACTATTGAATGCATATCATGTATAGCAGCATACCTATTGATATTTTAAGCAATCCAAAGAAAATTTTGATGATTTGTAGAATCAAAATAGATGATTTTTGATGATCTGTAGAATAGAATAGACTTGAAGTGCCACAACGAGTTTGGAAGGGGAAGGGAAGATAGAACAATCCCGAGAGCACAGGTACCTGGTGTATCAGGGAAAAGTTTCAGGGAAGAGGTAGAACTTGTGTCTGGCTTTGAAAATTGGGAGAAATCTGCATAGGCAGAGAAAAACTGGGAAAGCATTGTATGTTAGGCAGTAGCATGAGCTCTTTACGATGCAAAGGTATAGAATTTGCTGGGAGCATTGAAAGACTGGCGTGACCCATGTAAACGTTTCAGTGGTAAAATGATGGAGAAGTAAAGTGGGGCCAGATTTCGATCAACCTTGAATGTCAGGTTAAGAACTCTGGGCTTTAAAATTTTGAAGCAAGACATTTTAAAAGTCAGGTTTTATACGTCTTACAGTTGTGCTCTTCAGAGTTTTGTTTTGTTTTGTTTTTTTTATGGAGGAATTAATGGAAAGATAAGTGGTGGAAGGGTGGGAGACAGTTTGGAGGGAAGAGACTAAGTGCAGAGAGCTGTTAAGAGGCAGTTAGAATGTCAAGACTTGAGACTTAGACAAAGGGATCACATTGATAGGAATCGGTGGATGGACATGACCACTATTTAAGAGTTGTTCCTTTTTTGTTTGTTTGTTTTTGTTTTTGTTTTTTAACTTTTCTCAGCAAAAAAGAGTAGAGATCACATCTCTAAAACGTTTTTTTAAAATTTCATTTTTGGGGCACCTGGCTGGCTCAGTCGGAAGAGCATGGGACTCTTGATCTCAGGGTCTTGAGTTTGAGCCCCACGTTGAGGGTAGAAATTACTAAAAAAAAAAGGCAATAAATAAATTTTTAAAAATAAATAAAATTTCACTTTAGTCACTGTTAATACCTTCCCATTCCTCGCTACTAAAAACTAGAAGTGACCTGAATTTTTTAATAACTAGCATTTTTTTTTTATTTTATTTTTTAAAGAATTTTTGTAAGTTTGTTTAAACATTCTCTACACCCAACACGGGGCTTGAACTCACAGCCCTGAGATCAAGAGCTGCATGCTCCACCAACTAAGCCAGCCAGATGCCTCAATAACTAACATTTTTAGCTTACTCTTCTTTAGTAAATAATAGTGAAGATTTCCTTGAGCGTAGATTACTTTTGTACAAATGATTTGTGAAAATGATTAGTCTTTTGTTGGATGTGCTTATTAAAATTAAAAGCTCTAGTCATAGAACTGAATACTGTGAGGAGGGTCCACGCAGCTCTCTAATATCCAACAGACGTGGAGGGAAACCGTGGTGTGAATGACTAGAAATTGAATGATCTACCATACCTTTTAAGGACGTGTGTTTCTGAGGTTGTGATCGGCAGGGGTTCAAGAAACGGCCTAATGGTGGGAAGCTGGGATTTAGTAGGCCCTGTGC
Organism: Panthera uncia; assembly: GCF_023721935.1. Classification (NCBI taxonomy): domain Eukaryota; kingdom Metazoa; phylum Chordata; class Mammalia; order Carnivora; family Felidae; genus Panthera; species Panthera uncia. Next base: position 92,627,706 of record NC_064817.1, read on the forward strand.
TTTAGTAATGGGGCAGGCCCATCTCCAGAAGGAGGTGATAAGTGAGGAGTGTGTGAAGTCTAAGCTGGTGTTGGTTGTCTGCAGACACATTTTTGGCTTCCATGGTTTCATCTCCCAAGCCTGATCAAGATGCTAGGGGAAGGACCTGGACCTTACACACCACTGAGAGTCATAGATGACTATATAAACCCCAAATTAAGTTTTACTGAGAAATCTTCTGATGAACTTCTCTGGAGATTAGATCCTCTGGTAGGTGCCATATCACTCCATTAAACTTGTGACTTAATCACAGTTTACCTTATAGAGGTTGATATCTTTCAAAGGTTCAAAGTCCAGGAGAGTTTTATTAAAGCCAAGTAAGATAGAAGTGCAATCGCTGCTTAGCTTGGCAGTTGTTTTTTTTTTTTATGTTTATTTTTGAGAGTGGGGTGGAGCAGAGAGAGAGAGGGGGACAGAGGATCCAAAGCAGGCTCTGTATTGACAGGAGAGAGCCCAATGCAGGACTCGAACTCATGACCTGAGATCATGACCTGAGCCAAAGTCAGACACGTAACCAACTGAGCCACCCAGGTGCCCCACTGCTTGGCAGTTTTGATCAGTGTGAGAATGTTAATCTGTGACCCTTGTAAATACTTAATTAAAACAAATTAAATCGAGGTACAGGAATTATGAGTGTGTATTTTTGCTTTGGTTAACTTAGGAAACATACCCATGGGATTATGTTGTGCAGTGCTTCTGATTTTCCTATTAATGAACAATTATTGGAGGATAATTGGATAAATATACTTAATTCATACGACAGCTGAAGGTGTTTCTCTAATATTCATTAACTATTCTTAATGACCATCAGCTTTCAAGTATTCTCTCTCCCTGGTCTTGTCAAGATTATCTTACTAATTGGTTTTGATTAGAGTTGTTCTTTTTTAGTGTAAAACCAGGATTTGATTAAAGGATATGTAAACTTAAGATATGTGTATTTACTGAAGAAAAGCCAGAGGCATGTGTTATTCAGCATTCATTTAGCAAATGGTTACTTTTGCCCAGCACTCTTTTAGGTACTGGCTGTGCAGTGGTAGACAGAAAAAGTCTCTGTTCTCATAGAGCTTACGTTTTAGTGGGGCAGGGAAGAGACAAAAAAAATAAACAAGTAAACAAGGTTGTTTCAGATGGTGATAACTGCAATGAAGAAACAGAAAATATGATAATGTGATAGAAAGTTAAGCAGGTAAGGCTATTTTAAGGTGGTTAGGGAAAGCGTTTTTTGTTTGTTTGTTTGTTTGTTTGTTTGTTTTAATGTAGGCTTCAGACCCAGCGCAGAGAGTCCTCTGTAAGGCTTGAACTCATGACCCTGAGATCAAGACCTGAGATGAGATCAAGAGTCAGACAGATGCTTAACCAACTGAGCCACCCAGGCACCCTTTTCTAAAAACACTTGAGCTATCGCTCTAAGGATGGTAAAGAACCATCCAGTTGGCCAAAATGTAATTGTGGGGTTGTGGTGGACAAGGGAGGTGAGAAATACAGATGGCAAAGATGTAGGCCCTCATGGGTTGTGGTAGTTTGGGTTTTACCTGACACTTAAAATTCCATGAAACAGCTTTTAAGCTTGAAGATATCAGAAGTTCTACATAAATTTCTCTAGCACATTAAATCTTCAGCATTATATTGATCTGGAGTAATTTTATCATGGCACCGATCATGATCATATCCTAATACTTGTATAAGTGCTACCTTGATACTTACACACATCCTTATGTGCCTTAGGTTGCTTATCTGTCAAAAATGGTTATAGTGACCTTTTTTAACTCTATGTTGTGTATAAAAATTATGAAAAGTTTTTTTTCTTAGTGTTGTTAGTAGCACTCAAATTGCTATACTTTAGTAAATGTAGTGACAATTTAGGATGGAGATAAATACTGTGCTACATTTGCAAATGTGCGATTGTCTTGTTTTACCAGAATTTTTTTCCAGCAGAAAAACTGTATCCATTTCTACCGTCTCTGACCTCCCAAATATATATATATATGTACGTATGTGTATATGAATGTATACGTAGATATATATGTATTTTTGGTGGGTTTAATGTTTTTCATCTCTTACTGTTTGGGGGAACTTGATTTAACTTCTTGTCTTGATTGCTTTCATCTAAAACATGTAGAGCTTTTAAGAAAACTATTCTCTGAATGTGGTTTTCTGCATTATGTACTTTTATATTTATGCATATTTATGGAGCAATACTCTGGGAAAAAGAACAATTCTGACTCAACCCTTTGTTTAAATCCTGAATCTTTTTAAGCTACAGAGGTACTTGGTAGTTCTTACCTTCCGGTATGGTTTTTAATGTTAAAAAGAGGGGCACTTTTAAAGGAAAATATCTGATTGCTGTACAAAAATAGAAAATTGCTGATTGGTAACCTTACCCAAATCAGATTGTCCCAGTTGACATAAAATCTCCGCCATCTTCAGTATACAAACATCTAAGCTCTATGGGCCTTTGCTTTATCAATGCTGTATTTTCTAATTTGTACCCATCTTAAAAAGAATTTTAATGTTTTTAAATTTATTTTTGAGGGAGAGAGAGAGGGAGGGAGACAGACGATCCGAAGTGGGCTCCACGCTAAAGAACAGAGAGCCCGATGTGGGGCTTGAACCCACACACTGTGAGATTATGACCTGAGCTGAAGTTGGCCGCTTAACCGACTGAGCCACTCAGGCGCCCCTTAAACAGAATTTTAAAGAAAGCAAGTCATCATTTGGTCTCTGCTTTTTCTTTTTAATATAGGAAACTGAGAACACTGCATACAAAATTGGAAATGAGTCTCCTGTACAAGAATTGAAACAAGATGTGTCTAAAAAGGTTAGTAAGATATAATATCAGTATTAGTTTAACAGATATTCTATTTATATGATATATTTAAAGTGGAAAAGTTTTCTATATTCTTTTAGTATAGTGCTGTGTACTTGCTGGATGTTCAGTAAATGTTCTTTGAATCTTGAGTTTCTGATTGAAGACACATCAGGCTTTTTAGAGGTCATTTGATAATCGAACTAATCAATAATTTTTCCTTGAAACAGTATTTAGAAAAATGTAATGTGTTTTTATTTTTTATGCTTGTATTTGTATTAGAATAAGCTGTTCTTAGAGGCCATTATCAGAACAACTATTCTTTTTTTTTTTTTTTAAGTTTATTTATTTTGAGAGAGAGAGAGATCGGGGGAGGGGCAGAGGGTGAGGTAGAGAGAGAACCCGCGCTGTCAGCACAGAGCCTAACGCAGGGCTCCATCTCACAAAGCATGAGATCGTGACCTGAGCCGAGATCAAGAGTTGGACGCTTAACTGACTGAGCCCCCCAGGCGCCCCAGAACAGCTCTTCTTGAGGTTACTACCAAGAGTTAAAGGTATTAAAACGCTCAGTGCAACAAATCCTGATGTCTTTATGAGTTAGAGGTTATAAGAAATCATTACTCTGATAGTGCCTTCAATACCTTTTATAGAATTGATGCTTTAAAGCTTCAGAGTTTGGGGGCGCCTGGGTGGCTCAGTCGGTTGAGCATCTTACTTCAGCTCAGGTCATTATCTCACAGTCTGTGAGTTCAAGCCCCACATCAGGCTTTGTGCTGACAGCTCAGGCTGGAGCCTGCTTCCAATTCTGTGTCTCCCTCTCTCTCTACCCTTCCCTGCTTGTGCTCTGTCTCTCTCCCATAAATAAATAAACAGTAAAAAAAAAAAAAAAAAAAAAGAAAAGAAAAGAAAAGCTTCAGAGTTTGGTTTACTAGAAGGGACAGAACACAAGATAAAAATTTTGACCATGGGCAGTTCACAGTATCAGGATAAAACCCAAGGAGAAAGGATGCTGTGTGTTTGTTCAGTTATGTTACTTTGAGTATTTTCTGTGCCCCTGGCCCCGTTCTAGCCAGTGGGTTTCTGGGGACCAGCAAAATGACACATTCTCTATCCCAGAGTTTCTCAACAGTGACACTTTGGGCTGAATAATTTTTTTTTTTTTTTTTTTTTTTAGTAGGCTTCACGCCCAGCGTGGAGCCCAACACAGGGCTTGAACTCACAACCTTGAGATCAAGACCTGAGCTGAGATCAAGATGCTTAACTGCCTAAGCCACCCAGGTGCCCCTAGGCTGAATAATTCTTTGTTGCAGAGGGAAGGGGAGACTATTCTATGCGTTGTAGGATATTTAGCAGCATTCCTGGCTTCTACCCACTAGATATCAATAGATTCCTCCCTACCCCCACTCCATCACAACAATTAAAAATGTCTTACAGACATCACCAAATGTCTGGGGAGGAGTGTGGGGGCAAAATCACCCCCCAATGACGTTCCATTGTTCTACCCTTACGGAATTTATACATTTAATGGACTCCATATTTCAATAGTGATCATACTTCCCCCCTTAAAAGGAATTTTTTTGGGAGAAACGTATTGTGTATCAGCATAAGTAAGATATGAGCAATACCCTTTTTTTTCTGTTTAAATCAGAAATTGTCCACAGTTCTACATTGTAACAAACAGCCATCTTAATTTTTCAGCATTCCTTTCTGGTTCTCACCCATTTGCATGCCTTTTTTCTTTTTTACCTAATTGTAGTGTAGATAGAATTTTATATTTTACCTTTTCCTCTTGCCATTACTACTTTTCATCATATTTCATCACACAGTCTCAATACTCAGTTTTTATTTCATGTGTCCGTTTCTATCAAGCAAATATATTACAATGTATCTAGCCCATTTTTATTGTTGAAAACTTGGAACGTTTCTGTGTTTTCCACTAGAGTTTTTCTTTTCCTTTTTAAGAATTTTTTCTTAGGATGCAAATGGGTAACTAATAGTGGCCAAAAAATGATTTTTAAGTAGTTTAGAAACTGAAAAACATAGTAAACACTGGAGCAGTTGAGTGAGGCTCAAGACTCGGTCTCACTTTTTAAGCTCTAGTTTTTTCGATCAATTTAGGTATCACAAATGAATGATAAAGGCTGTGGGATATACACTGCACCAGGCACGACACAATCCCTGTCCCCCGTAGTTTACATTTTAGTAGAGGAAATTAGATGAACACAAAACTGAATGTAAAAAGTGTTCAAGTAGACTTACAAACTATTATAAGAACAGAAAGGGAGACTTTACTTCCTGCTTGAGGATAGGAATGAGGAAGACTTCATGGAGGAAGTAACATCTGAGCTGGTTCTCGATGAATGGATAAGATTTGGGCAGGCAAAGATGGGAGTTGAAAGGCATAACCAAAGGCATGGAGAAACGTGCAGCATGTTTGCAGATGAGAATAGAGACCAAGGTTCCGGCCAAATTATGGGAATGCCTCTTAGGTCATACTAACACATCTGGTTTCTATTGTACAGTCACTGGAAAAGCAGTGAGTTTTTTGAAGCAGGGAGGTGATAGGAAGCCAACAGTTGCCTTAGCACGATCATCTCCATTGTTGGTCTTAATCCCCACTGTTCTCTGGGTCTTTCCCCTATTTGCTACCTCCTGAAGCAGAGCTTGGGACTGGTAGTAGGTGCTATGGGGGCATATCAGGAGGAAGACAACACGGGCTTTATTTTTCAAGAGCTATTTATCTGCCATGTAGAGCTAACCCATGTACCACCTTGTGTTTATATTATAGTTCACACTGTAGTGAACGGTAAGAAGGGTAGAGTTCAGTCAAGGGAGAAATTGTTCTCATATAAGGGATCAGAGAAGACCTGTGATTTTTAACCTTGTTTTAACCCCTCTTCTGGTGTCAGTCTTTCCATTATGCATAGTGATTATTTCAGACCTTTACAGTCATCTCACATTCACTGTGCCCACTTATATCCTTCTCACTTTCAGCAGATAAGCTGCTTCATGTACACATTAGAGACTAAGAAGCCTGGGGGCGCCTGGGTGGCTCAGTAGGTTAAGTGTCCGACTTCGGCTCAGGTCATGATCTCACGGCTCATGAGTTCGAGCCCCGCGTCGGGCTCTGTGCTGACAGCTCGGAGCCTGCTTCACATTCTGTCTCTCTCTCTCTCTCTCTCTCTCTCTGCCCCTCCCGTGCTTGCTCTTTCTCTCTCTCTCTCTCTCTCAAAAATAAACACTAAAAAAAAAAACCCACTAGATTTTTGAGAAAAACCTGGATTTCAGTTTTGACTTTGTAGTTTACTAGCTGTGGGACGTTGGACAAAATTCTTAATGGCTTTACCTCAGATTCTTGTTTCTTGTTTCCGTAGAAGGGAGATAATCCAGCTACGTCAAGGCCTATGTAATGATTAAATGGAAAATACGTGTACTGGTCTAATACACAAGAGACCCTCTTTCCCTTCTTCTCCAGAACTTTGTTATCTTACTTTCCATTGGCTCCTTCCACTCAGCTTATAAAAGTGCTGGGTCACTTTCTTGCAGCTTCTTCCGCTTACAGCCAAGCGTTGGGAAAACCTACATCGTGCTGGCTATCTCTGTGTTGTCACCTCTTATTCTTTCTTCAACCCGCTGGCTTCTGTTATCACTAGGGTACTCAGTGCTCAGTAACCCCCTAATTGACAAAGTAGGTGGACTCTAGTTAATATCCCTCGGGTAAAAGTGTGGTAAGATGAGGATAAAAATGTGAAGGTTGAGACCAATTAATGTGTGGACCGTGCTGGGAAATCAGGGAGGAATATTGTTGAGCAGCAGTCATATCCAGCTGAAGTCAGCGTGAATTTGTGGTACGCCACATCAGGATGGTCCTGTGACACGTTCTGTTAACTTTCCGGAGCCAAGGAATTGAGAAAGCGGACGTCATCCATGGTTGGGCCTGGTGGAAAGATAAGTGGACTGGGAGTTTTTAAGTGGTAATAATGACAGGGCTGGATAGAGAACATCTTTTTTTCCAAATGTTAGAAGATATAAAAACCCTGTCTGTATTTTTCAGCTACAGGCAAGAAATAAAAGGGAAAAAAGCAAGGTGAGCTGAGTGTTTGAACCCTTTTTGTAGTCCTACTGTTTCTCTGAATATTGGAGTATTAGGTGTAGTTTGTTTAAGAATGTTAATCTCTCTGCACCTGCTGGCTTTTTCTGTCATAGGCTTAAGTTCAGAACTAAACAGTTTGAACTCTTGCGCTAGGTGGTTTTGATTCTCATGGTTTTGTTAACTAGGCTCAAAGCAACAGGTTGTTACTAAAACTAACTTGGCGTAAATATGTACGTGCGCTAGGACGTCAAGAGTGTAAATGTAAATTTAGGTTTGAACTTTACAGGGTTGGTTGAACTGTTGTGATTATACCTACTAACAGATTCCCTTCTGTGATGGTTTAAGAGTACAGATTCCAGAACCAAACTCCCTGGAGTTTTGCCAGCTTCATCGCTTTACTAGCTCTGTGACCCCAGACAAGTCACTTGATCCCTCTATGCTCTGTTCCTTCATTTGTATAATGACATTAAGAGTGCTATCTCATATGGTTATTGTGAAGATTAAAATGTGTAAAGTGTTAAGAACATGCCCTGGCACATACTAAGTACTATGTAAATGATTAGCTGTTATTATGTTCTTATAAATAGCTTCATTTTTCAAAAGCTGCTTTTGAACCTTTCACCAGATTATTGAAAGTATTATTGAGGAGAGTCAGAAAGTACTACAGCTTGAAGATGACTCTTCGGATTCCAAAGGAAAAGGACACTCTGATCAGGCTACTGCCAGTCCTGTTGGAGCTGGATCAGATCTTAGCAACATACCTGGACTGTTAGCCATAGATCAAGTCCTGCAGGAAGATTCCAAAAAGGCAGACAGTCAAAATGCCATAGAAGAAACTGAATTAGAATCGAATAGATGTTTTCCTTCTGATGACACCTGTGAGAAGTCAATAGATGAAATCACGAAGTTAACTGAAATAAGTTCAGCTGAGCAGCATAACGTGCCTGAAAGCGAAGCAGAAGTATTGAACAAGGAAGCCGTGGAAGTCAAAGGAAGTGATGTTCTAGAACCTGTGTCCTCAAACTCTTTATCTACTAAAGATTTTGCTGCCATGGAAGAAGCGGCTCCTGCCAAACCCCCAAGACAACTTACTCCGGAACCCGATATAGTGGCTAGTACAAAGAAGCCTGTTCCGGCACGCCCTCCCCCTCCAACTAATTTCCCACCTCCTAGACCCCCACCTCCATCTCGACCTGCTCCACCACCAAGAAAAAAGAAAAGCGAATTGGAGTTTGAGGCCCTTAAAACACCTGATCTAGATGGCAAGTATTAACTGAGAAATAACTTTTGGTGGGGAGATTTTGGAGTTGAAACTATTTAACTTTCCAATTTTATTTCAGTTTATACCATATACAGCCATGTTGATGACCATGACCAAGTTCTAAAAGTTATTTTAGTAATTAAAAGTGACAGTGTTTTACATTGGTCGTAAGTTACATTACTATACTCGAACAGAACATTTCAGCAGACTTCAAACTTTGAAATCCGTTTCCATTGGGGGCTTAAGATTTGCATTCAAGACTTAGATCTCTTCATGTATAAGTTGTATAGCTTTGAAGAATTTAAATAACTTGTTTGAACCCTGGTGCCCCATATATAAGATGAGAATTATAAAACCACTTTCCTCGTGGGATTGTCGTAAGAATCGGACAAAGGTTAAAGCACTTTTCAAGCTATATATAAGGTCCTGTATAAATACTAGTTGTTGCCATTGTCATCATCATCATTATTATCATCATCATCATTGCAGTTCCCAAAGAGAATATTACATCTGATACTCTCCTAAGTACGAACATGGCTTCAGAGAATACAGTCAAGGATTCTCAGCCTTCTCTTGATTTGGCGAGTGCTACCAGTGGAGATAAAATAGTTACTGCCCAGGTTGGTGAATTCATGTTGTATTTGATATAAGCGTTAACAACTTTCTGCAGCTGGCTGGTTTGTTGCTTGTTGGGCCTTCTTTCTTCAGGCAAAATTATTTCCTTGTCCCTAAACCTGGCTTTCTTCTGTCCCTTTGCCAGCTCTGCTACTGCATAGCTCGGTGATTCTAGCAAAGCTATATTAACATCTGAGTTTCAGATGGCCCATGGATAGGATGAGGGGAAAACCTTCCCTGAAGGTGTCTTGAAGGATGAAATGAGCTAATGTGGGCCAAGCACCTGGCATTCAGTAGACAATTAAAATAACGAAAGAATGCTGCATTTTGTGATATTACTGTAATACTAATAAACATCAACTACAGTCTTCATTTACCTGACCTATAGTGGTCAAAGTTATTGATAATTGTGGTCAAATTACAATTGCCTTTATATAATCATGAACAAAAACTTCATGTACTAGGCTATATATCCATATGTGAGGCAATAGAAAGGACCTGATGGCATGTATATTACCATGGCCGGTTTCTGGGACTCAGGGCTTACTTACGTGGTAGCTGTGGTTGGGGCAGGTTAGCAGACTCAGAGATACAGCACTCCGGTCTTGTCGTAGCCTTAGAGCAAAGACTGGCAATCGTCTGTTTTTAATAGGGTCCCCAAACTGAGAATGGTCTTTACATTTTTTTTTTAAGTTTATTTACTTCGAGAGAGACAGAGTGAGCAGAGGAGGGGCAGAGAGAGAGAGGGAGAGAGAGAATTCTAAGTAGGCTCCATACTGACAGCGTGGAGCCCAATGAGGGGCTCGAACCTACAAACCATGATATCATGACGAGCCGAAACCAAGAGTCAGACGTTCAACTGACTCCAGTCTTTACATTTTTAAAGAGCTGTTAAAAAAAAAAAAAAAAAAAAAAAAAGAATACATGACAGAAACTACATATGAAGCAAAAAGCCTAAAATATTTACTATCTGGCTCTTTACAGAAAAAGTTTGCCAGCCCCTGCCTTTGAGATATGCGCACGGATAGCCCTGATTAATGGCATTGTTAGTGCTGGCATTCTGCTAGTAGAGAACTGCTTTTGGGTCAGGTTCAAATAGAACATCTATTTGCTTTCAAGACTACTAAGACATTATTTCATGGGCAGCAATGGTTTTGATACCTAATGTTTTTCAGCATGCTGGGAATAATAAAGGACTGAAATGGAGTGTTTCATTTAAATTTTCAGTAGCCTCCATTATCTGAATTATGGAATTCTTTAGAACTGTGTGTGGTAATGAATAATTGAGTATTTATAGAAATTGACTCCATCTACTTTCTATTTATGAAATTATAATTTTAGGAAAATGGAAAAGCACCTGATGGGCAGACCATAGCAGGTGAAGTGATGGGCCCTCAGAGACCTAGATCCAACTCTGGGAGAGAGCTTACTGATGAGGTATAATTAGATTTTTTTGTTGTTGTTCTTAAAAACATAAAATACAAAAATCATAATGAGAAGTTGAAGAAGTTCTTGAGATGAATGGTGGTGATGGTTGCACAGCATTGTGAATGTGCTTAATGCTACTGAACTATACAACGAACTATATGACTATACAACGATGGTTAAAATGGTTAAATTTTATATTGTGTGTATTTTACCAGGATTAAAATTTTTTTTAAGTTTATTGCCGTTAAGCAAAAACATATGTAGAAGAAAAAATGAAAATTGATGATTTTCTTAGGTTAATGTTTATTTCTTTTTGATGCAGACAGAGAGACAGAGCATGAGGGGAGGAGGGGTAGAGGGAGAGGGACAGACCCAGAATCCGAAGCAGGCTCCAGGCTCTGAGCTGTCGGCACAGAGCCTGACGCGGGGCTCAAACTCACAAACTGTGAGATCATGACCTGAGCTGAAGTCGGACGCTTAACCGACTGAGCCACCCAGGCGCCCCATGATGATTTTCTTAGTTTACAAGATTATTTATTGATGTGTTTATTTTTAAGTGAACTCTACACCCAACATAGGGCTCAAACTCACAACCCCAAGATCAAGAGTCACATCCTCTACTGACTGGTGCCCCATTTTTGTTTCTTTAATATGCTAGGGTTTGCAACTGTAACTTAAACTTGCCTTTTTATATAATTATGATAGAATAAATGTGTTGAAAACAAGGCTCAAGTTTTATAGCAAGTGGGCTTAAAAAGAACTTGATGTTAATTATAGTTATATGTTTTTATACTTGTTAGGTAATATACAGTACAGACTCAGTGCTTCTTACCGTTAAAATTTAGTATACATCTATTGGCCAATTTATTCCGAATGAAGTTTTGAAGCAAAATCTTAGTGTCCATGTGTCTTTTCTTTTCAAGTTTATTTATGTTGAGAAAGAGAGAGAGTGCGGGGGAGGGGGCAGACAGCGAGGAAGAGAATCCCAAGCAGGCTCCTTGCTGTCAGTGCAGCGCCTGATGCGGGGCTCGAATTCACAAACCGCGAGATCATGACCTGAGCTAAAATCAGGAGTCAGATGCTTAACCAACTGAGCTACCCCGGCGCCCCTCTTTTCTTCTTTTTGAAGATTTTATTTTTTAATTTTTAAGTTTAAGTAGTCTCTACACCCAGCGTGGGGCTCAGACTCACAAGCGTGAGATCGAGAGCCACATGCTCCACTGACTGAGCCAGCCAGGTGCTCCAGTTTTCGTTTCATTTAAACACATTTTAAAAACCTATTGTACTTTGGAAAGCAGTTTGGCAGTTGGTCAAAATATTAGACATTGAGTTACCGTGACCTAGCAATTCCAGTCCTCTGTATACACCAAAGAGAAATGAAAACCTATGTCCACACACAAAATTCATAATAGCCAAAGTGTGGAAGCAACACAAACGTTCATCGCTCATGAATGGATAAATAAAATATGGTATATCCTATCCATGTGACTATTTTCTTTTAATTTTTTAAAAATTAACATCCAGGGGCGCCTGGGTGGCTCCGTCGGTTAAGCGTCCGACTTCGGCTCAGGTCACGATCTCGCGGTCCGTGAGTTCGAGCCCCGCGTCGGGCTCTGGGCTGACGGCTCGGAGCCCGGAGCCTGCTTCCGATTCTGTGTCTCCCTCTCTCTCTGCCCCTCCCCCGTTCATGCTCTGTCTCTCTCTGTCTCAAAAATAAATAAACGTTAAAAAAAAAAATTAAAAAATAAATAAATAAATAAATAAAATTAACATCCAAGTCAGTTAGCATCTAGTGCGATAATGATCTCAGGAGAATCCAGTCATTGATTCATCCCCTACATGTAGCACCCAGTGCTCATCCCAACAAGGGCACGTGGCACTTCTTTTTGGCAATTAAAAAGAGTGAAGTTCTGAAACATGCTGCAGTGTGGATGAACCTTAAAAATATGGTCCTAAGTGAAAGAAGCCCGTCACAGAAGACCACGTACTGTATGTTTTGATTTATGTGAAGTGTCCGGAATAGGCAAACCACGGAGACAAAATCAGATTGGTGGTTTCCAGGGGCTGGGAGGAGAGGGGAATGAGGTATGCTGTCTAATGGGCGTGGGGTTTCTTTTTGAGGTAGTGGAAATGCTCTAAACTTAAATAATGGTGATGGTTGCACAACTCCGATTTTACTCAGAATCATTGAACTGTATATACTTTAAATGAGTGCGTTTTGCAGTGTGTGAATTGTATCTCACTGAAAAAGTTGAAAAGTATTGTACACGGTACTGAAGGTATCCAGAAAGTCCTTAGCTTAAATGTTTGAGGATTTCGTAGACTCAAAAAGATAATTAAATTATAGGTCCTCTTGGTGTTGTTCTTTACCTCAGGAAATTTTAGCCAGTGTCATGATTAAAAACCTGGATACTGGCGAAGAAATCCCTTTGAGTCTTGCGGAAGAGAAACTGCCAACAGGTATTAATCCCCTCACTCTGCACATCATGAGAAGAACTAAGGAATATGTAAGGTATGGGCTATTGTTATTATTTATTCATAGTATTTCGGAGTGGTGAAGATTTCTCTGTTTATGAACTCTAACAGACCCTAATGTGGTTTCATTCAATCTTCTTTTTTTTAATTTGGAATTAAAATAGAGTTAGTTGATGTATGTATTCTTCAACATTGTTCTCCCTTAAGACCATACAGTTATTTAGAGACAATAGTATATATCTTAAATCTCATAGTATTTGGTTTCTCTTATGTATTTTTTTAAATGTTGATTTATTTATTTTTGAGAGAGACAGAGCGCATGCGCCAGCAGGAGAGAGGCAGAGAGAGAAGGAGACACAGAATCCCAAGCAGGCTTTGTGCTGTCAGTGCGGAGCCAGACACGGGGCTCGAACTCACTAACTGTGAGATTGTGACCTGAGCCGAAATCAAGTTGGATGCTTAACTGACTGAGCCACTCGGGCGCTCCTTGGTTTCTCTTTTAAAATGATGTACATAATACTAGAGACATTATTGAAACATGTTGAAGGTAAAAAGCCATGCAGAATGAACACCTGGTGTTCTGAAACCTTGCTTTAAGGGCCACAGATTTTAAAAGTAATTGTATTATCTTTGTAGGTCAGAAAATGGCTTCAGAGTAAGGGGATTGACTTTACTGTGCAATATATGTAGATCGAAGGAATAATTATTTTGAAAGCAAATCTTAATAAAGTATAATACATGATGTGCCTGAAGAGTTAGGAGAAAGTTAATTTGTCATTTCTGTGCAGCAGGTTTTGTCCAGCAAAAAGGCTCATTGGTAGTAGGTTTTCCATGAGTTCCTAAATTGCTTTCACTTGCATTTTGTACATTATACCATGCTTAAAGATTCTATTTGATCTCTCAAGTCTAACTTCTCAGGATCATCATTTAAATGAAACTTACAAAAAGTATGTTAACAGTCTTTTTTTTTTTTTCTTATTCCGAGTATCTGAGTATATAATAAGTATCCATAAGACGTTTGAGGTGATGGGGAAATGTCTTCTCTTACAATGATTTCTTCCCCTTCTTGTAGTAATGACGCAGCACAGTCAGATGATGAAGAGAAGTTGCAGTCTCAAACAACAGATACTGATGGTGGAAGGTTAAAACAGAAAACGTGAGTTACAGTGCATCCTTTTTCTTTATTCCAAGCTTTTATTTAAAAATTATGAGAATCGCCATGCTTATTTATTGAGTGAGTGAGTGAGTGAGTGAGTACACGTGAGCGGGGGGAGGGACAGAGAAAGAGGGAGAGAAAGAATCCCAAGCAGACTCCTCCCTGTCAGACAGAGCAAAGCCTGACCGGGCTCGATCCCACAAACTGTGAGATCGTGACCTGAGCCGAAATCAAGGGTCGGACACTTAACCGACGGAGCCACCCGGGCGCCCCTGCCCTACTGCTTTCAGTCTGTGTCCCATCTAGTGTATATGTCTGTCTACCACCACCACTTCCTACCCCCAGCCAATGGATGACGAATTACTTGGGGCTGTATTATTGGTCATTTCTATAGTATCTGAGAAACGCTAAATGATCAATAAATTTTGCATCATGCCTGGATTATTTTTCTGACAGTAGATATGAGAAGTGTTCGTAGAGGGACATGATTGTCCTTGAAGTTGCTCTCAAATCCTATTTGTTTTTCTAAACCCAACTAACACAATTTTTCCTAACTTCTCCAGTTCATAGTAAATTTGCTTGTCTCAATTTCAGTGGCACCTACGGTCTACGTAACTTACATTTCCCCTTTATTTTATTTTAAATTGTTTTCTAATTTTTTTTTTTAAATGTTTTTATTTATTTTTGAGACAGAGAGAGACAGAGCATGAGCAGGGAAGGGGCAGAGAGAGAGGGAGACACAGAATCAAATTGTTTTCTAATTTTAAAAAACGAGATAAATGGGGGCTAAATAACTACATCATATGTTGCAAAAGGATTGTGATCATGCCATCCCTCTGTTTCCCTCGCAAACGTCAAGACAATGGTGGGCATGTAGATTTTGCTTCATTATACACCAGTCACTTATTTGACAATAATTCAGTTTAGGGTCCAAAGCAAATCTCCACTCTAGTCTGATCTTTTCCTAGTGTGGAAAGAAAGCATTGAGAATTCTTCGAAAAGATTTACCCACAGTGCAGGGATAGGATGAAAGCTCAGGTGTCTGGAACTTGGTTGTCAGCAATGGCAACTAACAGGAATAGGAAAAATTAGGAATTATGAAGGAGATGGGTAAACATCCAGGAGAGCTGTCCCTTACTCCATTCATTTAAGCTCATTATTTTTCTTTTTGCTTTTTTTTTTAATTTTTAAAAAATGTTTATTTATTTGAGAGAGAAGTGCCCCAAAGCTCATTAGTTTTCCAAAAGAAAAGCTCCTTAGGTTTATTCAAAGCCACTGTACTTACTTTTTACATAATTTTTTAATATCTGGTTATCTGGTTCGTCTGAGCTCCCGGCAAAATAAAAGTAGCAAACTGTGACAGCAGGTAAGTCGACACATAAGAATGTCAGGTCATGGGGTGCCTGGGTGGCTCAGTCGGTTAAGCATCCGACTTCAGCTCAGGTCATGATCTCACGGTTCGTGGGTTTGAGCCCGACATAGGACTCTGTGCTGACAGCTCAGAGCCTGAAGCCTGCTTCGGATTCTGTGTCTCCCTCTCTCTCTGTTCCTCCCCTGCTCGTGCTCTGCGCCTGCCTCTCTCTCTCTCTCTCTCTCTCTCTCTCTCTCTCTCTCTCTCTCTCAAAAAAAAACATAAAAAAAAAAAAAAAAAGAATGTCAGGTCATATTTTGATTGCAAAGAACACCTGGGTGGCTCAGTCTGTTAAATGCCTGATTTTGGCTCAGGTCACGATCTCATAGTTAGTGAGATTGAGCCCCGCATCAGGCTCTGTGCTGGCAGCGTGGAGCCTGCTTAGGATTCTCTCTCTTCCTCTCTTTCTCTCTGCCCCTTCCCTGCTTGTGCTCTCTCAAAATAAATAAACATTTCAAAAAATAAATAGAGGAAAATGGAAAATGAAAGCCTTTCATACTTTTACCCCCAGAAATAATCTGTGTTAATAATTAGGTGTATTCTCCATAGAATGTTTTCCCTCACAAAAGTGGAAATGATACTGTGCGTCTGGTTTGTCGGCTTGCTTCTTTTGCCCCCCCCCCCCTTTTTTTAAGTAGGCTCCATGCCCAATGTGGGGCTTGAACTCACGACCCTGAGATGCGCTACTGACTGAGCCAGCCAAGCACCCCTGTTGGCTTGCTTTTTTAAAATCTCTAATATGTAATGGACATATCTTCATATCAGTACCAATAGTAAATTTATTGTATTCTTTTTATCAGCCAGATATGGGGGTTCAGTACTGCAGACACCATCGTTAAGAAGACAATCTTAGTCTCTGCCCTCATAGAGCTTCCAGTTAAATAAGAGAAATAGATACTAAATATAATTACACAGATAAATCTAACTACATTTGTAGTAATTGCAGTAAAAAAATGTATGGGGTACTCTGGGAGTATAAAACAGGAAAACCTGCTCTAAAGAGTCAAGGAGGGCTTTTGTGAGAAATCTCTACTTTCTACACTTTGTTAATAATGCTGTAGTGAACATCTTTGTATATGTAGCTTAGCAAGTCTTTCAGATACTGTCCTTAATATCATGAGCTCCCATGAATTGGTAAAAATTTACTCCTGTAAATTTTGCTTTGGTTTTAGATATCATTTATGTACTGTGCTTTGTTTTTTATAATCTTAATGTATGAAATTTGAGACCAAGATTATTTAAAAAGCAATAAATAAGTCCTGTTTATGGAAGTGTGAGATGCATACTTGCATTACATTGTGTTTGGGAATGCCTCCTGGGAAAGCTCAGCCTGACTGTATTGCTTTCAAACACCCAAACTGAAAGAGAAGAGACAAAGGGCCATCAGAGGGTACCAAACATCCTATTCTGTAAATAAATACCTCTTTATAGCTTATTTTTATTGATAAAATGTGTTTTTAAGGATTACGCTTTAAAGCTGTCTTCTCAAAGCAATTCTCATTGCAGATTCATGGCCTCACCCCAGACCCTCTAAATTAGATGATCTACAGATGGATCTCAAGTTCATGCACTTTAAACACTCTCCTCCCACTCCATCCCCACCAATTCATTATTCACCATTGAAAAGCCAGTGCTCTTAGAGTATGATATTGTACGTTGGGAAGAAGTGTCTGTATTTTCTTTGTAGTCATATTGGCTTCTATATATTTATTCCATAGACAAGGGATAGAGGAACTCAAAGACCTACTATTTACGTTAAAAAGAAGTTATTTCAAAATACATACTTGTCACAGCTAATGAGATTATCTGTGAGTTGTTGAATTTTTACAGTTAGTTAATAAGAAATAATTTTGTTGTTTTTGTAATTTTGGTAAGGACTCAACTAAAGAAGTTCTTAGGAAAATCAGTAAAGAGAGCAAAGCACCTTGCAGAGGAATATGGTGAACGTGCTGTAAATAAAGTTAAAAGCGTTAGAGACGAAGGTAAGTGAAATAGAACATTGCAACTGAATATTTAAATGATTTGTAATTGTCCAAATTTAGCCTGTAGTTTATAAGAAACATTCTATTTTGTTGAAAGTAATAAGCCTTTATAGCTAACACCTTAGCATTTCAGTAAGTCATGTTACTCTAGATATCTATCACTTAATTTTATGAACAGGAAGAAAAAGAAATTTGTGCATCTTAAACATGAATTTGTACGTACTTTGTGGCAACCTGGAAGAGTTGTAATAATCAGTGGTAAACTAGCTATGTGAGGCTATTTAATTTTTTTTTTTAATGTTTATTTACTTTTGAGACAGAGTGAAAGAGAGACAGAGGCATGAGCGGGGGTGGGGCAGAGAGAGGGAGACACAGAATCCAAAGCAGGTTCCAGGCTCTGAGCTATCAGCACAGAGCCCGATGCGGGGCTCAAACTCATGAACCGCGAGATAATTACCTGAGCTGAAGTCAGATGCTCAACTGACTGAGCTACCCAGGTGCCCCAAGGCTATTTAGTTTTTGTAAACATTTTCAAAATTAGGTAAATTTTCTGAATTGCACAGATCTTAACTTCCTGTGCCTTTGTTATACTCATTTGCTTTATTTAATAAGCACTAACATAGTAGTTATTTTGTGCCAGTGTTCTAAGCATTTTCACCTATATTAACTCATTTAATCTTCATAAAAGCCCTAAGAGGTAAGTACTGTTATTACCCCCTTTTATAGATGAGAAAACCGAGGCACAAAAAGGTCCAGTGCTATAGCTGTGGTCATACAGATGATAAATGACAAAGCTGGATTTGGACCTAGACAATCTGGCACCAGATTCCATGCTCTTAACTAATATGCTATTTAGTAATAGATTTTGCTTTCCCATTTAATGAATTTTCTTAGTAAACAATGGATATGAAAATATGATAGTAGCTATATATCTATGTTAGCTAGTGATGATTTTTATATTGCTTTTCTATTCAGTGTTTCATACTGATCAAGATGATCCTTCATCGAGTGATGATGAAGGAATGCCATACACGAGACCAGTCAAATTCAAAGCAGCGCATGGTTTCAAAGGACCTTATGATTTTGATCAGATCAAAGTGGTGCAAGATCTTAGTGGTGAGCATATGGTAAGAAACGTTTATATTTTTCAGGATTCTGTTTTCATTGAGAGGAGTACTTTGGCTTCTATAAAGGCAATCCTTTGTTATATATGTAATTTTTCTAAACTGACTCAAGAAGAATAAATTGATATTAACATGATTTGATGACTTCAGAGTCTCTCTCCGAATTACTGTTCAAGAAGTGAACGTTATTGAATAAGTCAACTCTAAGCTCGTATCTTTAAGAAAGCTATGTAAAGGTACCAAATTTGAAAGGGTTAAATTTACAAGGTGGTCTATCACACTTTGGAAGACATTTAAAATGTTCCCTGGGTATATTTTAAATAAATAACAAATATTTCAGTAGTTCGATGTATTTTGTAAGATGGCGGCTAAAACCAGGAGAGAGAGGTACAAGTTTTCTATCAGTTAAAATGTACCAATGATATTGCAGTTGCCCCTTTAAAATGCTAGGAACACAGGGAAGGTGGTACTGAACTCAGAATTGGACAGATGATGCTATGGCTCCTTGATCAGGGAATCTATGTATCTATTTAGATTTTAACTCTAAAATTTGGCTTAATTGGAAGGAAGCAACCATAAACCTATCAGATGGCAGCCAGATTGGAATTTAAACTTTGGTGCTTATAATCTACATATGAAATGTTTGACTTGATTATAGTCATGTCCTTAAGGAACTGATGAATTTTTTTGTACTGTTTCACTTTCATTACTTCCAGTTTTAAGTAAAATCTCATTGTAGTAGGTTCCAAGTAACGAATTTTTTTTTTTACAAATTTTTTAATATACTTGAATTTTGTGGAAATCAGTGTTATTCCAGTAAATGAGCTGTTGCCTCTAACTTGGAAAATCTTTTTTTGTTTTTTAAAGGGAGGAGTATCTTTTTTTTTTTTTAAGTTTATTTATTAAGTGATCTTTATACCCAACACGGGGCTCTAACTCACAATCCTGAGACCAAGAGTCGCATGCTCTCCCAACTGAGTCAGCCAGGCACCCCATAACTTGGATAATCTTTTTGTTCTGCATAGGTATGTGTTGTAATAGTAGACATAACAGTATTTCTTGTAATAACGTTTGGCTTTTCCAATTTAAGGGTTTATATTCGTTAACCACCCCCCAACACACAGACACATACACACACACACACACACACACATACACACACACACACACACACACACACACTCCCCTATTGTTAGCAGTATCAGGGAATTCTAGCCATATACTCTGAAACCTTGTTTCTGGGGGGAAAAAAACAGGAATGAGACCACAGCATTTCAATACTTATAAATGCCCAGTGCCATGAGGGTCCCTGCTAAGGTGGCCCTTACATTTCCCTCAGCCTTGAGCAGGAGTGCTAGTGCTAGCCTGAGGGCTCTGCCTCTTCCGATCCCACTTCCCCCTTATGTTCAGCTAGGAGACTGAGATCCCAAACTAAGACCTGTGGGGTTTTTTTAATGTTTATTTATTTATTTCGAGAGAGAAAGAATATCCCACATGGGGTCCACGCTGAGAGCCCAGAGCCCAACATGGGGCTCGATCTTATGAACCATGAGATCATGACCTGAGCCAAAATCAAGAGTCAGACGCTTAACCGACTGAGCTACCCAGGCGTCCCAGGATTTGTTTTTACAGTGATTCGTGGCCACCTCACAACTCCATTTCCATTAATATGTGGATATGGCTTGGGGCTTTGAAGTTGTTAGTTTAGGTTATGGTAAATTACTATTTTATCCCGCCTTTCTCCTAAAAGTTCCTCTTTGTGCTGTTGTAGCATCATTGGACTATTGGCCTTAAGTGGTGTTAGTAATGTGAGCCTTACCTTAGTATGTATAATTTAGCATAATTCCTTACTTTGGCTTAAAAATAATGTTTCAGCTCTTAGGGGCACGTGGATGGCTCAGTCAGTAGAGCATGCAACTTGATCTCGGGTTTGTAAGTTCAAGCCCTATGTTGGGTGTAGAGATTACTTAAAAATAAAACCTGAGGGGTGCCTGAGTGTCTCATTCGGTTAAGTGTCCAACTCTTCGTTTTGGCTCAGGTCGTGATCTCACTCCATGAATGAGTGAGACCCAGGATCAGGTCTTGGGATTGAGCCCCACATCTGGCTGTGTGCTGACTATGTGGAGCCTGCTTGGGATTCTCTGTCTCCCTCTTCTCTCTGCCCCCCCCAAAATAAATAAACTTAAAAAAAATAATAAAATCTGAAAGAAAATAACGTTTCAATTTTTAAAGTAATAACTTTGAGCCTTCCTTTCTTTTCATAGGGAGCCGTTTGGACCATGAAATTTTCTCACTGTGGCCGATTACTTGCCTCAGCTGGACAAGACAATGTAGTGAGAATATGGGCCTTAAAAAATGCTTTTGACTATTTCAACAATATGCGAATGAAATACAATACTGAAGGTATTTTTCACTTATTTGTGGGCTTTAAAACTCTAGAGACATCTGGTATTTTTACATTTTAGGTATAATGCTCTTTTATCTGGCAACCATTTGCAGCAATCACTACTTTTCATAATAGCCACAAACCCAAAAGTAGACAGAAGTCAACACCGAAAAATCATCTAAATCCCCTGAAAAACGCTACCACAAAGTTTTGGACTTGATCCCTTTTGAGGTGTAGCGCAGGGTTTATTTCATCAACCATTGGGAACAAGGTTACTTGGTGTCCCCTGGCAACCTTTAGTTCTGTCCTGGATTAAAATGAAAGACCTGATAACTCTAGAAAAAGAATGAGAATAATAATATCCATCCAATAATAAAGATAAAGGAGACATAGCCATGAAAAGTAAATGTGATTTGTCGTACATCGAAGGGTATATGATAAAAGGTTAAATGGAAAAGAGAAACCTCAGAGAGTGATGTATGTACACAATGATTACAACTGTGAAATCTTTCTGTATATTGGTAACTTATCAGGAACGTATGTTGAATCAATGTAAATAGAAGCTTTATGTTTATGGGATTCTTTTCTCATAATTACATAACTCCAATACATTTTCTCCACAAACCTGTCCCTTCCCCAGTCAACTAAGGCTGCAACAAGAAATTAAGGGATGGGAGAAAGGAGAATCAGTGGCCATGGGCTGGAGTATAGAGTATATTTGAAGCACCAATTTGAGGAACATAGAAACCCAGGGAGATCCACTAAACTGGCAAACGAGGCCCTGTACACTTTAGTAGCCCTGTGGGTATTGCTTGCATTATGTTATGATACATAATTAAAGATGATAACGGGTTGGCAAAAAGTTAAGCTATGTTTACGATACATTTCTTTTATTGCCCTGCCTGGAACAGAAAGACTAAGTGGCCCTCGAGACTTCTACTAACCTAGACCCTTTGTGCCCCTTTATTGTTCATCTTTGTATTCACTACGAATAATGAGGATCTAACAGT
This sequence comes from Panthera uncia, assembly GCF_023721935.1. NCBI lineage: Eukaryota > Metazoa > Chordata > Mammalia > Carnivora > Felidae > Panthera > Panthera uncia. Next base: position 92,649,492 of record NC_064817.1, read on the forward strand.
ATTTTATTAAAGTGGGAATATGGCTTATAAAGATTTTTTGATTGAAAGTGATAAAAACAATATTTTGGTGTCTAACGAGTCAACGCTTCATTTATTTTGAAAATGTATTTTCTCAGAGCACCTGGCTGGCTCAGTCAGTAGAGCCTGCAACTCTTGATCTCAGGGTCGAGAGTTCGAGCCCCACATTAGGCATGGAGCCTATTTTAAAAAAATGTGTTTTTCCAGAATGTTACATTCTACAACTATTAATTAGGTGTTACTATGTCATTATTTCTGATTGATGTTTTGTGTGTGTGTGTGTGTGTGTGTGTGTGTGTGTATACACATATGCCTTTTTATCATTATGTTGTTTTTAGGACGTGTGTCTCCATCACCTTCTCAGGAAAGTCTGAACTCATCAAAGTCTGATACAGATACAGGGGTATGTTCTTTATTTAATAGTTACTAATATAATTTGATTTGCTTCCCATGAAGTACCTTATCGTCTATTAGAAATTGTAGTTCATGAAAGCACCTAATGTAAAATTAAGATATGTTAGAAACAAAAGTTTTTTTCTATTAGAATTAGTAAATGAAAATTTGTGATATTGAAAAGTTGTCATACAGTGAATGATACTACTCAAGCTACCAAACTACCAATGTTAACTTAAATAAAACAAAATCCCCTCCCCTCAAATCCATGTTAGAATTTAAAAAAATAATGGATACTGAGTAAGGGGTGATTAAGGAAAGAAAAAAAGATACTAAACTATTTAGATTTTTCTACCTTTTTGGTTTAATAAATGCTTTATCACACTTTCAGGTACTTTAAAATATCTTGATTTTCATTTGGTCTCAGAGCTGGAAGGTCAAATATAACCAATTTTAAACCTAAAAAGCAGAATGGAAGGATTATTATTCTGAGCTCTTCCCTGTGCTTCGTGTGTATTGATCTACACAGGAATGATACAAACAAAGAACCTAAAATGTCCACCTGCTCAGCAGTATTTTCCTGGGGTCTCATTGGCTCTGTAGTGTTTGACACTATTCCCCACTCTAAACTTACTCTTCTCAGCTTTCTATGGTTCTGTTTTCCCTCGTTCTCTTCCTATATGCATGCCGTCTCTTCCTCTTCCTCCCACTTAAATGTTGCTGTTTCTCAGGGTTGTGTCCTTGGCCATCCTCATTTGACATATTCATTCATTGCCTCCAGTCCTGAACTGGCTTTACCTTCATAATTCCTGTTTCCTTTTAATAGCTGTATGGTTTTTAAACAAGGATGAGATCTTATTGGGCATGCTGCCCTTTTCACATAACAATATATAGAGAATCTTGGGGCGCCTGGGTGGCTCAGTCGGTTAAGCGTCCGACTTCGGCTCAGGTCATGATCTCACGTTGTGAGTTCAAGCCCTGCATCAGGCTCTGTGCTGACAGCTCAGAGCCTGGAGCCTGCTTGGGATTCTGTGTCTCCCTCTCTCTCTGTTCCTCCCCTGCTCGCACTCTGTCTCTCTCTCTCTCAAAAATAAAGATTAAAAAAAAAACACAATATATAGAGAATCTCTCCATCAGCACATTCACCACGCACATCAATGAATAGGTCTCAAACTGAAGTCCCTCGACAAATGTTCTTTGACTGCTTGTTACGTGTGCCAGATACTGCTAGATTCTGCAAATCCAGTGAGACCTAGTCTTTGGCCTCAAGGGCTATGCCGACTAGTGAAATAGTATATACCCACAGTTCTAGTATTGGATGGGAATACTCTTCAGAGGGTACTACACAAGTATAGGAGGTATCCTTATGAATCAGCGCGTGAGGAAAAGCTTTCTGGAGGCTTTGTGAGTGAGCCAGGAGTTAACTGTGTGAGAGAAGGAAGGAAGGGGTTTATCAGAGCCAGTAGCGAGTGCCCAGGCCTGGAGGCCAAAACAGCATGGCACGTGAACGGTGCTACCACAAGTTCCAAGCGGCTAGAGCAGAGTGGGCCTGTGTGAGAGTTGGAGGAGAGGCGGGCAGGGTTAGGATTTTACATGACCTTTTGTGTGTTAAGACATTTGGACTTTGTCCTGCAGGCTGCTGGGGGAACAAGGGTTTGAAGGATTTCGATCAGGAGCTTAATTAAAATGTTCAGATTTTTGCGGCACCTGGGTGGCTCGGTCAGTTAAGCATCTGACTTCGGCTCAGGTCAAGATCTCACAACTCATGAGTTCGAGCCCCACATCGGGCTCTGTGCTGACAGCTCAGAACCTGGAGCCTGCTTCACATTCCGTGTCTCCCCTCTCTCTGCCCCTCCCCCGTGCTCGCTCGCTCGCTCTCTGTCTCTCAAAAATAAACACTGAAAAAATTTTTTTTAACGTTCAGATTTTTGTTTCAGAAAGAGCATTCTGGTAGCGCTGGAAAGGATTGATTAGATCGGGGCTCCAGGCTAGAGACAGGGAGACCACCTAAGAGGTTACCAACCCAGGAGAGAAACAGTACTTCGATTATGAAGCAGTGGGTCTAGAAACCATAAAGATGAGCTGAATTTGAGAGATGTGAAAGAAGTCGGACCTCTGGCACTAGGTGACCGACTAGGTGGGGAGGCAGATGGTAGCCAAGGATGAGTGTCAGCTGTCCAGATTGGGTAACTGGCTAGGTGTTGAATGGTCACTTATGGAGATATTTGTATCACCTACCCACAACCCTGCCTCTCTCTTTTGAGCCGCCTTTTTTTTTTTTTTTCAGTTTTTCATCTTTTTTTTTTTTTTTTTAGTTTTTTTTTTTATTTTTGAGAGAGAGAGAGCAAGCAGGGGAGGGACAGAGAGAAAGAATCCCAAGCAGGCTCTGCACTGTCAGCACTGAGCCCAACATGGGGCTCAAACCCACAAACTGAGATCATGACCCGAGTCAAAATCAGACAGTTAACCAACTGAGCCACGCAGGTGCCCTTTGTGAGCCTTCTTTAATGGCATTACCATCCATAAGTTCCTTTTCTAACTCAGTCAGAAAATACTCCATTACTTATTTTTTTCCTTACCCACATATGAAATTAGTTATAAATTTCTATCCACGCTTCCTCCACCTACAAATGCCCACGGAATCCGTCCCCTCGTTCCCCATTGTCACTCACGTTATCTAGGTCCTGAATACCCATTTAAATGTTTGCTGTAGCCTCCTAATTGCTTTTCTGGTGTGTACCCAGTTCATTTTCTCTGCCGTCCCCAGCTTTTTGTCAAAATAATAGATCTGATGCCATTTTGTGGTTTAAAATCTTCCAGTGGCTCCTTGTCACCTGCAGGATAAGGTCCTTCCTGATCTTGCCTCATCTTACCTTTTTAACTCCGCTCTAATTCCCTGGTGCCTATGTATCCTACTTGCCTTACCGAACGTAGGTCTGTCCTTACCCTACGGTATCTATCACTCCCGTGCCTTCGTCTTCGGTGTCTGCTTTGCCGGCAGCACCCTCCCTGCCCCATTTCCTCACGGGGCTGAGCCCGGCTCATCCTTCGGGATTCAGTACACACACACACACACACACACACACACACACACACACACAAGGATTCAGTTCAAATCTCTTCTCTTCTTCTCTTATTATCTTCCTTGAATCAAGCAGGCAAAATTGTCCCTGATTTGTGTTCTGACAGAACATTACAGGTCCTTTGACACTGTTATTACTTACAAGTTTGTCTCACTGGTTAGACTCTAGGCTGATTTAAGGCAAAAAAGTGTACTTCCCAGATTTTAGTGTCCTTGGAACCTGACCTGGTGCCTTACTGTGGTGGGCCCGAATCGGTGTTGGATTCCTGCTTCTGTGCTTCGTTCCTGCCCTCCTTTATCTGGATGCCTGCGGTGCTCCCTTCTTTCTATTCAAAGCTTGCCCAGTCTTCAAGGCCTACTTCCTTCATGAAGCTTTCCCTGACTAATGTAGCGGTACAGACTTTAACCACTTTGCTTTAGGGAAAAGGGTTTGCTTTTATTAGTTTAATTCCCCATAAGGTTTCCAGACATCGACGACCACTAAAAACGGGAACTATTTGCACCACCTTGTGTTATGCTTATTTCAACAACCCTACCGACAGACTTCCTTAACTATGTCCATCCACCGCACCCCATCCCCCAAAAGACCCAAGTAACTCCCGATCTTGTTTGAAAACAGTCCTTTTAAATAAGGAGTGTAGTATTTCTTTGACACCAAAGTAGTGACCCCTGGAGTACTGTGCTTTTTTCCTGTGGCAGTGGAGTAGCATTTGTATCTGTTGTCTTCAGGAAAAGATTGGTGCTCCTTCGCTTTGGTCATTCTATTTGGAGACCGTTAGAAGGATCCTCTACTTCATATGCCTTTGGAGTGTGGTATCTGCTATTATCTTTGAACCTAGCGTTAGCTGCAGTGAGGGGCAGTAAACACGGCGTAGCTTATTCATTTTTTTATTTTCCTGATGTGTGTGTTCTTTCCTCTTTTCTCGTGATAGTGATATATTTATTTTTCCACCTGCATCCTCATTTTCGTTAGCATTCATGTAAAATAGAATACCCAAAAGTACCTATTGTACAGTTGGGCATACAGACCAGCACACCCAAGATCACGGACCTGCTCATTGGTCATGCCATGCCTAGAATTCTGCCTCTTATGCTCTCCATTCCTGTTGATTTTCAAAAGTAGCTCCGTTGAAGTAAGGAAGAAAGGAAGAAGGCATGCCTCGTTTGCTCCATTACGCTAGAGATTTTGTAAAATCTCTCCTTGACACTAGGTGTTGTAACTGTGCGGTTTACCTAGAAATGGGTGCTTTTCTTGGGTTAAATCTATGTTTGGTGTGCTTGATTAGTGGAACATTAGTATGGGTGTTCTAGCATTTAACTGCTGCTTTGAATTTTTCAGAGATTGTAGGGGAGGAAAAAGTTCGCTCTACTCTCTGAGGTTCTGCAGCCAGGATTTTGCAGCTAGGATCTGTGAATAACCTGACAAAAGACAGATTCGTAGGAGAAACAGTTTATTATACATGCATATGGAGGCCCTCATAGAAGAATAGTGAATACCTAAAGAAGCAATTAGACCCAGGGGCTCATACATCATTTTGACAAAAGCAGTAAGTTTGTGGAGAAGTGACAACACAAAGGAGGTGAGGGGTTGGGCTTTAGGTATAGTAAATTGTGACCAGGTAAAAATCTTGGGGGAAACTAATGGAAGATGAAGATTATTTAGTACTGTCTCCAGAGGTAAGCTTTATTCTCCCATTCCTGGCAAAGAAGAGGTGAAGGGGAGATACCTTCACAAAGAGAATTTCATGCTCTGCTTTCAGGTAGAAGCGGGGAGAGCAGATACCTTTTCTTGTGTCTGTTTCTTTTCAGTTGCCTTCAGCTCAAAATAATCTTTATGCAATGGGAATATTTGAGGTCACACAATCTGATCTCCTTCAAGATTATTTGGACATAAAACTTGGATTAAGGGGGGGTGAGAGGTAATTTTTGTGAAATTGTACATGTATAGCATTTTATTAAAAATATGCATTGGTTTAGCTTTGGTTCAGTCAACAACAATTATTACATTTCTACAGTGTGTTAGGCACTGAAAATATAAAGGAGCCATGGACAGTTCCTGTCAAGGAGCCCTGTGTGGCAAAAAACCGGTATCAATGGTGATAATATATGTCCAAAGCAGAATTAAGTATCATTTTCCCTAGATAGCCCCTCCTTTGATAGTGTACTTGATGTCAGTTAATTAACACCCGTATCTTCCCCGAGTTAGAAACTGTGTTCACTGTTTAGTCTTCTCTCCCTTCAACGTTTCCTCATTCATCAAATCCCGCCCACTTGATCTCAGAAATGTCTTTGGAATCTGGCCATTCCTTTCATTTCCACTGTTATAACCTGGGCCTTTATCTCTTACTTGGACCATGATAGTTATTCTCCCAGATTCCAGTCTTTCATCCTCATTGCTAACAGAATTACTTTCCTATAAAACACATCTGATCATGTTCCTTTCCTGTTTAAGTACTGCTTTTAGTTCTCTGTTTTTTTCCTACAGATTTAAGTCCAAATTCCTTAGTCTGGCTCAGTCTTTCAGAGATCAGCCTGACCTCAGCTGTCATTGTTATTTTTCACCCTTCCCTCTCGCAAACCTTATGTTCTGAACTCACTCGGTTGTTCATTGTTGCCCCAACAAAAATGTCAAACCCTTTGTTGATTGAGTATATTTACTATTCACCTTTGCCTGGCCAATTCGTTTAAGAGTCAAGTCTCCTCGCTTGAGCATTTCTTGCTTTGCCCAGTGCATAAGTATTCATATACTCCCTCACTGTCCTCATGATACTTTGCTCATATTTCTTTTAAAGGCACTCACTATATAATACATCAGTTTATGTAACAACAGCTAACATTTTATGAGCCCTTATTCTGTGCCATGTACTTTGCTAAGTGCAGTTGATATCTTATCTCGTTTAACCTCACAGTAGCCCTGGTACTGTTGTGAGGTACTGTTAAGAGTCCTGTTTTACAGATGAGGAAGGCTGAGAGATGTTAAGCAACTCACCGGTTTCACACAGTTGGTATATCGCGTCAGAGTTAGAACCCATCTCTGACCTGTCTTGGGAAAAACTTATGCTGTTAACCATTATGCTCCACTGATTGTCATTGTAAGGTCTAGCACTGTGTCTTCATTTAGTCCATAAATATTTATTGAGGGCTTACTATGTATTCATCAGTGTTGTAGGAAATCGAGGCTATATAGTAGTGAGCAAAAGAGACAAAAATATCTTTTGTGAAGCTTAAATTTTAGTGGTGGGAGACAGAGAAACAAAATACATAGTTTTGTGATTATTAGAAAGTGGTAAGTTTCGTAGATGAAAATAAAGCAGATAAAGTGAGGTAACAGGGAATAAATAAGGTGGGTGAGCAAAGCTTCACCCAGAGGTGGTCATTTGAGCAGAATCTGAAAGAAGTGAGGGAGTGATCATGTGGCTGTCTTGCATTCCAGGTAGAGGGAATGGCAAATGAGTTCTGGTGTGTTCCAGAAACAGCATTATTGGGGGGATGGGGGATGGGTGAAATAGGTGATGGGGATAAAGGAGTGCACTTGTTGTGATGAGCACCGAGTGATGTATGGAACTGTTGAATTATTGTACACCTGAAACTAACATAACACGGTATGTTAACTAACTGGAATTAAAATAAAAACTTAAGCCAAAAAAACCCAAAAAAAACCATCAAGAGCATTGAGGCCTGAGTAGCCAGAGCTAGTGAGCAAGGGGGGAAGGTAGTAGAAAATGAAGTCACAGGGGTGCCTGGGTGGCTCAGTTGGTTGAGCGGCTGACTTCAGCTCAGGTCATGATCTCGAGCTTGGTGAGTTCGAGCCCCGCATCGCACTCTGTGCTGACAGCTCAGAGCCTGGAGTCCGCTTTGGATTCTGTGTCTCCCTCTCTCTCTGCCCCTCCCCAGCTCACACTCTATCTCTCTCAAAAATAGACATTAAAAAATGTATTTTTTAATTAAAAGAAAAGAAAAAATGAAGTCACAAGAGGTGTGGAGGGGCAGTCGATTTGCAAGCCAATGCAAAGACTGTGTCTTTTACTCTGAGAAAGATGGAAGCCAGTGAAGGGTCTTTGAACAGAGAATATGACATAATCTGATATATTGTAAAAGGTTCCTTCTGGCTTTTAAGTACTGAGACTAGATCATAAGAAGGTAAGAAGTGTCTTATTTTGTTATCTCGGATAATTAACACAGTTATCTGGTATATAGTCAATGTAATAAATATCAAAAGGCTTACAAGTTTTCATAGCAGTCCAGCTTTAAAATGACATTTTTAGATAACCAGGATATTTGAATATGGATTAGACATTAGATGATACGAATGATATTTTTTAGGTGTGATAATGGCATGGTAGTTATATTTAAAAGAGCGCTTATTAGTTGGAAATACATAAAGCCCATGAGCATTTACTGGTAACAACAGTGTTTAGGTCTTGCTTTAAGTGTTGCAGCAAAAATAAACAAAACTTAAAAGTGGGAGAGTGCTAAAACAACATGAGTAAGATACTGATAATCATTAAAGCAGGTGATGTATGTATGGGTTTGTTATACCATTTATTACATTATTCTGTTTCGGTGTATGTTTGAAATGGCCATAATAAAGTTTTATATATGTTTATATGGAGATATAAATATATGGTGATTTAGAAGGTCTAAATCTCTCTCTAGGTGTAGATATCTGTAGAGAGATAGATAGATAGATAGATAGATAAAATACATTTTACTTGGTGATTCTACCATTAATAATTTTACCTTTAAAAACCTATCAGAAAGAAATCACCAGATAGGGGTACGTGGCTGACTTAGTCGGTAGAACATAGGACTCTTGATCTGGGGGTTGTGAGTTCAAGCCCCACATTAGGTGTAGAGATTACTTAAAAATAAAATCTTTGGGGAAAAAATGCTAAATTATTACTAGTAGTCATCTCTAGGTGGTAGGATTTTAGGTCATTTTTATTTGATTCCTTATACTTCTCTGTATTTCTAAAATTCTGTTTAGTAAATAGGCCCGCTTTTATTAAAACAAATACCAGAAGATGCTGTTAAAGTCTCAGGTTTAAACCTTTTGACCATAATACCTTTTGTATTAAGATAAATAATAAAATCGGGGTAAAGGTTTATGTTCCAGGATGTTCAGTGAATTGCCGTTTATGCTAGCAAAAAGTTGGAGATGTCTAAATGACCAACAAGTCGGAGCGTGATTAAATTATGGCACATGCATATGCAGCTAGTAAATGTTTTCAGAGAGTGAAATACCTAGGATGCTCGTGGTATAATAAAAAGAAGACAGTGAATCTTGTGCACAGTGATTTCAGTGAATGTTTGTTTACAACGGAAAGATGAAGGCGATCAAAATGTTAGCAGATTGTTGTTTTAATTTTAGTTTCTCTACTTCCCGTGCTTTCTCAGCAGTCTCTATTGGGCATGTATTTACAGTCAAAGAATTTATTTAAGTCATTTGGAAAGACATACAGAATATAAGGAGAAGAAAAGGGACATTTGAGGAGAAAAATAAGATCTGGAATCACTGCTAGAGGAATTCTGCCGAGAAGTTCCTGAAATGGAAGTGATTCTTAAGCAGAATGCCGAATTTTATGCAAGAGGGCAGGCCCGTTGGGTGTTCTGTATTCGAGGCGCGCTCGCTAGGCCGGCAGCACAGTTCGAGGGCGCGGCTGGAGTCCTGCAGGAGTGGGAGTGCCTGGCGGAAGGTCGGGGCATGGGTTGCGGCTGCTCTGCCTCCACAGAGGATAGGAGGAGGTTTTTATTATACACCGTAAAGTTCTAGACACACAGTAGCGGTAGTTTTTATCTGTTCTCATGGCCACCGTCCTAGTTTAAGCCCTCATTGTGTTAGGTACACTTTACCGACGGCCCTTCCTGCCTCCGCTCTTTCTCCATACCGTCTGTTACCTTCTTGCCCAGCTTCCTCTTTCTGAAGCGCCAGTCACCTCGGGTGATTTTTTTTCTTTTCAGAAACCTGTGCTGGCTCTCCCCATCGCCTTAGAATGTTTGAACTTTTCAGCCGCAAATCCGAGGCTCTTTACGGTCTGTTCCCAGAGTACCTGTCCGCTCTAGTCCCACGCAGTGTCTGCACACGCTCTTCCTCCGTCCCCGTCATCCCGCCCCCTTCCGTAAATACGCACAGCTTATCACTAAGAGCTCCATGTTTTGGCTCAGGCTACATCCTCGACAACATTTGAGGGGCGATCTCTGAACTCATAGTTGTATTTCTGCTTTGGTTCTGCTGTTTACAGGTGGCTGTGTGTCCTCTAATATGTTATCCTGACCTCTCTGAGCCTCAGGTTTTTTTTCTTAATTTCTTCATCTTCATAATGTTAATATACCTCCTTGACAGAGTCATTAAGATTCATTCAGGCAATGAATACAAAAGCATGTTGTAAACTAAATGCGTGGCACACATGTATGGCATTATTTTCTACCTACCTCTGTCAGGATGCTTTTGACTTCAAATAACAGAAATCCAACTGAAAATGGCTTAAACAATGAGGAAGCAAGTCTGGAGGTAAGGCGGTTCCAGGGTTGGTTAATTCCACAGCTCAGTAATGTCGCCAGGGTTCTACCGTCCTCCTGCTTTGCTCTTGGTCTGCCTTTCTTGGGTCTGTTCCCCTCACGGTGGTAAGATGGCAACTACAGTCTCAGGTGTCACACGGACAGCAGTGTTCAGAGGCAGGAGCGTCCCTTTAGTGTGGCCCTTTTTGAGAGTGAGGACATCTTTCTAGAAACGTCCCCCTATCTTCCCCCTCACTCCCCTCAATAAACTTGCCCTCCTGCCTAATTGACAAAAATGGTAGCGCATGCCCATGCCCAAACCGGTCTTCACTGGGAAAGGGAATGAGCTCATCGTGACTAGCTCAGACCAAGCATGATTCACACCCTGGGGCTGGCTCCCACCTCTCCTGAGGGAACAGATGCTCAGAAAAGGACAAGGCAGGGGCTCTGTCAGGGAGGGAAAGATGGTGACAGCACGGTGTCTTCAGGGACGATCCTGTTTCATTAGGACAGGGAGGCGAATAAGCGATCAGTAGGAGGTTCATCGTAAAGGGGAGTTTGTTTTCGGTAGATCGAGATTTCAGTCAGGCAGCATACAGAATGCCGAGAGAACGGATGGGGTGGGACGAGTACGAAGCCTCTGTTTCTCCACTTATAACATTTGTCTTTGTGTCTAAATAGGTGTGCGGTGGAGCCGACGAAGACCCTGATGACAAAAATGCACCATTTCGGCAGCGGCCGTTTTGCAAATACAAAGGACACACTGCTGATCTCCTTGATCTTTCATGGTCCAAAGTAAGAAATTCTTAGTCGAAGTGTGTATGAATCCTATGTAACTATGACTTTAGGATAAAAACAAATGTTTTATCTGTATGATTGTCACACTGTCGAGTGATTGTATTTACTTCCTGGAAGTTATCGATTAAAAGAGGAGAAACATAAAAAAAAAAAAAAAGAAAAGAAAGAAACATCACATTAGGCAAATAAGAAAATGTTTATATTACTTAACAGTTTCTGTCTGGATCTGTCTACACACTTGTACTTTTTGCTTCTCTTACAAAGTAATTTTGCAAAGTATTCTCTGCAAAATGGATACGACTTTCGACTTTCGCTGCGAAGGTGAAGTCCGATTTATCTAATCAGGACTGCTTTGGCTAATCTGCTATATTTGTTAAATCATTAAGTTTGCAAATATATGAATCTTTGATAAGGCATCGTTTTATGTTTTCTTTTTTCCTTAGAGCAAAATTATTTCAGAAGTAGAGGGCCTATTTTGCCACGGAACAAATATCTGAGCAGTTTTGCAAAAAATTTAAAGATACTTCAAATTTTATTGAACATGTTTAAAGCATGAAACAGTGTTTTGAATTTTTGCGTAATACCTTACCCTTCCTTCGTATTAAAATTTGTCAGTAATCAGGATCTAAAATATATTTAGAATATTGAAAAGCCTTAAACTGAGAAAAGTCAACGGAGTAAACGGAATACTATTAGAGATACCAGTGTTGCCCATATATTTTCACTGTGTCAGGAGAACCTCACGTACCACAAAGTTACTGCTGGTTTCCTTAGGCAAGTCAGGCTTTCTCAGAGCTCCAGCTTTGAATCACTCCATTTATGAATTGCTACTCCTGCCGTACTTGTTTACATGTTCTGGATGCTTTTCAAAAACCATCTGTCATAATGTCTTTCTCTAACTCGGAAGAAGCTTAGACCTCACCTGGTAGTCTGGTTTTAAACTGAGCCCTGATTGTGTCTTTATAGTCCTCCCCAACCCTGTGTGAAATCTGAGTTGTCAGAGATGGAAATCTAAAGTGTCCTTAATCTGATAATCACATTCATCTGGGATAAGAAGTACAAAGCACATAATTGGGAACCTTGCACTCCTTTTATTTTCTTAAAGCAACCCAATATTTTGTACGGGTGTAATGCTGACTGGAAGAAATTAGATCTCCATTGACCACTTATCCGTCAGGGTTCTCCAGAGTCACACACCCAAGAGAACATATATGCATAAGGAGATTTATTTTAGGGAATTGGATCGCTCAGTTGTGGGTGTAGCCAAGTTGAAATCTGTAGGGCAGTCTGGCAGGCTAGAAATTCAGCAGGAGTCACTCTGGGATCATAAGGCAGAATTTCTTTTCCAGGGAACTTTTTTGTTCTTAAGGCCTTCATCTGTCTGTCTGGATGTTCTTCTCTTTAACTTTCTTTTTTACCTGTTTACTCATGCACATTTCTAGGTATTATTTACAACAGGATTGTAAGACATTCCAGAGTAGGGACCAGATTTTATTTTACTGTTGTTTCTCTTCAGGATCTAGCGTAATCAGTATTTATAGTGGGTTTTCTACGTGTTGAAGACTTAACTTTGTGCCAGGTAATGAGAATTACCTTGTTAATTCTTACAGTAACCTGTGAGGTAGATGGTATTTCATTTTGCTTAAAAAAATTTTTTTCACGTTTATTTTTGAGAGAGAGAGAGACAGAGTGTGAGTGAGGGAGAGGCAGAGAGAGGGAGACACAGAATCCGAAGCAGGCTCCAAGCTCTGAGCTATCAGCACAGAGCCCGATGCAGGGCTCGAACTCACAGACTGTGAGATCATGACCTGAGCTGAAGTCAGACGCTTAACTGACTGAGCCACCCAGGTGCCCCTATGGTACTTCATTTTGTAGTTGAGGAGGCTGGGTCTCTGACCCATCTGACACCACAAAACTAGTTATAGGTAGAACTTAGGTTTGAATCTAATTTCTTTGACTTCTGAAGATCATGAAATTCAAGAACATTATTTAATTTCACTTATTCAATAAGTATTTACTGAACAGAACTTGGCATAGTGAAACACGTCTTAGCATGTCTCTAGTGTCTTCACTTTTAGGGGATGTTTTCATATTTCTTTCATATGCTTAAAGTAATGGACTATTGCAAGAATCGAATAAAATCAACTTAATGAGCAAACCATAGATTTAGGGAATTTTTTTTTTAATATTTCATTTATTCTTGAGAGAGAGAGAGCACGAGCAGGGGAGGGGCACAATCTGAAGCAGGCTCCAGGCTCCGAGCTGTCAGCACAGAGCCCGACGCAGGGCTCAAACCCAAGAACCGTGAGATCATGACCTGAGCCGATGTCGGACACTTTATCGACTGAGCCACCCAGGTGCCCCAGGGCTTTTTTTTTAAAGTTTATTTATTTATTTTGAGAGAGAGAACATGCACGAACAGCAGAGGGGCAGAGAGAGAGAGGGAGAGAGAGAATCCTAAGCAGGCTCTGCACTGTCAGCATGGAGCTTGATGCGGGACTCGAACTTTTAAGAACCATGAGATCATGACCTGAACCAAAATAGTCAGACGCTTACCCAACTGGCACCCCTCAAAGTTCAATTTTTTAATTGTATGTTTCATGATCTATTTAAAAACAGGCATATCACACAAAGTGTACACTTTTAAAACTAGCCCCAAATAGCATTTATTTATCATTGCAGTACCTATCTAAATCAGTATTTGCACTTAGTCTTTTTACATTCAAAGATTAAAGATTGTTTATTACTTTTAGTAGATGACAAAGCATCTTGTGGCTTTTTGTTTAAACATGTGTTCTACTTAAGCACTCTGCAGAAGAGTGTAGTGGTTAGAGTCTGGACCTAAAGGCAGACTACGTAGGTTTAAATCTCAGTTTTGCCACCAATGAGCTATGTAGTCTTCGACAAATTATTTAGCATCTGTGCCTCAGTGTTCTCATTTGTAAAAGGGGATAATCATATACCTACCTCATAATATAGTGTTAAGAACAGTCTTTAGCACATTGCAAGTATTCAATAAATGTCACCATTACTTTGGTTTGTTTAGCACCTTTAGGCATACCAAAGAATAGTGTCTCATTTGAGTTTCCTCGTTCAGTATAACTCATAGTTCTCTCCTTAAATAGATTATGTTGAAAAGTTAAAGAATTTCTGCCAGCTGAAGCATTTGATAGATAAATATTTGGTTCCTGGGTGATGGGGCCATCACAATGCCTAAAGCAGTTACACTACCCTCTTTTACCTTTGAAAATTCTATGATCTATTCTGAGACGTTTGACGATTTCTCTTCTCTCATTTTCTTGCCTGTGGTGTGACAGGTGCACAGTAATTTTTCATTTGCATGCTGCATTATAGGGTAATCTTTTTGAAGGCATTTTAAGTGACAATTAGGGAATTCTGGGGAGTTAAAATTCGCCAGCGTTGCCAATGTCAGGGTAACTGAACTGAAGTGACAATCAAATGAATAGATGCCTTGTATTCATAGCTAAGTTTCCATATATGCGGACTATAATAAGTAAGATACACCTTAGTCCTCTCTTAGTGCCTAGCAGATTTTTTTTTCACCTAGATCATAAGATTCTAATTTCAGAACAGGTAATACAGAAAAGTCTTAGAATCAAAAGAATACGGTATTTAACTGGGAAAAAATGGGATCTTCCAAAAGAAATGGGTAATCTTTTTGTTCTTTCTGATGCTAGATATAGCAATAACAAAACTATTGAGATACATAAAACCAAAAGTTTGCTTTTATTATTGTGTACGTAGTATTTTTTCATAGGGTGATAAAATGATCAATGTCAATTTCTCAATAGAACTACTTCCTGCTTTCTTCTTCGATGGATAAAACAGTCAGGTTATGGCACATTTCCAGAAGAGAATGCCTTTGCTGTTTTCAACATATAGATTTTGTCACTGCCATAGCTTTCCATCCAAGAGTAAGTAATTGTTTATGTATTTTTTTTGTTGTACTATAAGGAAGGTGAGGGAACCTGGCTTCTCTGGAGGACATTTGGACTATAGGAAAAAAAAAAAAATTATTAACAGCCACATAGTTAAGGACAACTTAATTTAGTGTTTCATTTTGTTTAGAAAGGAAATATTTTGTTAATCTGTATTGGAAGAACTGGAAGTGTTATGGTCCAACTATAAGAATGAAAAGTCATCCCAAATCTTTAATAAGACATGCAGGGTATAAATAAAGAACTAAAGTATCCTATTAAAGGTGAGAGAGATTAGAGACGGAGGAAGAAGAGGAGACAGCAGGTGAATAAATAAGAGGGAAGCATATAGGCAAGAATAGTGGGAGGGGTAGGGTGGGAAGAGACAAAGAGGAAAAGGTTGAAAGAGGCAAAGACCAAAATTCATTACAAGATATACTGAATTCCTGTGTAATGTCTGGAAATACAGTGTGTGTGTGTTTGCAGGAGGGGTTTGTGTGTTTTTTTGTTTTGTTTTTTTATTTTTTTAGTAAGCTCTACGCCCAATGTGGGGCTTGAACTCACCACCCTGAGATCAAGAGTCCCATTACTCTACCGACTGAGCCAGCCAGGCTCCCTGGAAATATTGTTAATCTTTTAACATTTATTTATTTTCGAGAGACAGAGCAGGAGCAGGGGAGGGGCAGAGAGAGAGGGAGACACAGACACTGAAGTAGGCTCCAGGCTCTGAGCCATCAGCACAGAGCCCAGTGTGGGGCTTGGACTCGCAAACCATGAGACCATGACCTGAGCCGAAGTCGGACGCTCAACCGACTGAGCCACCCAGACGCCCCTGAAAATACTGTTAATCTTGAGGTCCATCCTTATTCATTTTCAGTGTAGAAAATCCCTATCTTTCCTCTGAAAAGGAAGTATTTGGTACGATTTCAACCAGAGGAGGAAAATTCATCATGGAATTGCTGACCTATCTTATGTTTTTGTAGGATAGAGCCACCAAGTGAGTAAGGCTTTAATTACGTTTTGCTCTTCGCAACTAGAAGCACAAGAGGAGTCCTGTGTGGTGTCACTCCACTAGCTAGATCGAACTAAATGGAGGCCTTGAGCCGACCTGACTTGCCCTCCCCTACGTGGATGTGTGAATCAACATTTCTAGTCACGTCCTCATCTCTGTATGTTTAACACCCGTTGTCATTTTAATGCAACGTTTCGGTTATATATTCACATTTCTTCCCCTTTTTTCCCAGATTAGGAGAGGACTTTTTTTCTTCCTCAGTATAATTTCCCTCCCTGGGCGGGTTTATGATATGGAGACAGTAATAATTTTGAACCCTTAGAAGACTTTGGTTAAGACCTTTGGCAAATTAAAAATATTTCATCTGTGTTGATACCTTATCCGTTTTGACCATCAAGCTTTTTGAGGCTTCTTTCAGAATAACACCCCCATCCTGTCATCCAAGGTGCAACAAAAGAATGGCTTTATTCCTGTCCACGACCGTGAGCAAAATCCTTCCCTCACCTCTATTTTAACTATAATGTGTCAGGATGGAAAGAGAGAGGTATTGGGTGGTGATGGTTATCTATGTAGTACTTTTTATTAAGGTTCCTCTCTAGCCGGTAGTTTTTCTCTTCTTTTATTTGGTTTCTATTTTGGAAACTAAAAAGCCCTAATTCTAAAAATCTACAGATCTGAAGGATTTTTAAGAGGGGCTAGGGAAGGATGGTGTGGTGTTGACATTTTCTTAGGAAATGTGACTCTCTTATGTAATGTTACCTGGAAGGAGGGTAGCAGAATTACAAAAGAAATAGTAAAATGAAGATAACACATGCACACACATGTACACACACACATGTACACACACACACACACACACACACATATACACATGTATGTAAATAAAATTCTGAATTATAAGACCAAGATGAAGTATTTTTACTTGTTCTGCTCTTCTACTGGTAGACATTGAGCAGAGCCTACTCTACCATAGCCATAAAGGTGTCCAATCTGCGTAGATTGTTCTTGACAGGCCCTGGGGTGGGTAAGAATAATAGCCTTGAGCAGAGAAGGGAAGGTTTCTTGTTTTGGCATCCCAATTATTTTACTCTTAATTCTTATGTTATCAAAAATTAGACCAGTTTAGTTTAGTGGTAGGCCTGGTTTAGTTTAGAGCAGGGTTTCTCACCCTCGGCACTGTTGACATTTTGAGCTGGATAATTCTTTGTTGTAGAGGGAAGAAAGTCCTGTGCATCGCAGAATGTTTAACCTCTACCCACTAGATGCCAGTAGCCCCCCACCCCCAAGTTGTGACAGTCAGAAATGTCTCCAGACATTGCTTGTTGTCCCCTGTGGAGCCAAAGTGCCCCCTGTTGAGAACCCCTGCTTTGAGACTGAGAATTTGAATACTGAAGTGATTTCCTACTGACACCCTGTCAGAGTTCCCACATAAATAACTGGTTCTGTGGGCTAACCGGCATTACTCTTCTATCCAAGTATTTACATGTATCCCAGAGGGAGGAGGAGGATGTGAACAAACGTATCATTACAGGATAGTTTTTACCCAGGCCTGCTCCTTGAAGTTCCTGCCTGACTCCCTCCCAACCACCACCCCCCACCAGGAAAGTCCCTGGTTAAATAAATTGGAGAACACTACATACTTTATCCCTCCTTTGGAGACTGAGAACGCATGTTAACTGAGAATCCTCTTTAACTTTCTGGAACCCAGAATGTCTCAAACTTACTTGAACCATTCTCCTACACAATATACACTCTAAACACATTATCCATTAACATCCATACCTTGGGAAAAGCAGTTTGAGGATATGATAAAGCAATTAGAAAGTCCTATTTCCAAAGCGAATACTGAAGTTTCTAATCGGTTTGTTTTTTTTTTTAATTTTTTAATGTCTATTCATTTTGACAGAGAGAGTGAGACAGAGTGTGAGCAGGGGAAGGGCAGAGAGAGAGGGAGACACAGAATCCGAAGCAGGCTCCAGGCTCTGAGCTGGCAGCACAGAGCCCGATGTGGGGCTCCAACTCACGAACCACGAGATCACGACCCAAGCTGAAGTTGGACGCTTAACCGACTGAGCCACCCAGGCGCCCCTCTAATTGTTATTCTTAGTGAATAAAATAATGTTTGCTTGAGGGCGCCTGGCTGTCTCAGTCGGTGGACTGTATGACTTTTTTTTTTTTTTTAATTTTAGAGAAAAAGCAGGGGGGAGAGAGAGAGAGAGAGAGAGAGAGAGAGAGAGAGAGAGAGAGAAGCAGGTTCCATGCTGAGCCCAATCCCACAATCCTAGGATCGTGACCTGAGCTGATATCAAGAGTTGGATGCTCAAACCAACTGAGCCCTCTTTTTTTTTTTTTTTTAAGTTTATTTATTTTGAGAGAGAGAGAGCATGCCTGAGCAGGGGAGAGGCAGAGAGACAGAGAGGGAGAGAATCCCAAGCAGGCTCCACACCGTCAGCGCAGAACCCATTGCAGGTCCCGAACCCACAAACTGTGAGATCATGACCTGAGCCGAAATCAAGAGTCAGACGCTCAACCAAATGAGCCACCTGGGTGCCCCTCAACCAACCGAGCCCTCTTGATCTCCTCAGGGTTTGAATTCAGGCTCTACGTTGAGTGAGATTACTTAAAAATCTTAAAATAATAATAATAATAATGCTTGAAGAATAATATTTTTTCAATGGGATCTACATTTTTTTTAATAATTTTTTTTTAATGTTTATTTATTTTTAAGAGAGACAGCACAAGCAGGGGAGGGGCAGAGAGAGAAGGGGGACAGAAAGTCCAAAGCAGGCTCTGTGCAGGCAATGGAGAGCCCAACGCGAGGCTTGAACTCAGGAACCATGAGATCATGACCTGAGACGAAGTCAGACACTCAACCGACTGAGTCACCCAGGCGCCTCAGGATCTACATATTTTCAACATTATTTCCTAATAGGCTTTATGTTTTGATTCACTAATGAATTTTTCTTGATCTGGTAAAACGAAAGCTTTTTCTTTTGCCACATTTTTAGGATGACAGGTATTTTCTGAGTGGGTCATTGGATGGAAAGCTCCGCCTTTGGAACATACCTGACAAAAAAGTGGCTTTGTGGAATGAAGTAGACGGTCAAACAAAATTGATCACAGCTGCGAATTTCTGTCAGAATGGCAAATACGCAGTAATTGGGACATATGATGGCAGATGTATTTTCTATGATACCGAGGTAAATGATTATCTTGTATAAATTACATAATGGAATACTTAGTGGTTTTATATAAACTTGGTGTATCCTCTCTGGGCTTTATAAATCGGGGCCAATAACACCATGTCTGTCTACAAGTTGGATCAGATGATCTTTGAGGTTCCTTCTTATTCTCGTGTTTTAAATTTGTGATTTCTTTTTAGCATTTGAAATACCACACACAAATACATGTCCGATCTACCAGAGGACGCAACAAAGTTGGAAGAAAAATTACTGGCATTGAACCTTTACCCGGAGAAAATAAGGTAATAAGTATTCAAAACCATCTCTCTTCACACTATATATAGACTCCTGAAAACTCTTACTACCTGGGCTTAAGAATATATTTTCTCTCATGTGAAATACAGCATTTTGTAGTTGTGAGGTATATTCTCGCTATATATGTGTACGTAATACCGTTTTTGGTTATACCTTAACGTAGATTAAAAGATGATATTTTGGGGGCACCTGGGTGGCTCAGTCGGTTGGGCGTCCAACTTCGGCTCAGGTCACGATCTCGCGGTCCGTGAGTTCGAGCCCCGCGTCGGGCTCTGGGCTGATGGCTCAGAGCCTGGAGCCTGCTTCCGATTCTGTGTCTCCCTCTCTCTCTGCCCCTCCCCCGCTCATGCTCTGTCTCTCTCTGTCTCAAAAATAAAATAAAAAACGTTAAAAAAAAAATTAAAAAAAAAAAAAAGATGATATTTTTAACTTTTTCTTTAATTTATTTTTAGATACTGGTAACCTCAAATGACTCCAGAATCAGACTATATGATCTTAGAGATTTGTCACTGTCCATGAAGTATAAGGGTTATGTCAACAGTAGCAGCCAGATCAAAGCAAGTTTCAGGTAAATCGGCAATGAAAAATTCCCAAAAGAGCTAGACTATTTCTCCCCTGCTCCCATATTTTCTTTGATCTGTGCCTTATGTTTAGTTTCTTCACACTTTTACAACTGCTGTCTCTTGTTATTATCATTCAGTACTTACCTTATCCACCTGTTTAGTAGATACAGTTAGAATTGCCCCTATTCTGCTGTCAAAGAAACCCAGACTCGGAAAATTAAGTAACTGGTCTAAAGTCACTGCTTAGTGGCAGCGCCAGGATTAGAAGACTCCCAGCTCTGGAATTTGTGCATCTGTACTTTATTATGTAAGCTTTTTAAGAGGAAGTTTATCTGCCACCCACCCATGGTCTTTATCCTTTTAGGTACTGAAGCTAATAAGGCATTTTAACACCCTAAAGTACAGTATCCTGTATTTACGCCTTTGCATGACAGTATTATTTGAACTCTTAATTTGGGGTCTGGAGACTCTCCTGGAAGAACTGCCTCTTCTTCCTTAGAGCCCTCTTTCTTTCAGCCCTTTTCTTCACGGTTCTCCTTTCTTCTTGAATTACCCAGTAATTACCGGGAAATGTAACTGGTAAAGCATTCTCCTCTCTTTCCTGTCTCACGTGGGCGTTTCTCCCAGTGTGGGTTAGCTAGCAGCACAGTTACCTAGAGCTTTAACGAAAATCCTCACGCCTCTGGCCTCCGTGTCAAACCTACACGTTCGGATCCTCTGGAGTGAGACTAGGAGTCTATATTTCAACAAGCTCTCTCGGGTGTTTGCTTAGGTGTTTTCAAGGAGGAAGCACTCATAGAGGGAAACTTAAAAAAAATAAATCCAAACTGAGGTTTTTTTCTTTCTTTCCCAAATCTAGCCATGATTTTAGCTACCTTGTCAGTGGCTCAGAAGATAAGTATGTTTATATCTGGAGTACTTACCATGACCTCAGCAAGTTTACTTCAGTCAGGAGAGACCGTAATGACTTTTGGGAAGGTATTAAAGGTAAGTAAATGCCTACTTTTGTGTGACTTCTTAAGCGAATAAGGTTAAAGTGGAGGTGTACTCTGAGTAAATTTGTGTAGGCATTGTTTCAGAGACAGTTTGGCAGTTATAACCGCTTTTGCTTTGTATTCGGCTTTGTTTGATTTCTCCATACCAAGGAAGAACCTATACTTGTCTAAAATTTGGGAGGTCATGGAATCTCAGAATTTGTACAGGCATACCTCATTTTTTTGTGCTTCGCCAATACTGCGTTTTTTATAAATTGGGAGGTTTTTTTCAACAGCATTTGCTCACTTTGTGTCTCTCTGTCACATTGTGGTCATTCTTGTAATATTTCAAACTTTGGCTATATTTGCTATGGTGAACTGATCAGTGATTATGACTCACTGAAAGCTCAGATAATGGTTACTACTTTTTAGCATTAAGCATTTTTTAATTAAGGTATGTACAGTGTTTTTGTAAACCTAATTCTGTTGTATGTTAATAGACTAAGTACATGTAGACATATTTTTTTATATGCACTGGGAAGCCAAAAAAAATCATTTGACTTGCTTTATTGTGATATTTGCTTTATTACAATCGTCTGGAACAAAACCTGCAGTATCTCTGAGGTACGCTTGTATGAGGTATTTTTTTTTTTTAGAATATCCTTTTGTTTTGTTTTTTCAATGTTTATTTTGAGAGAGAGAGAGAGAGAGAGAGAGAGAGAGAGAGCGCACGCACGCACAAGCGGGGAGAGGCGGGGGTGGGGGGAGAGAATGAATCCCAAGTAGGCTCCACACTGTCTGTGCAGAATCTGACGCAGGGCTTGATCCCTTGAACTGTGGGATCATGACCTGATCCGAAATCAAGAGTCAGCTGCTTAGCCGACTGAGCCACCCAGGTACCCCTACTTTTGGGATATTTTATTTTAAAGGATATTAACATAAACATACACTATTATATTTTTTGCATATGACACTTTTTGTCTTGATGTTTAGAATCAAATTTATGAGTTAATCTGAAGTAAATTATTTTCCCCAGCACATAATGCAGTTGTTACGTCGGCCATCTTTGCTCCAAACCCAAGTTTGATGTTGTCTTTGGATGTGCAATCTGAAAAGTCAGAAGGGAACGAAAAAGGTGAAGACGCCGAAGCTTTGGATACCATGCCCTCTGGTAGGTACTCCTATTTTGTTTGTCCTACGTTTTCTCTAGCCAGCATTTAGTAGTCTCATTGACCTACATCGGGTATTATGAGGTTTTCATGAGTACAGAGAATACTTCTTATTTACAACGTGATGGTCGTATCCCTTTGTGACTATTTCAGTAACCTATTGCTTGCAAGTTTTACTTCAGTTAAATTTATCTGGGAATTAAAAATGAAAATTTTGAAAGTTCGTAATTTTTTTTACGGGCAGTTGTTTCCCTTGGAGACATGCTAACAAGACATACAAATACAAAATTTCTTTATTATCTGCCTCTTCTAGTAGACTGTCCTCTCTGAGAACAGAGACTTGTTATGTCCTGTGTGTTGTTGGAGTGCCGGGGCCTAGCACAGCGCTTGCCTGCTTCTACTTGGTCCTAATAAGCACGTGTTGAACAAATGAATTAAACCAAAATGAAAGCAGTGCTTTTTCTACTTGCCACAAATTTATAGCTTTGTAACTTCTCAGATACATAGCTATTTACAAGCCTTTGCTTTCCTGCGATTTGCAGCATACACCTAGAGAAATGAGGAGTAATTCCAGTTATATAAAATGATCAGGGGCGCCTGGGTGGCGCAGTCGGTTAAGCGTCCGACTTCAGCCAGGTCACGATCTCACGGTCCGTGAGTTCGAGCCCCGCGTCAGGCTCTGGGCTGATGGCTCGGAGCCTGGAGCCTGTTTCCGATTCTGTGTCTCCCTCTCTCTCTGCCCCTCCCCCGTTCATGCTCTGTCTCTCTCTGTCCCAAAAATAAATAAACGTTGAAAAAAAAAAAAAAATTAAAAAAAAAAAAATGATCAGATTAGGAAGTGAAAAGAAACCACCAACAAGTAGTATTAGGTGCCCATTAAATAAAAATGGTCCCTGCTAGTCCTTAAGTGTATGGTGAGACCGTTTAAATTTGGACTAGTTGTTAACAAATCTGTATTATTAAGACAAGTTCCAGAATAGTTTATTAAATCCCTTTGTTGTTCTACGGCCTACAACTAGGCCTTTTAGAGACTTTCAAAGACACAACAGAAGATACAGTGCACAAACGGGGCTTCCTAAAGTATTTGAATACTTCAGAGTTCTCAAGTATTTTTACTTCATTTAATCTCAGGTGGTTTCCCTTGTGTCATTGCACGGTACACTGCACAGAATACAGTATTTCTTCTGTAAGAGCAGGGATCAACTTCAGCCTAGTACTCCCTTCAGTCACAAGATTTAAAAAGACACCAAGTCAGGATTACCTTTACTAAACCGCCTGTTTGAAAATATTTTTTTTCTTTTTCTTTTGTCTTTTTTTTTCTCTGAATCAGATCTGGCATTCTCTTTTAAGGCATTTGGGGTTTTTTCTTCTTCTTTTTTTTTTCTCTCCCAGTAATACCTTTTTATATAAACTCTATACAACTCCTGTATACATTTCACTGAAATTTCTGGCTTTTTTTTTTTTTTTAATGTTTATTTGTTGAGAGAGGGCAGGATAGGAGCAGAGAGAGAGAAT
Organism: Panthera uncia; assembly: GCF_023721935.1. NCBI lineage: Eukaryota > Metazoa > Chordata > Mammalia > Carnivora > Felidae > Panthera > Panthera uncia. Next base: position 92,672,949 of record NC_064817.1, read on the forward strand.
CCCAAGCAGGCTCTGCACTGTCAGCGCAGAGCCTGATACGGGGCTCAAACTCCTGAACCGTGAGATCATGACCTGAGCCCACATCAAGAGTCCCGACACTTCACTGACTGAGCAACTACCCAGGCACCCCGAAAAAGTTTTTAAAAAAACTTTTCAAAACTGCACCATATTGGGGCACCCGGGTGGCCCAGTTGGTTTAAGTGTCCTACTCTTGATCTCAGCTCAGGTCTTGACCTCAGGTTCATGAGTTCAAGCCGTGCATTGGGCTCTGTGGGAGCATGAAGCCAACTTTAAAAAAAAAAAAAAAAAAAAAAAAACCCTGTACCATATTAACAAGGTTCAGTTAACTCACTGGGTCCTTTCTAAAAAGGCACAACTTTTAATGTGTCATACTCAGATTTTGTTTGCCGTTTTGTACCTATTGAGGTAAAATCTAAGAATAAACTCTGAAACTCGTGGTATAAAATCATAAAATAGATCTGATTGCCCTCTCTATTTCTGACATAGTTGGCAATTTACACTTCATTTTTCCTCATGTAGAAAATAGTGACAATACCTAGTTTATAAGGTTGTAATAAAAACGAAAAAGAACGTATAATATATAAAGTGTCTAGCAAAATGCCTGGTGCGTAGACCAGTCATCTTCATTATTGTCATATCTTATAAAGCATTTATCTGTACATGACGAATTATTTTTTCTCTAGCCTTTCTCATGTCTCATATCTCAAGTCCTTTGCTGCTGCTACTGCCGCATGGGACAACTTTGAGATACGCCAAAGGGTGGTAAGGAATGTTCACAGGCTTAGGATGTGTTTTTAGCAAATCTAAATGAAGCCATTTGGTCTTAACTCGTTCTGTGCACAACTTTCCAATTAAAGTTTAGATTATTTTCTTCCTTATTAATCAGTACTTCATAAATCTACGGTTTTTGCCTATGCATAGTAGAGTCGAGAATTTTGTTTGTTAAATGCTTTTTACGGCAAATAAGAGGTAAGCCTTTTGCCATTCAGCATAGCGACCTGGCTCTCCAGTACAAACCATAGAGGCAAAAAGTCTCTGTCAGCATTCCCAGAGCGATCGTACGTACTTCATTTCATGGCGATTTCAGTATGTCTGCCTGACAGTGAACCTCACTGTCAACCTCATTAGAGACCCCTGTTAGCAACACACTTGCCCAGCTGATCCCATGCTGCCAGCGTTCCATTTCTGGGGCTGAATCACACAGTAGCCTCTTGCCCTGAAGTGAAGCAATGGGCAGTTTCGAAGCCTCTGCTGCCTGGCAGTAAGTCCAGGCATCCAGCCCCTAGCGACTGTAATCCCCTGCCAGGGAAAGACCAGCTAAGATATGGTAAGGGGAAGTGAGCCTCACAGAGGAGGAGAGGTACAGGAGAGTGAAAGGACTACAGGAGCGAGCTAGAAAAGAAAGACCATGGGGCTCCTGGCTGGTCTAGTCAATAGAGCGTGTGACTCTTGATCCTTGGGGTTGTGAGTTCGAGCCCCATGTTGGGTGAAGAGATTACTTAAAATCTTGAAGAAAAAGAAAAAGACAAAACGTGGGGAAAAGGTGTGGGGTCATGAGCGTGTGACACTTATAATGGCAGGCTCTACATTCCTTTAAAATCAACTAAAAACTTTTTTTTATGCTTTTAAGGTATTCTGAAGACAGATAATACAGAAGTTCTTCTTTCTGCTGACTTCACTGGAGCTATCAAAGTGTTTATTAACAAAAGGAAAAATGTATCTTAATTTGAAATGACATTTAAAATAAACATATCAGTAAGTTTCTATATGTATCAGAACTGAAAAAAAATATACTGTTTCAGGCTAACATTTTTTTTTTTAATTTTTATTGGAAGTTGTTCAAATATAATATATTTTTTGAGAGGCAGTGTTAATGAGCTCTAAACCCTGGACTGATAGATTAGAAAGAAATGTGGCTAGAATAACATTGCCAAACATTAGGCTTTATGTTTTGTTATATTTGTGTTTTTGTTATATAATTGTGAACATGCACAGGTTTCTGCATGAAAATATATTAATATATTAATCACATGTGTGTGCCTTTTGGTTACATGCACTAAATCTAACAGAGTTAAATTATTTCAGTGGCCCTTTTGGCCCCTTACAGGGAGGGGGGGAGTCTTGTTTCTAGCTTAAACAATTTCTTTTGCACAGAATTTCATTTTTCAGAGAAGTGGTATTGACTGAGTTACTGTTTTGAAAATGTTATACAGGTTTTCAATAGGTCAACAACCATGTGTAAATGGTTTTTATAAATTTCTCAATTTGGAGACAAGATTTTTTTTGTGGTCTAAATTGTGGACTTAGGGTTCTTTTCTTTGTATGTATATATACATAATTTTTCTTTCTTTTTTTTCTCTTTTTTTTTCTTTTTGCCTTTTTCTTTCTTTTCCTTTGTTCTTTTTTCTTCTTCTTCTTCTTCTTCTTCTTCTTCTTCTTCTTCTTTTTTTTTTTTTTTTTTGCCACACTGGAGCACAATGTTTCTATGTAAAGGATTCTTTTCATTCTTTATCCATGAGCACCAGGCTTTGCTCACTTAAAAAAATTAAGCCGCATTAAGGAGTGAGTCTTCTTTTTTACAATAATGTAAAAATGAACTGTTTACATTTTTTTAAAGCATTGTAGTTTTAAAAATTAAGCTGTTCTGTTTTGTGTTGTTGAATTTGAAAGCCTTTGTAAATATTGATATAATGTACCAATGAAATAACATCTGGGGCAATGGAACCCTGATCATGTTGTTGATGGTTAGCATATGTTTCTGAAAATTAAATATGTATATTAAAAGTTGGTCGCCAAACACTTGTTAAATATGTGACTTTATTTTCTGATGACTTTGGCAAACTGAGCAATGTAAGAAAAACAAGGTCTTGTTTTATGCTTTGATTTTTAGCAAGCAGAAGGTCAGATTTTAGACCCCGTTATAATGCATTGGCTACATACCTTTAAGAAACATAATAGTTTTTTTCTATTTCTGAATAAGAGTTCATCTGAACGTCTATGTGTTCTTTATTGCATTTGTTTTCGGTATCTACGTGAGAAGTCAGGGAGCCATGATCCTATCCTTATCAATGAGCATGGTCTTGGAGTGTTCTGGATATTCTAGTTTGCCTTGGTTTCCACTCCCCCCCCCCCCCCCGTGCTGCTTTCCTCCTCTTTCCGGAGTTATTCTCTCCTCCCTCCCGGCCCTCTCTGCTCACTCTTCTGTACTCTGCCTGACACATGGAGCTGTTATGCCACTGGCTTGCTAACCAGTCAGTGTCTTTAGTCTCCAGATCTAGGTGGCAGTAGGACGGTCTAGTGTTTCAAAGAGCTTGATGTCTTCAACTCTTCAAGGCAGCTTGGCTTTCACTGACTTCTGCCTGAGGACTTGTAGTCCACTGTGGTGCTAATCGTTAAAACTGCAGATGATTGGGATGTTGCCGTATGAATACTTCCTGGTAGGTTTTATGTGGTTTCTGAAGCAAAAAGGCAAAAAATAGTTGGGATGCAAGTTTGAGAGAGTAACACTGACATAGCTCAGTTTAGTTTTTAGAATGTTTGCTATCACTACATAAATACACTGCAGGTTTACAAATCACAAAGTGAATTTGAAAACAGAATCAAGACGTATACAAAGAGGGGTGCCTGGGAGGCTCAGTTGGCTAAGCATCCGACTCTTGGTTTTGGCTAAGGTCATAATCTCACTGTTTTTGAGTTCGAGCCCTGCATCGGGCTTTGGTTTGGCAGCACAAATCCTTTGTCTTCCTCTCTCTCTGCCCCTCTCCACTTGCTCTCTCTGTCTCTGTCTGAAAAATAAATAAAAATTAAAAAAATTTTTTGTTTAGGGTGCCTGGGTGGCTCAGTCTGTTGAGCATCTGACTTAAGTTCAGGTCACCATCTCGCAGTTCGTGAGTTCGAGCCCCATGTTGGGCTCTGGGCTGACAGCTCAGAACGCGGAGGCTGCTTTGAATTCTGTCTCCCTCTCTCTGCCCCTCCCCAGCTCGTGCGTGCTCACGTGCACGCTCTCTCTCAATAGATAGATAAATAAATAAATAGATAGATAGATAAATAAATAAACAGTAAAAAATTTTTTGTTTAAAGAAAAAGATGTATACAAAGAAAAACTGAATGATCTTTTTCCCTAAAATGAGGATTAGAAACTCACTGTAATAAGTGGTGTGGTATAAGAAAGAGCACAGATTCTTTTTAAAAAAAATTTTTTTTAAGGTTTATTTTTGAGAGAGAGAGACAGGGCACAAGCGGGGAAAGGGCAGAGAGAGAGAGAGAGAGGGAGACACAGAATCCAAAGCAGGCTCCAGGCTCTAAGCTGTCAGCGCTGAATGCGACATGCGGCTCAAACTCATGAACTGCCAGATCATGACCTGAGCCAAAGTCAGATGGAAAGAGCACAGATTCTAGACTCAGATAAACTTAGATTTGGTTTCCTCTATTAGTACATTCCTTGAGTAAGTTATTTATCCTGTACTAATTTCTACTTATCTGTACTATGAGAACACTTAACTGAAATTGTAAGATTTGCTGAGAAATCATGTATGTGTAAAGCTTGGTGTCTAGCCAGTAGATGTAGTCAACAAATGTATATTTCTCACTGTCTTTCCCAAATCCCTGGGTGCCCTCTGGACCCTCCTTGGCCCAAAAACAGCATATAGAAACGCTTTCTAAACATTGAGAGTTCACGGATGCATAGCATTTGAGAGATTGACATAAGGTACCAACATTCTTTGTTTTGCCAAGTTGACATTTTTAAAAGCCATCTACCATCACCTCTTCAGAAAAGAGAACATTTTAATACTAAGAAAAAAGTTAAGTACAGTCTTCTTGGAGCAGTGAACAATCTTTTAAAGTGAATAAACCTAGCTTCTGAAGGAAGCAACCATATTCCCTTATTTTCCCATTTCTCCTGTGAAAATTTCATCATGGCCTTGATGTGGCAGAATGAGAACATCTGTGCTAGACAAACAAGTTTAAAAGCACATTTTATCAAAAGCTCTTTGAAAGTCATATTGAGCTTTTTTCTCTCTCTCTTGTTTACCTTAATTGGGATTCCAATATGAATGACAACATAATTTAGCATACCACTTTCTCCGATCTTCAAGTTATACAGCTGGGCAGTGACTTTTTATTCTTTGAAATGCATGTTTAACATTAATATATTATCCCTCAAATTCCAATTTCAGTTGTATGATTTTGAGAATCAGAGACCAGATATTCCCACTTGTGAAAAAGAATCAAATCATCAGAATTTTATTAGTTTTTATTTATTTATTTATTTTGAGAGAGAGGGAGAGAGTGCGAGCAGGCAAGCAGGCAAGAGGGAAAGGGAGACGGAATCCCAAGCAGGCTCTGCACTGTCAGCGCCGAGCCCAACACGGGTCTCAAACCCATGAACCCCGTGAGATCATAACCTGAGCCGGAATCAAGTGTCAGACATTTAACCAACTGAGCCACCCAGGTGTCCCAATCGGAATATTTTTAAATCATTACTATGGGGATTCAAGGTAAAGACATGTTTGGGATTTAATGTTTCCATAACTTGTCAAAAGAAAAACATGCCCAGTTTTGCCGGTTTCTAGCTCTCTGACTTACTAATTCATTAAGCAGATGTTTACTGAGCACCTACTGTATGCAGAGCACTGCTGGGACTAGAGAAGAATAAGGCAGCATTCCTGTGCCAGAAGAGCTCACGATCTGGTGGAGAAGATGCCCAGAGAAACAAGTAAGAGGCTTGGAAGTGTCTTGTGCCTGTGGCCCTAGAAATGCCCCTTCTCATCCTAACCCCTGTCTGTTCTCCCCCTCCTAGTAACTCGTGGCAGCCAGTTGATGTCAGGCCAATCTTTGTTCACCTAATATTACGAGCAGCGAGGAGAATATGGGTAACAGAGTTTTAAAAGTAAGCCATAGGTGAGGCAGAGAAGTGGAGTACTTCCATGGCATCATTTTTCCTGGCCTCTAGTCCTCTCCTCCCAGCCTAAAATCTTTGTCTGTTATTTCCCAAGACATCTTCACTGTCTTCTGCTTTGAGCTAACTCCTGCTTAATAGCTCCCCTCTCCTCAACTGCTCTCCTGTTCCCTTCAGTTCTGAAGCCTTGCCTGTTTTGTTTTGTTTTGTTCCGTTTTGTTGTCCAGATTTGAGTCATCTATGCTCCTGGGGAACCCAGGCTCCCCTTGTTAACCACAGCCACTTTTCTGCTATAGATTCATGCATATGAAATACATTCAGATTGACACAGCAGGGCCAGTGGGAAGGGGGGTCAAGAGGGGTAGGAGTGTGGACATGAAGGGAGAGATATATTGCAGAGTCCCAAACAAATCAAATACCATCATGCAGTGGGTGGTCCAAGCAGATAGAGTTTGCTCATACCTCCAGCTACCCTGCGTTATATTTTTTTAAGTTTGTTTATTTATTTTGAGAGAGAGCATGAACAGGGAAGGGGCAGAGGGAGAGAGGGAGAGAAAGAGACTCCCAAGCAGGCTCTACTCTGTCAGTGCAGAACCCAATGTGGGGCTTGAACCCACAAACTGTGAGATCATGACCCGAGCTGAAGTCAGACGCTTAACTGACTGAGCCACCCAGGTGCCTTTACACTATTTTAAATAAAATTTTTATTGTGGAATAACTTTAAAGTATAGTCTGCTCATCTTGGAGAAGTGAACCATCTATTAAAGTGAATAAACCTAGCTTCTGAAAAAAAAAATAACCATATTCCCTTCTTTTCCAATTTCTCCTGTGAAAATTTCATCATGGCCTTGATGTGGCAGGATGAGAACATCTGTGCTAGACAAACAATTAGATTTACAAAAAAGTTGCAAGGAAAATAGAGAATCCCCATGTACTCCTTTCTCAGCTTCCCCTAACGTTAACGTCTTCCATTAATTACCATGGCGCGTTAGTCAAAGCTAAGAAACCAATTCTCGTACATTACTGTGAAGTCCAGACTATTCAACCTGTACAGTGTTTCCACTAGTGTCCTTTTTCAGTTCTAAGATCCAATCTAGAATATCATAGTGCATTTAGGCACATTATGCTTTCTTCATTTAAATAAACGTTTAACATTAGAAGAATAGTTTTAGATTTTGAGAAAAAGTTTGCCAAGAGTTCTCAAGTATCTCCTGCACCACTTTGTCTATTGCCAACGTCTTACATTACTGTGGTGCATTTTTTGCGTTAAAAAACCAACGTTGGTACAATGCTGTGAACTCTATGCTTTATTCAGATTTCACTAGTTTTTAACCTCATGTTCTTTTTCTGTTCTGGGATCTCATCCAGGATATGATATTACATGTCTCTGTCAGGTCTTTTTAGGCTCCTCTTGGCTATTACGGTTTTTCAGATTCTTCATGCCTTTGATTACCTCAACAGTTCTGAGAAGGACTGGTCAAGTATTTTGTTGAATGTCCGTGGGTTTGGGTTTGTCCGATGTTTTTCTCCTGATTCGACTCGGTGTATGGACTTCCGGGGAGGAAGATCACAGAGGTAAATTGCTATTTTCATTACATCACTTTAAGGATACATACTATCAGCCTGACTTACCAGCTGGCTGAGGTAGTGTTTGGCAGGTTTCTCCACTATCAACTTAATTTTTTTTCTTTCTATAAATCTACTCTTTGGAAATGAATCACTAAGCACAGGCCAAACTCTAAGGGTGGGGAGGAGTTAAAGCCCACCTCCTTGAGGGGCAAGTAGCTATACCACTTACGGGGCACTGCTGTGTGTGAGAGGTAGGTCTCTTCTCCCTCGATTTATTTAGTACCCAACCCTTTGTTTATGTTAGCGTGAGCTTGTGGGTATTTAAGCTTTGAGTTGCAAACCAGTACTGTATATTATTTTGCTGTTCCACTTCTTCCAGCCTTAGCAATTAAGAATTCTTTCAAGGTGGCTTCTGTGTCCCATTGATATCTCATCCTTTTTTTTTTTTCTTTTTTTTTTTTGAGCACTTTCTGTTACTCCAAGATGCTCTGGGCTCATCTTGTATATTTCTCAAGGAGCACTCGTTCCTTTTATTGGAGAGGGATATTAGAAACCAAGATCTGGGTGGTAGGTTTGCTCAGTGCCACGAGGTGTCATTTGTCTTAGGCTTTCTCAGCTGGCAGAGCAAAGAAATAAATGTATGTGTACTAATACCTGTATATACAAATACCTAGAAATATTTCTGTGTAACCGTCAATATTTGATTAATTACGAATTCTTATTGATGTCTCTGACTTATCCATTAATACATGCATCATTGTAGTTTTCTCTTCTTGTTTACCAATAATCTTCTCCAACTGGGAGGAACCTGGTTCCCACCATTTACTCTCCATTTACTTATTCGATCCCAGCATAACACATTCCACAGTTTGAGAATTGCTAGCCCATAGCCCCATGAGAAGCAACTTTACCAACTGGAAGTGCAGTTTTTACATATAGTTCTTTATCTTTGGTGTCGTAATTACTGGTCACAACACTGTTTTCCAAAGTTACTTAGGTCAGTGCCTTTTTTCCCCCACCCCCGGTATCTTTTTTGTTTGTTGGTTTTTTAAGTTTATTTATTTTTGAGAAAGAGAGAGGGGGGAGACACAGAATCTGAAGGAGGCCCCAGGCTCCAAGCTGTCAGCACGGAGCCCAACACAGGGCTGGGACTCGGGAACGGCGAGATCATGACCTGAGCCGAAGTCGGACGCTTCAACAACAGGCACCCAGGCGCCCCCGGTATCTTTGAAATATTAGAGTAAATGATCTGTCCCTCTAATAAAATCTATCGGGGTTTGTTGATGTACATAGCCATCCTTATTTAGTAAGTGAGCAGTGGCATTTTCCTGTGGACCACTTCCTGGCTTGCTTTCAGATGCTTAGCATTTTCTAAAGCAGTTTTACAGTTCCATCCTGTTACTGCACTGGGGTTTCTCACTCATTCGGCAAACATCGAGTGCTTGGTCTGTGTCAAGATCTTGAGGCAGTCTAATAGGAGAAACAGACAAGAATGATAATTCCGTTAAGGCTATCTTTACATGATTAAAGGGGTCATCTTCAGATTTTCTTACCTCAATCCCAAACCATTTATGGACAGAGAGGGGATATATATATGTATATTTGTGTATATGTAATTTTTGTGTAAAGAATACATTTATATAAAGAATGTCAGGTTAAGTAGAAACCCACTTCTCTAATTCAACATGCAAGCAGGTATTGATTATACCTTGTATATATGTAAGCAGTATTCTGAGTTATCAAAAAGCAAACATTTGACAGTATACAATTTAGTGTCATCTTGAAGAATTAGTAATTCATTAGAAGATAGGAAAGCCTTTCTTTCAAAGAAAGTCCTTTCTAAGTTATGAATGCCTTCATTCTCTCTTGATGAAAAGACATGGAAGTGTAGCCATTGTAATGGACACTTTAAAAATTGAGTCTATTGTTTGTTGGGATTCTTGCTGTGCATCTTCATAGAGGCCAGCCTGACAGCCCGTAATTCAGTTGCAAAGGACTCTGCCTGCATTCATTTGCTAGGTCTGTCCTAACACACATTTGTTAAACAACACAGATTTGTTTTCTCACAGTTCTAGAGGCTAGAAGTCCAAAGTCAAGATGTTGGCAGGTTTGTTTTCTTCTGAGGCCTCTCTCCTTGGTTTGCAGATGGCCGCCCTCATGCTGCCTCTTCACACGGTCATCTCTCTGTGCACATGTGTCCCTGTCGTCTCTCTTTATGTCCTAATCTCCACTTCTTAAAAGGACCCCAGTAAAATTGGATTAAGCCTCACCTTAAGGCCTCACTTCAACTTAATCACCTCTTTATTTATTTGTTTATTTTTGAGAGAGAGAGATAATCCCAAGCAGGCTCCACACTCAGCCTCAGCACAGAGCATGGGGCTCGATCTTAACAGCCATGAGATCGTGACGTGAGCTTAAATCAAGAGTTGACTCTTAACTGAGTCACCCGAGTGCCCCCTCATCACTTCTTTAAAAGCCCTATCTCCAGATAGAGTCACATTCTAAGGTACTGGGGATTAGGGCTTCAACATACAGATTTGGGGGCCACATAATTCAGTCCATAACACTGCCCTAACAACAGCCATTTTATTTAAAATGAATCTAGGGGTGCCTGGGTGGCTCAGTCGGTTAGGTGTCCAACTTCAGCTCAGGTCATGATCTCACGGTTTGTGAGTTCGAGCCCTGCGTCGGACTCTGTGCTGACAGCTCAGAGCCTGGAGCCTGCTTCAGATTCTGTGTCTCCCTCTCTCTCCGCCCCTCCCCTGCTCATGCTCTGTCTCTCTCTGTCTCTAAAAAATAAATAAATGTTAAAAAAAAATTTTTTTAATGCATCTAAAAATGATAAAACTGTAGTAACAAGAGGAAACACAGGGAAATTAGAACTACTACAGCCCTTGCCTGTTTTTTCAGGCCCTGTGTTTATGTAAAAAAATTTTTTAATGGTTTTTTTTTTTTTTTTTTTTTTCAGAGAGAGAGAGAGAGCCAGAGTGTGATCAGGGAAGGGGCAGAGAGAGAGGGAGACGCAGAATTGGAAGCAGGCTCCAGGCTCTGAGCTGTCAGCACAGAGCCCGATGTGGGGCTCGAACTCGCGGACAATAAGATCATGACCTGAGCTGAAGTCGGATGCTTAACTGACTGAGCCACCCAGGTGCCGCCAGGCCCTGTGTTTAGAGTTATACATGAAATCCATCTAAAACAGTCTCAAATATGAAGCAAATTGACAGTGTCGAACAGAATATCAGGGCTTATGTGTTTATATGTATACATATATATACATATATACGTATATATATATGTATATATACGTATATATGTATACATATATACATATATACGTATATATGTATACATATATATACATATATATGTATATATATATACACGCACACACAGTTGGCCCTTGAATAACATGGGAACACAAGTTTGAACTGAGCATGTCCACTTATAAGTAGATTTTTCTTCTTTAAAGGTTTTTTTCTTTTTTTTTTTAAGTAATCTGTACAGGGGTGCCTGGGTGGCTCAGTCGGTTGAGCGTCCGACTTCGGCTCGGGTCATGATCTAGTAGTTTGTGGGTTCGAGTCCCATGTCGGGCTCTGTGCTGACAGCTCAGAGCCTGGAGCCTGCTTCGGATTCTGTGTCTCCTCCTCTCTCTGACCCTCCCATGCTCATGCTTTGTCTCTCTCTGTCTCTCAATAATAAACGTTAAGAAAAAAATTTTTTTAAGTAACCTCTACACGCAAAGTGGGGCTCGAACTCACAACCCTGAGATCAAGAGTCACATGTTCTACCAAGCAAGCCAGCCAGGCACCCATAGAAGCAGACTTTTTGTTTTGTTTTGTTTTGGTAAATATAATATAGTATGATAAATGTATTTTCCTTATGACTTTCTTAACATTTTCTTTTTTGTAGCTTACTTCATTGCGAGAATACAGTATATAATATGTGTAACATAGAAAATATGTGTTATGAATGCCTTTTTGTTTGTTGTTTTAGAGAGAGTGCGCAGCTGGGGGGAGGGGCAGAGAGAGAGAGAGAATCTCAAGCAGGTTAGGTTCCATGCCCAGCGTGGAGACCAGTGTGGAGCTGGACCTCACAACCCTGGGATCATGACCTGAGCTGAAATCAAGAATTGGATGCTCAACCGACTAGGCCACCCAGGTGCCCCTAGAAAATATGTGTTAATTAACTATTTATGTTATTAGTAAGGCTTCCAGCCAATAGTAACCTATTAGTAGTTAATTGTTAGGGAGTCAAAAGTTGTAAGTGGATCTTTGACCACATGGGGGTTTGGCACCCCTAACCCCTACATTGTTCAAGTGTCAACTGTGTGTGTGTATGGTGTTTACGCATATACAGATACTAAAATAAATGTCTAAAATCTAAAGTCATTCCTTCTCATGCACCTGTAAACATTTTTATTGGTATATAATTCACATACCACAAAACCCACTTAGTGTACAATTCAATAGTCTTGGGTGTGTCATCATCACCACCAAGTTTAGAATATTTTCATCACGCCCAGAAGAAATTCTGTACCCATACCAGTCGCTCCCCACTGCCCAGTTCCATTCACCCAGCCCCAGCCCCACTAATCTAGTTCTGTCTCCATGGATTTGCTTATTCTAGATATATAAGTGCAATCCTAAAATGTGTGTTCTTTTGTCTCTGGCTCTTTTCACTTAATAGTTTCATCCATATCATATCATATTTCAGTACTCCATTCCATTTCTAAACAATATTCCATTTACATTTAGTTTACGCATCAGTTGATGGACATTCCCATCTTTGGCTACTATGAGTAGTAATGTGTTGAACGTTCGTGTACAGCTTTTTGTGTGGACGTTTGTTTTCAGTTCTCTTGGGTATATACCTAGGAGTAGAATTGCTAGGTCATATGGTACTCTTTAATTTTTGAGGAACTGCCAAGCGGTTTTCTTCAATGGCTGCATCAGTTTGCATTTCTACTAGCAGTGTGTATGGGTTCCAATTTTTCCACATCCTCAACACTGGTTATTGTCCATTTTTTTAATTATAGCTATTCTAGTGGGTGTGAAGTCCACTGTCCTTGTGGTTTTGATCTGCATTTCTCTAGTGACTAATCATGTTGAGCATCTTTTCATGTGCTTGCTCAGCATTTGTAGATTTTTGGGAAAATGTCTATTCAAATCATTTGCCCATTTTTATTATTTTATTTTTTTTAATGTTTATTTATTTATTTTGAGAGAGAGAAACCACAAGCGGGGGAGGGGCAGAGAGAGGGAGAGAGAATCCCAAGCAGGCTCCCTGCTCAGTGTGCAGCCGGACACGGGGCTCAATCCCACAACCAAGTTATCATGACCTGAGCTAAAATCAAGAGTCGATTTCTTAACCGACTGAGCCACCCAGACGCCTCTGTCCATTTTTAAATTGAATTACTTTTCTTTTTGTTATTGACTCATAAGAGTACTTTATATATTCTGGATACAAATCCCTTATCAGATACATGATTTGCAAATATTTTCTCCAATTCTAGCAAACTACTATCTAATTCAATTGGAGACTTATTCCTACGTTTTCTTATAAAAGTCTTACGGTTTTTTACCTCTTACATTTAGGTCTCTGATCCACTTTCACTTAATTTTTATGTATGTTATAAGGAAAGAGTCCAATTTGATTCTTGAGTATGTGGATATCCACTTGTTGTGGCATCATTTCCCGAAAAGATTCTTTCCCCATTGAATTGCTTTGACATCCTTTGCGAAAGTCACTTGACTTCCCAGTACCGAACTGTCATAATTACTGCACCTGTGTAATAACTTTTGAAATTGGGAACTATGAGACCTCCATCTTTGTTTCTCCCTTTCAAAGTTCTTTTAGCTGTTCTGGGTCACTTGCATTTCCATATAAATTTGAGGATCAGCTTGGTGATTTCTGCAGAAACTTTTGGTATTTCATGGGAAAAGTAATCCTAATTTCTCTGACGAAACATATTTTTGATGTATTTCTGAAGGGCTCATCAGAACTTCAAAAGTCTGTGTGAACCCAGTTTGAAGCAGCTGGTTGAGGCTAAAACAACACAGGAAAATTTCAAAGCAAATAATTTTCAGATAATCACCTGGGTTGCCTTGAACCATTTATAATATATACACTTTGGATCTTGGAAACTCATGAAAGAGTTACAATTATGACTTCAATCATTTTGCTGCATAGTTTCTGAGTTCCCACTATACTAGGTAATGTAAAGGATAGAAAGATAATAAGGCATCAAAAGTCCCAGCCAGAACACCCTTCATTAATACAAAGCTTTCCCACTATTAGAATTGTTAATAAAGCTTCTTCAGATTAACGCAAGGGCATAAACAGCGTGAAGATCTGTTACACATTTACTCAACTTTCAGTTTTGTGGGAAACCTAAATCTTAGGAGGATTTGGTAAAAATCTATAGAGAAGCCATGACTTAAGGATTATTTACATGCAGGGGCGCCTGGGTGGCTCAGTCAGTTAAGTGTCTGACTTTGGCTCAGGTCATGATCTCATGGTTCGTGAGTTCAAGCCCCAGCCTGCTTCTGATCCTGTCCCCCTCTCTCTCTGCCCCTCCCCCACTCATTCTCTCTCGCTCACTGGCTCTCTCTCTCTCTTCCGCTCTTTCTCTGTCTCTCAAAATAAATAAACTTTTAAAAAAAGTTTAAAAATAAATTCCAAAAAAAAAAAAAAAGGTTTATTTACATGCAAACAATTACCCTCAGGGCAGCAGCGTCCGTGGGAGCAGAGTTGGGGTCTATATGCTGATTGCTGGCTGGGACTAGCAGCCAGGCTTACACGTTAGAGAGGATTCAGCTGCTGGCATACCAGATCTGTAAGCTGACACAAATTTATGAGAAATCCCTTTTAACTTAAAATTTTATTTATTTTACTGTAATACTTGCTCAACGCAGAAAACCTGACCTATTCCAAAGAGTATAAATAATCACCCATAATCCCGTAATTCAGAGATAACCAGTACTAACATTTTGGTGTATTTAACTTGATGCATACATATTTTTAAGAGCTTATACAGTTATACACCGTAATTTGAATAATATTCATGCTACATATAGGCAGTTTCCATTTTTTCTGGTGTATAAATGTTCCATCATACGAACACAGGTTAAGCAATCTATCCAACATCCAGGATTTACCTGTATTTTATCACTATGAGTAACAATGGGAGATATGGAGGTAAATATCTTTGTCAGAATTTCTAATTATTGACTTAAGATGGTAGATGTTTTAAATGAAAACATAAAACATGAACTCTTAAGGATAAGCAATATCATAGATGACAACGATCTTCTGCACAGAAATTGGGAGCCCCAGTTTATATAGTTCTGGTTCTGGTAGCTTTGTAACTTCAGGACAGTCAGATAATTCTCTGAGAGCAAGGGAAGCAAACCATGAGACTCTCTCTCTCTCTCTCTCTCTTTTTAATGTTTATCTGTTTTTGAGAGAGAGAGAGAGAGAGAGAGAGAGAGTGGGGGAGGGGCAGAGAGCGAGGGGGACAGAGGATCTGAAGTGGACTCTGCCCTGATGGCAGGGAGCCTGATGCAGGGCTCAAACTCACAACGGCGAGATCATGACCTGAGCCAAAGTCGGACACTCAACCGACTGAGCCACCCAAGGGCCCCAAACCGTGAGACTCTTAAGGATAGAGAACAAACCGAGGGTTGATGGAGAGAGGTAGGCAGGGGGATGGGCTAGATGGGTGATAGAGGAGGGCACTTATGATGAGCACTGGGTGTTGTATCGGAGTCTCCTGAAAACACTTTACACCATATCTTCACTAAACTAGAAGTTAAATAAAAATTTGGGAAACAAATAAAAATGCAATAATTCTCTGAGAGCTTAATAAAATGAGGTGTTTAAATTTTTTTCAGCTTTATTCATTTATTTTGAGAGATACAGAGCACAAGTGGGGGAGGGGCAGAGAGGGGAGGGCAGAGAGAATCCCAAGCAGGCTCCGTGCTGCCAGCACAGAGCCCGACTGGGGCCTTGAACCCACATAGCAGCCAGATCGTGACCTGAGCCAAAACCAAGAGTCAGACGCTTAACCGACTGAGCCACCCAGGTGCCCCTAAAATGAGGTATTTAGATTATTAAGATTCCTTCTAACTCTAATGGTCCATGTACTTGTCCACATTCCATCCATCAGAGGCATTGTAGCTAAGGATTTACCCACCTTCATTTATTTACTCCTCAGATACGATGGAGGACTTTTGCTATGCAAGGCACTCACAGTTCACGTCCCCTGTAAAGTCACAGCCATGTGAACAGTCTGTTGAAGTCACCCCTGGGAGCTCGTTTCCCAAGATGGGATTCCTGGCAACAGAACTGACTGATGGGAGAAGTTGGGTGGGTGACAGAATCGGCTTACCTCTCCCCACATGTCTAGGAGGTCAGCCGCCTCATCCAGGGATATCACTCCCCCGCCTTTGTTATACTTCCATAGCCTCGTTTGTCTGGGTCTTAAGGTGTTTCACCCTGGGAAGGACTAACTAGTTTAGTTGAGCAAAAAGAAAAATAGGGCGCTGGGAAAATGTTGGAAGATACCAAGAAGGAAGAAAGGGAAGCAGATGTGGGAGCTGGGAATGGCAACTAGGAATCCCATCTGCGCCAAAGCCCATCGCCTGTCTCACCCAGCTGCCAGGACAGGTCCGGCTTTGTGCTGTTAATGCCTTTTTTTTTTTTTTTTTGAGTATAGTTGACACAGTATTAGTTTCAGGTGTACAACACAGTGATTTGACAAGTTTGTACCTTATGCTCTGTTCACGAGTATAGCTTCCATCTGTCCCGTTACATCGCTATTACAGTATCACTGACTGTCTTCCCTGTGCTGTGCCTTTTATTCCCGTGATTTATTCATTCCATAACTGGAAACCTATATCTCCTGCTCACTTTCACCCTTTCTACCCCCCCCCCCCCCCCCCCCCCCGTCTGGCAACCATCAGTTTGCTCTCTGTATGTATAGGTCTGGCTCTGCTTTTGGTTTGTGTATCCACTGGTTTTTGTTCTTAGTGTCTTGATGTTCATGCTGACGTTGTAACTTCTGACCGGGGGCACCAAAATGGCACAATCGGTGACCGAGTTCTACCCCTAGGTTTTCTAATTAGAACTGACGATGCTCCAAATCAGAAGCATTTTCCCTAATGTTTTTTCCCCAAACACAAAGGCTTAGATTTTCACCATCCCTAGTTGGGGGTGGGGGGTGGGGAGGAATATCGCAGCAGATGGCAGATGGCAGTGCTTTGCTTCTCCCGGGACCAGACCAAACGGAGGGAACCGAAACACAGGGATGAACGGCATTAGTCTGCTGGACGCCAAAACAAACTTCATGTATATTTTAGGGAACCATGAAACTAACCTAAGTTATTTGCAAAACCGAGGGTTTAGTAGAAGCAATGTAAACCAGGGGCGCCTGGGTGGCTCAGTCGGTTAAGCATCCAACTTCAGCTCAGGTCATGATTTCATAGTTCATGAGTTCGAGCCCCGTGTCAGGCTCTGTGCTGACAGCTCAGAGCCTGCAGCCTGCTTCGGATTCTTTGTCTCTCTCTCTCTCTCTCTCTCTCTCTGCTCCTCCCCTGCTGGCTCTCTGTTTCTCTCTCTCAAAAATAAATAAAAACATTAAAAAAAAAAAGTGCCAACCAGAACTAAACCCATTTTCTTAAAACGTTGACGTTGAGTAAAACTTAACTATTAAAATAATGGCCAAAGAGAACTTCAGTTGAATCTCGCTTGGGAAAGTCAGAGTCCAGAATCAGGAGAGTCTTCTAAGAGGTGAGTTTTGGATGAGGCAAAAAAGAAAGGCACGCCACTTGGTCTGCGTGGAGCCCAACGCAGGGCTCAATCCCATGAACTGTGAGGTCATGACCTGAGCTGAAAGCAAGAGTTAGACACCGAATCGACTAAGCTACCCAGGTGCCCCAGAAAGTTACGGTTGGTCTACAAGGCCAGCGAGGTGCAGACTGCACAGGCAGCAATGGGTCTGGAAGGTGCTGGAAAGTCTTAAAACCCCCTGGGAGTCAAACTGAACTACATACAGAAGCCAGAAGAGAATCATTCCACTTCCTTGTTGGTCATTATGGATTGACCCATAGAATGCATATGGAAGTTGACCGCAGGGCCTTCTAACCATGAGGTGCTCAACAAATGTCCCATCTGAATTGTGTCTGCTGCGTTGCACAGTACAATGTGGAAAGGGTTAGAGTAACGGGAGAGAGATTGGAAATTATGTGTCACTTCCCTGGTTCGATTTTTCCTTGACAGGAGCATTCACTAAATCAAAGCAATAAACCATTAGAGGCTGGGTCCCATCGGCCAAGCTCTCATGCATCTCCATTAGGGAAAGGGTTTATTTTAAGCTTATAAATATAAACAATTACATGAAAGCATTTCACTCTCATGCATTCATGTCAAGAACAGGACATTTTGTTTCTCCTTTTTCCAGCTCCTCTCCCTTCAGTCTGATGGGGCAGCCCTTCTCAAATTGTGGTCTGTCTGGTTGGCCTGCCGTCCTCAGAAGCACCTGGGAGCCCGTGAAACATGCAGACTCTCGGGTCACACTGATTCAGAATTAGGGGGGAGGGTCAGGAATTGATTCTGAAAACCTTTCTAGAAGACCGTTTGGACCTTTGAGTTTAAAAATCCCTGAGGCGCACCTGGGTGGCTCAGTCGGTTAAGTGCCAACTTCTGCTCAGGTCACAATCTCGCAGTTCATGAGTTCATGCCCCGCATCGGGCTCTGTGCTGACAGCTCGGAGTCCCGAGCCTGCTTCGGGTTCTGTATCTCCCTCTCTCTCTGCCCCGCCCCCACTCATGCTCCGTCTCCCTCAAAAATAAATAAACATTAAAATTTTTAAAAATGATAAATCTCTAAGAAAAAAAAAAAATCCCTGAGCTAGGAGGGGTGTCCAGGTGCCTCAATCTGTTAAGCATCTGACTCTTGATTTCAGATCAGGTCATGATCTCACGGTTCGTGGGATCAAGCCCTGCGTCGGGCTCTGTGCTGACAACACACAGCCTGCTGGGGATTGTCTTCCTCTCTCTCTGCCCCTCCCCTGCTCATGCACTCTCTCTCTCTCTTGCTCTCTCTCTCTCTCTCAAAATAAATAAATAAAAAGGATGGGTTTTGCCAGTGACCAACATCCACCCATTGCTATTGGTTTGTTCACTCCTCGGGGGCCACACAGAACCCACGAGGCAGCTATTTTAGCCTCAGTCAGAGTCCTGCTCTAGACCTTGAGCTAAGAAAAAAGGCCACAGGTGGTTGGGTATGTGTGTATGCCTGCAGCCCACAGGCAGGCTGTCCTCTGCATCTCAAACTCTAGCCCAGGAGACCCTGAGTGCCAAGCACAGAAAACCTGCGTCATGTGGGGAAGGACGGGGGGAGGGCAGCTTAGAATGCAGAGTCCTGGGCCGTGCCCCAAACCTCCTGAATCCGAATCACGGGGAGCCAGGCCCCGGAACGTGCATATTGACAAACTCACCAAGCAATTCTGATAAGCACCAAAATCTGAGAACCCCTGGGTTGCCACCACTGTAAAGATAAGTACACATACCCACGAGGGTGCACGAAGACCTTCCAAGGCAAGTATGGGCACAAATAGTGTCAGAGGAATCAATTTCCAGACTCTGCACTTCAGATGTTCTCAGGCTTCCTAAAATCCATCCGCCTGAGGAAGAGGCAGCATGCAGAACCTCCTTTCCTGTGTCCCCTTTCTTGAGTGCCTGTAGCTCCCTTGAGAGACAAAAGAAAATCCTCCTTCTCATCCAGCCCAAAACTTACTGCGGGGACTGCCCCCAGGGTATAAAAACCTCCTAGACAGAAACAGAAAGACAATTCAAACGACTGGGCCTGGGGCTCAGAAAATGAGTGACTACAACAACAGGGAAGCAGGAACTCCGGTAGGGGCACCTGGCTGGCTCATGCGACTCTTGATCTCAGCATTGTGAGTTCGAGCCCCACGTTGGGTGTAGAGCCTACTTTAAAAAAAAAAAAAAGGGGGGCGCCTGGGTGGCTCGGTTGGTTGAGCCTCCGACTTCGGCTCAGGTCATGATCTCGCGGTCTGTGAGTTGGAGCCCCACATCGGGCTCTGTGCTGACAGCTCAGAGCTTAGAGCCTGTTTCAGATTCTGTGTCTCCCTCTCTCTCTGCCCCTCCCCCGCTCATGCTCTGTCTCTCTCTCTCTGTCAAAAATAAACATTAAAAAGAAAATTAAATGTAGGCACATTTGCCCATTTATTAAAAAAAAAAATACTTTGAGGAGCGCCTGGGTGGTGCTCGGTTGAGCGCCCGACTTCAGCTCAGGTCAGGATCTCATAGTTTGTGAGTTCGAGCCCCGCGTCGGGCTTGCTCCTGTCAGTGCAGAGCCTGCTTTGGATCCTCTGTCCCCGTCCCCTCCCTGCCCCTCCCCTGCTTGCACTCTCTCTCTCAAAAATTAATAAACATTAAAAAAATTAACTTTGATAATCGGTCACTGCTATTCTTTGTATATACTTGGAAAGGAGTCAAAGAATTGAGTGGCATTGCTATAGCAAAATTGTCATCTACTTAAAATTGTGAATAAGGTTCTTCAGTGTTTACACCTGTAAAAGGAAAGAAAAATAGGAATAAAATTGAGGCAGAACCCTGTCTCCTTTTAGCACTAAGAAATAGTCATCCACAGAAATATGAACTAATTACATATGGTCCCATACACCTCATTTAAACTTTTCTTTTTTAATGTTTATTTATGTTTGAGAGAGGGAGCGTGAGTTGGGGAGGGGCAGAGAGAGAGTGAGAGAGCGAGGAACTGAGGATCTGAAGGGCTCAAACTCACAAACCATGAGATCACGACCTGAGCCGAAGTCAGACGCTTAACTAACTGAGCTACCTACCCAGGCACCCCCATACTTCCAACAAAAATTTGCTTCTCATGTTTAATAATTATTGGATAAATTGTTTATTTATTTTTCATTTTTTAGAAAGAGCACGAGCAGGGGAGAGGGTCAGAGGGAGAGAGAGAGAATCTTAAGCAGTCTCCACGCTCATCACACAGCCCAACGCGGGGCTCGATCCCACGAACCGTGAGATCATGACCTGAGCTGAAACCAAGAGTTGGACGCTCAACCGACCGAGCCTGAGCCACGCAGGTGCCCCTTGGTTAAAATCGTTGCATTTATATCGATCACGTGTGTAGTAACAAAACTGTAAGGCTAACTTGATTCAGAAGAGAAGTGTTAAACATTCAGAGCTTTGTGGTCACAGGAAATGAAAAATACAAGTTTAATGTGCATATCTAGATTGGCTGCAGAGAAGGATGACAGGATGATCAATAGAGACACTTTCAAGAATAAAAATATATTACATTAGGATACAAATCTGAGGTAAGAGGAATGGAAGTACAGTAGTTCCCCCTTATCCATGGGGGATATGTCCCAAGACCCCCAGTCGATGCCTGAAAATGCAGATACTGCTACTGAACCCCTTATATGCTATTTTTTCCTATACACATATGCCTATGATAAAGTTTAATTTATTAATTAGGCACAGTAAGAGATGAACAGCAATAATAAACTAGAACGATTATGATAATATACTCCAATAAAAGTTATGTGAATGTGGTCTTTCAAATTATCTCACGGCCCTGCCCTCACCCCTCTTCCTGCGACAACGTGAGATCGTAGAGCGTCTACGTGACAAGACGAAGGGAGGGGAATGATGTCGGCACTGTGGCGTAGCCTTAGGCTGCTATCAACCATCTGAAGACATGTCAGAAGAAGGATCACCTGTTTCCGGACTGTGGCTGGCCATGGGTGATTGAAACCACAGATAAGGAGGGACTACTGTATACATTCAAGGAGAAAAGAGAACCATTGTTTGCAACTGTTAAAAGAAGAGCTTGCCTGTGTGTTTTTGAAGGACATGGTGGTAACTGTTAATTGTTATGGTATGAATCTATGGTGTATGAAATGCATCTTAATAAAGCTGTTATTAAAAAAATAATTGAGGAGGGGGGGCATCTGGGTGGCTTAGTCAGTTGACCATCTGTCTCTTGGTTTCAGCTCAGGTCATGATCTCATGGTTCGTGGGATTGAGCCCCGCATTGGGCTCTGGGCTGATAGCTCAGAGCCTGCTTGGGATTCCCTCTCTACCCCTTCCCCCATGCGTGCTTTCTCTCTCTTTCTCTTTCTCTCTCTCAAAATAAATAAATAAATTTTTAAAAAAATAAAAAAAAAATTGGGAATTGGTATTTTGGAATAACTACTGACTGCCCCCCTCTTCCTAAAAATGAATTTCTTCTTTTTTTTTTTGGAATGTTTTTATTTATGTTTAAGACAGAGAGAGACAGAGCATGAGTGGGGCTGAAGCAGAGAGAGAGGGAGACACAGAATCCGAAGCAGGCTCCAGGCTCTGAGCTGTCAGCACAGAGCCAGACTCAGGGCTCGAACCCAGAACCCACAATCCGCGAGACCATAACCTGAGCCGAAGTCAGATGCATAACTGACCGAGCCACCGAGGTGTCCCTTAAGGATTTATTTAAAATGGTGGTGCTTACCAGACAGCAACATATATTTTGGCTCTCTGCCATTAGCTTCATGACTGACCACATAGCTTCCTCCCTCCTGGGACCTCAGTTTCCCTATCTGCAAGAATAGAGATTGGACACAATGATATTTCAAGTCCTTCCAGGTCTAACTGGTGATTATACCACCTTAATTCACCTGGTTTGTTATTTTCCCTTCAGCAATCAGTTTTTAGACCGTTGTATAATTTCAGCTCACCTCCACTAGAGGGTAGCCAGAGAAAGGAGATGAGGCTCGAAACAGTTACTTGTATTCTTTGCATTTAGTCCTGACCCCGCCCGCCCCCCCAGAAAAAGTTGGCAGAAAAAATTGATGTTACATGGACAAAAACAAAATAGCGATTTTCTGTTGGTTTCATTTATTGTAGCTGTTAGGCTCCTAATATATTACACAAAGAGATTATGACAGAGGTGTTTTACATGATTTCCTTTTTATTCCATTTAAGGAAATCAAGAATATACCTGATTGCTGGGGCGCCTGGCTGCGTCAGTAAGTGAAGCATGTTTCTCTTGATGTTGTGAGTTTGAGCCCCACGTTGGGTTTAGAAATTACTTAAAAATAAAATCTTCGGGGAAAAAATAAAAAAACTTGATTAATAATGCTGTGTCCAGACAGTCTATCCCCAGCTAAGAAGTTCAATCTTTACTGAGTCAATCTTTCCCATTCTTTTTACTGGGATTCCCAATTGAGAATTTTGATCAGGAACCTTCACTGATTTCCATTTGCTTACCACAAAAAGTTGTAGCTCTCTAGGCAACTTTCTAATCAACTTTGTGTCCCATTACTCCCCAGAAATTATCCCGCACCCCTGAGATGCACCTTTCCGTAAAAATCTCACAAACATTGCCTTGGTGTTGGCAAGACTGACCCAGGCGTGGTGTGATAGAAAGAGCTGCAAACCAGAGTCAAAAGATTTTATTGCGCAGAGCTCCTTGGAAAAATGGCTGATTTCAGGGCTGGGCAAGGTAGGCACAAGACCAGTCTGGAACATACTGTTATGCCACAAATTAAGGAAGTGCTCAAAATAAACGACAGGGGTATGTCACAAGGACAGGAAGCAGCTTGAAAGGGCCATTGGCCAAATCTGGGACAAACTGAGAATCACAATAATTAAGTACAGTAATAAATTATGAAACATTGGAAAAATGGAATGCCAGGGGCACCTGGGTGACTCGGTTGGTTGAGCATCTGACTCTTGATTTTGGCTCAGGTCGTGATCCCAGGGTCGTGGGATTGAGTCAGGCACCCTAGAGAGCATGGAGCCTGCTTAAGATTCTCTCTCTCTCTCTCTCTCTCTCTCTCTCTCTCTCCCTCTCTCTCCCTCTGCCCATCTCCCTGGCTCACACACTCTCTCTTAAATAAAAAAAATAGAAAGCCATGAGTCCATATCAATAAGAAACATAACTAACTAAATAAGTAAAATGAAGGAGAGGGGACGGATCTTACTTAAATATTAGTCAGACAAGAATCATCAATGGCTTTTGATTAGGACTAGGATATTTGCATGGTCTTAACATATTACCCCATAAAGTACTTGCTCACTGCACAGTAAAAAGAAAAATAATGATACAGCAAAGAAATTGGACAATACCTTCACCAGGCAATCAAAATTAACACCACAAATTAACAGGTGGACATGTGTCTCTAGACGTGAGACCCTGAGAAAGACCCCCAGCATCACCTCCGTAGTATTTCAGCTGAGAATGCATCTCCTAAATTAATCATGAGGAAACTTCACCAAACACCAAATAAGGAAAGTTCTGTTGAAGGAAACAAACAGACAAAAAAAGAAGAAGAAGAAGAAGAAGAAGAAGGGCACGAAGACTGTATTCTTCAAAAACGTCCGTGTCGGTAGAGCACGCAACTCTTGATCTCAAGGTTGTGAGTTTGAGCCCCATATTGGGGCAAAAAGATTATTGAAAACAATTAAAAAAAATAATAAAACCTTACAAAGTGTCAACATCATGGGGCGCCTGGATGGCTCAGCCGGTTCAGCAACCGACTTCAGCTCAGGTCATGATCTCACGGTTCGAGTGTGGGTTCGAGCCCTACGTCGGGCTCTGTGCCGACAGCTCGGAGCCCGGAGCCTGCTTCGGAATTCTGTGTCTCCCTCTCTCTCTCTGCCCCTCCCCGACTCACTCTCTGTCTCTCAAAAAAAATAAGATAAAACATTAAAAAAAAAACTGTCGTCATAAAAACAAAGTAAATCTCTGGCAATGTTTCCAGATTAAAGGAGACTAAAAAGACACGACAATTAAATGCATAACTGATCCTAGGCTGGAGCCTGTATGGGTGGGGGAGATAACACCATAAAGAACATGACTGTGTCAATTGACAAAAGTGGAATACGATGACAGATTACAGAAAATTATATCAATATTAAATTTAATGACCTTGGTAACTGTACTATGGTTAAGTAAAAGAATATCGCTAGTCTTATTTCTTTTAAGATTTTATTTTTTTAAGTAATCTCTACGCCCAACGTGGGGCTCAAACTCACAACCCTGAGATCAAGAGTTGCATGTTCCTCCAACTTGAGCCAGCCAGGCATCTCCCTGTTCTTATGAAATATACACTGAAGTATTTCGGGGTAATGGGTCATAAGTTATGTGACTTATTCTCAAATGGCTCAGAAAAAAATAAGAATATGTACAGAGAGAGAGAGAGAGAGCAGGTACAAATGAGCTATAATGACAGCAATACGTGTTCTCTGTACCATTGTTATTTGTGCTCCTTTTCTGTCATTTTGAAATTATTTCTCAATTTAAAAGCTTAAAATAGAAGATGTGGCCACGCCCCTTAGATCTCTATGACCACAGACAACATATACGAATTCACAGCAGAGGCAGCTACCGACCATCGAGCACTTACCATGGGTCAGGCACTGTGGCAGGCATTTTACCTGCATTATCTCAGTCCCTGAGATAGTACTTGAAGAGAGGTTCGATCATGGTTCTCCAGATGAGGAAACTGAGGCTCAGAGATGTTCAGCAGCTTACACAAAATCACCTAGTTATTTTTTTTTAAGTGTTTTATTTATTTTTGACAGAGACAGACAGAGCACAAGTGGGGAGGGGCAGAGAGAGAAGGAGACAGAATCCAAAGCAGGCTCCAGGCTGTCAGCACAGAGCCCGACGCGGGGCTCGAACTCACAGACCGCAAGATCATGACCTGAGCTGAAGTCGGACGCTCAGCCGACTGAGCCACCCAGGCGCCCCTAAATCACCTAGTTATTAAGTGGCAAGGTTGAGATTTGAACGCAGGTCTGACACTGATACCCCATTTCCAAAGAAGATACTAGTCATACTTTTTTTTTTTACATAGTAATTATGATATTCTAAAATATTATTTATTTAACAATGGAATCATTTCTTTTCCGTCTTCCCCCACTGCCCACAAGGGCAGAGGTCTTTGTTTTGTTTCATGATGCATTCCCAAGCATCTGGAATAACGTCTGGCACGTAGTAAGCCCTCAGTAATGTTTTTCTTTTCTTTCTTTCTTATTATTTTTATTTTAGAGAGAGAGTACGGGGGACAGGTAGAGAGAGAGGGAGAAAGGATCTTAAGCAAGCTCCACACTCGGTGCAGACCCCGACACGGGGCTCGATCTCACAAATTGTGAAATCGTGACCTGAGCTGAAATCGAGAGACGGGCGCTCAACCGACTGAGCCACCCACGCACGCCCCCCTCAGTAATGTTTTTCACAAAGACTTACACCTTAGGAATGCTGGGAAGATTAAAGAAGACGATGTAAATAGCACTTGATGTCCTTTGCTGTAACTTTTGAACGAGTTTGTAACTTTTGAGCAGAGGCCCCGGCAGTTCTATCAAAGCTTCGGGAGTGATGAGGATGTCTCCTCACAGAACAAAGGTGGGAGCGCCTCTACCTTGCATGCTTGTGATCAGATAGGAAACAGGGAACAGGCACACTCTGCTTACATTTATGAAACATCTTTTTTTCTTTAGGTTTTTATCTATTTATCTTGCGAGAGAGAGAGCACGCGCACGTGAGTGGGGGATGGGCAGAGACAGAGGAAGAGAGAGAGAACCCTAAGCAGGCTCCCCCCTATCAGCATCGAGCCTGAGGCAGGGCTTGAACCCACAAACCATGAGATCATGAGCTGAGCTGAAATCAAGAGTCAGACGCTCAAGCAACTGAGCCACCGAGATGCCCCCATCTCTGGAGCATCTTTTTAAAAAAATTTTTTTTAACGTGTATCTATTTTTCAGAGAGACAGAGAGACAGAGCACGAGCAGGGGAGGGGCAGAGACAAAGGGAGACACAGAATCTGAAGCAGGCTCCAGGCTCCCAGCTGTCAGCACAGAGCCCGACTCGGGGCTCGAGCCCACGAACCGTGAGATCATGACCTGAGCCGAAGTCGGATGCTTAACTGAGCCACCCAGGGGCCCCATCTATGAAGCATCTTAAAGGCACTCAGTTACTGGAAAGTTTTTTACAACTTAAGACAGAATTTTAGGGGCGCCTGGGTGGCTCGGTCAGTGGAGCGTCCAACTCTTGATTTCAGCTCAGGTCATGATCTCACAGTTCGTGAGCTGGAGTCCTGCATCGCCCTCTGTGTTAACAGTGCAGAACCTGTTTGGGATTCTCTCTCTCCCTCTCTCTCTGCTCCTGCCCCACTTGTGTTTTCTCTCTCTCTCAAAAAAATAAATCAATAAACTTTAACTAAAAGACAGAATTTTAAAATATGGGTAGTTAACAATCTTTTTCAGCTCCTGGACACTGGCAAGGAAACCCTTCTTTTCCCAAAGAAGACAGGTTTTCCATGCCATTGGACATGAAAATTCGATGGTAATATCCCCATTCTCAGAGCCCAAGGAAAGGCTACAAAAATACTGGGGGACTGGAAGGAGGTGGAAACTCAAGACCAGATCAGACAACATTGAGATCTCAAGCATTTCTTAGTACATTGTGCTGGCCCCACCTCAAGGAGGAAATAAACAGAAAGAATGAGAAAAAAAATACATCAGCCAAACAAAAGGAAGAGGTAGTGTGTGATTTTCATGAGAACAAGGTCAGGTTTTGCTAACTACTTAATCTCAGCCCCTAGCCCAGTGCCTGGCATATAGTAGGTACTCAATAAATATTCACAAACTGGTGGACTGTCAGCTTTTGCTTAAGTAGCAGCCCCCCAAATCTCAGAGACGACAAATCTTTCTCCCTTGCCTTGCGGTTCTGCGGGCTGGCTGTGGGCCCCCTAGGCTCAGTTAACCTGGCTTCTTAGGCTTGAGTTCAGGTCTGCTCCTTGATTCAGGACCCATGCCAAAGCAGAGCAGCAGGAAGCAAAAATACAGGCATACGAAAGCAAAAACACAAAAACACAACGCCTCTTAAAGCCTCTGCTCAGGACTGAGACGCTATCAACTTGGCCCATGAATATGGACCAAATGGAATTGTTGTTCAGAATAGGTCAGATGACCAAGCCCAGAGTCCATGGAATGGGGAAATACATTCCGCTTACTCCCCTGGGTGGGATGTGCTGGGAAGTTGCCCGGCAAAGGGTGAGCATGTATCTTTCTTTTGTAGGGAGAAGGTAGAGAAGAGACTAGTGATCCCACATTCCGGGCACTCTTGTCCATACACCAGAGAAGAGTTGACATGTCTGTTTATGTTATTCTGATTATAATTATTCATGCATTCACGGCTTATTTAATTAAGGCCTATCCCTTGCACACAGGGTAAGAGCTCCTCGAGGGTCGGGATGGTGTTGGGTTTGGCTCATCATTGAATTTGCAGCATCTAGAACAGTCCCTCATACATAGCAGATGCTTTTTGTTTTGTTTTGTTTTGTTGTTTTTTTTAGAACAACTCAGCACCCTGGGTGGCTCAGTCTTTTGAGCGTCTGACTGCTGTTTCGGCTCAGGTCGTGGTCTTTCAGTTTGTGAGATCAAGCCCTATGTCGGGCTCTTTGCTGACGGTGCACAGCCTACTTGGATTCTCTCTCTCCCTCTCTCTCTACCCCTCCCCACTCATGCTCACTCTCTCTCTCTCAATAAATAAAAAAACTAAAAAAAAAAAGAAAAGAAAATAACAATTCAACAAAATAAAATTCTGGTTTATTGTTGGATACCTAGTAGACGCTTAATTTATTAAGCATTGTTGAAATAATGGATGAATAAATAGATCTCTGTGTGTTCCATTAAGAGTTTTTACATGACCCTCCACTCCTTCTAGAATCTCAGTGTTTCACAGTGCAGCCGGAAATGCCCTGCAATCACTTCAGAGAACAAAGGTCACTGTCAGGGTTTGGAAGAAAATATTACAAAAGGACAAAGATTCATTGAAGAGATTCTAGAAGGGGAACCTGCACGCTGGAATTTATTTAGGTCTGATTCTGCAATCATAGAATGTATCTGGAAAGCTTTGATAAGAAAGTCCTCTCTGGTGACACTTGATTTCTGGCATATATTGGGTTAAGTTGAGTAGAGATAACATTGTTGTCCAGTCTTGCACAAAAACTTTAGGACAAACCAGGTAGACAAAGAAGAAAAACTCTTCATGCAAGCTTGGAGGGGGGAAAAGAAATCATTACTGCCCATTTACTTAGTTGTGTTGAATACATCTTTTTTTCCAGTTTTATTGAAAAAATAATTGGAGTGGCTGGCTGGCTCAGTTGGTAAAGCTTGCAACTCTTGATCTCAGGGTCATGAGTTCGAGCCCCATATTGGGCATAAAGCTTGCTTTAAAAAAATAAAAAGAAAGGGGTTCCTGGGTGGCTCAGTCAGTTAAGCATCCGACTCCAACTCAGGTCACAATCTCGAAGTTTGTGAGTTTGAGCCCCGTGTCGGGATCCGTGCTGACAGCTCACAGCCTGGAGCCTGCATCAGATTCTGTGTCTCCCTCTCTCTCTCTGCCCCTCCCCTGCTCTCACTCTGCCTCTCTCAATAATAAATAAACATTAAAAAGTTTTTTTAATAAAATAAAAATAAAAAAATAATTGACATATGTCACTGTGTTATTTACAAAAAAAATTTTTTTAATGTTTGTTTATTTTTGAGAGACAGAGTGCGGGCAGGAGAGGGGCAGAGAGAGAGGGAGCCACAGAATCCGAAGCAGGCTCCAGGCTCCGAGCTGTCAGCACAGAGCCCGACGTGGGTCTTGAACTCACGAACCATGAGATCATGACAGGAGTCAAAGTCAAACACTTAACCAACCTTGCCACCCAGGCACCCCTTAAGGCATATAGCATGACGGCTTCATTTACATGTATTGTGAAATGATTCCCACAATAGGTTCAGCTAACATCCATCTTCTCATATAAATGCAATAAAAAGAAAAGAGGGGCCCTGGCTGGTTCAGCTGGTAAAACATGTGACTCTGGATCTCTGGGTCATGAGTTCAAGCCCCACACTGGGGGCAGAGTTACTTAAATAAATAAATACTTCTAAATAAATAAATAAATAAATAAATAAATATCTTAAAGAAACGAATGAGGGGCGCCTGGGTGGCTCAGTCGGTTAAGCGTCCGACTTCAGCTCAGGTCACGATCTCGTGGTCCGTGAGTTCGAGCCCCGCGTCGGGCTCAGGGCTGATGGCTCAGAGCCTGGAGCCTGCTTCCGATTCTGTGTCTCCCTCTCTCTCTGCCCCTCCCCCGTTCATGCTCTGTCTCTCTCTGTCTCAAAAATAAATCAAAAACGTTAAAAAAAAAAAAAAAAGAAACAAATGAGGAAAAGGAAAAAGGAAAAAAAATCTCCTTGTGATGAGAACTTGTAGAATTCGTTCCCTTAACAACTTTCCTATATATCACGTAGCAGTGTTAGCTATTGTCACGTTGTATATTACATCCCTGGTACTCACTTATCTGATAACTGGAAGTTTGTGCGTTTTGGCCGCCTTCCTCCAATTCCCCCTTACCCTTGCCCTCAACCATAATTACAAATCCGATTTCTCTCTCTCTCTCTCTCTCTCTCTCTCTCTCTCTCTTTTGTAAAGTAAGCTCTGTGCCCAATGTGCAGCTTGAACTCACAACCCCAAGATCAAGAGTCTCTCGCTCCACTGACTGAGCCAGATCAGGCGCCCCGATCTCTCTTTTTTTTTTAACTGAAGTATAATTAACATAAAATGGCATGTTGGTTTCAGGAGTGCATACCGTACATTGATTCAACAATACTATACATTACTCATGTGCTCACGATGATAATTGTAGCCACTATACAATGTTACCTCAATGTTATTAACTATATTCCCTATTCTGTAGTTTTCATTTGATCTCTTTTTCTATGAGTGTGTGTTTTCTTTTTAAAATTTTTTTTAAAGGTTTATTTTTGACAGAGAGAGAGAGAAAGAGAGAGAGATGGCTGGGGAGGGGCAGAGAGAGAGGGAGACAGAGGATCTGAAGCAGGCTCTGCTTCAGAGAGTGGAGAGCCCAACGTGGGGCTTGAACTCACAACCCCGACATCAAGCACTGCATGTTCTACCAACCGAGCCAGCCAGCTGTCCCTATGAGTTTGGGGTTTGTTCGGTTTTGTTTCGTTTTAGAGTCCACGTGTAAGTGAGATCATACAGCATTTGTCTTTCGTCGTCTGACTTATTTCACGTGGCATAGTGTCTCCAAGGGTTATCCATGTCACAAATGGTAAGATTTCCTCATTATTTTAATGGCCAGATAGTATTCCATTGTATATCTACCGCAACTTCTTTACCCACCCCCCCCCCAAATCCATGTTTGTTATTAAATAAAACGGATCTTATTCTCAAGTTCAACCTCCCCCCTCCCCCGGGCTCCCTACGCAGTCGGAGACGTTCTGTGAAGAACCATATGGCTCCGATACAGGGAGAAATGGAATACCCACCTTACAGAGAAGCAAAAGTATGCCCTTCGGTGCTTCCCACATTTTCCCACAGAAATATTCCAAAGTAGAGGTGTATGAATGCTACAAGCATAAAATTTCATGAAGTCTTGGATTTGACTTTAAAAGCCCATGCAACATTTTGCTTTTTACTACATAATACATCTAGGATTGTTATAATATAAAAATACCATTAAGGGGCAACTGGGCGGCTCAATCATGTAAGCGTCTGACTATTGATTTCGGCTCAGGTCATGATCTCACGGTTTGTGGGTTCGAGCCCCACATCAAGCTCTGCGCTTGGGATTCTCTTTCCCTCTCCCTGCTCCTCTCCAACTTCCTTGTGCACGAGTGCGTGTGTGTGCACATTCTCTCTCTCTTTCTCTTTCTCTCTCTCTCAAAATAGATAAGTGTTTTTAAACTTGAAAAAAAACGCCACTTAGGGGCACTTGACTGGCTCAGTTGGCGGTACCTGAGACTCCTGATCTCGGGGTTGTGATTTTAAGCCCCACATTGGGTGCAGAGATGACTTAAATATAAGATTTAAAAAAAAAAAACATTTAAAGTTACTCACCATCTCGTAAAAATGGACACTCCAAGAAGATGCATTTTGTTGCTTTACACATGACCCCTTTTCCATCTGACCCCATTCTTCCATAGGCTTGTTTATCTCTGTTTGAGAAACAGGCTTTTTTAATCATGATGAAGCTGTTAACCAGATTCTAATATTTAGATCTGCCTGGCTAGGCTTTTCCACCTCATACAGGAGGGATCCCCCAAAAAGGATGCCAGAAGGGAGTCAGGGGCTCCTAAACAAGTGAAAAGCAAATAATGAGACTCAAAGTGAGACATTACTCCAAGGGGCTTGGGGTATTTTTCCAGGAGTTCTGTTGTGAACGTTTTGAAAGAAGCAGTGAGCTCTTTTGCTCTTGTGTTCTCATGGCCTGACTCGGGATGTCACCTCCCATGCCTACAGAATCCCCACCCCCACGGACTGTTTACACAAGGCAAAGGTGTCTGCCTGGTAAGATATAGATGGTCCAATAGGGTTAGAGAAGAGATTTCTTTTTTTTTTTTTTAATTTTTTTTTTAACGTTTATTTATTTATTTATTTATTTTTGAGACAGAGAGAGACAGAGCATGAACGGGGGAGGGGCAGAGAGAGAGAGAGACACAGGATCGGAAGCAGGCTCCAGGCTCTGAGCCATCAACCCAGAGCCCGACGCGGGGCTCGAACTCACGGACCGCGAGATCGTGACCTGAGCTGAAGTCGGACGCTTAACCGACTGAGCCACCCAGGCGCCCCGAGAAGAGATTTCTTTTTATGACTACAAGAGTAATTCTTTTTTTTCTGTTTTTAAAAATTTTTGAGTTTATTTATTCGTTTCGAGAGAGAGACAGAGAGATCAAGCTAGGGAGGGGCAGAGACAGAGGGAGAGAGAAAGAGAGAGAGAGAGAATCCCAAGCAGACTCCCCACTGTCAGCACAGAGCCCAGTGCGGGGCTCAAACCCACGAAACGCAGACCATGACCTGAGCCAAAACCAAAAGTCAGATGCTTAACCGACTAAGCCACCCAGGTGCCCCAATTTTTTTTTTTTTAAGATTTTATTTTTAAGTCATCTCTACACCCAACATGGGGCTCAAACTCACAACCCAAGATGAAGAGTCACACACCCCATTGACTGACCCAGCCAGGTGCTCCTACAGGAGTAATTCTTATTCATTGTGTAACAAATCAAATGAAAAGTATTTAAAAAAAAAAAAAGGCAGGAAAAAAATAAGCTGATGACCCAGAGCAGCCCCATCTTGGCAAATTTTCTTCCAGCTTTTTTCCCTGCCGTTTGT
Source organism: Panthera uncia (assembly GCF_023721935.1). NCBI lineage: Eukaryota > Metazoa > Chordata > Mammalia > Carnivora > Felidae > Panthera > Panthera uncia. The sequence goes on from NC_064817.1 coordinate 92,705,668, forward strand.
TTGTTTGTTTGTTTGTTTTTACACAATAGAGATCATACTACGTATGTAAATTTTTATCTTCATTTTGTCCCTTAATATTATAGCATTTTTTGTGTCCTTAAATATTCTCCTAATGATTCCATTTAATGATTTCTAGAACAGAGTCCTGATTCCTAGAATTAGATGTTAGAGGTTTAGACTGTTTCCAGTTTTTCAATTTTCTTTTTTTTTTAATGTTTATTTTTGAGAGAGAGAGAGAGAGAGAGAGAGAGAGAAAGAGCAAGCGGGGGAGGGGCAGAGAGAGAGGGAGACACAGAATCTGACACAGGCTCCAGGCTCCAATCGCCGTCAGCATGGAGTCTGACGCAAAAGTCGAAGCCATGAACCGCAAGATCATGACCTGAGCTGAAGTCAGATGCTTAACTGACTGAGCCACCCAGGCGTCCCTCAATTTTCTAAATAATACTTAGATGAACACCTTTGTGCACAAATTTTTGTCCCCATTACAGAGTGCACACTTAGGTAAATGTTTTAGAATGGGGACTCACTATGCACATTTTTTAAAGTTTATTTATTTATTTTTTGAGAGACAGAGAGAAAGAGAGAGAGTACTAGCAGGGGAGAGGGGCAGAAGGAGAGAGAGAATTATAAGCAGGCTCCACAGTCAGCATGGAGCCTCACTAGGGGCTTGATCCCATGACCCTACGATCATGACCTGAGCGGAAATCAAGAGTTGGATGCTTAACGGACTGAGCCACCCAGGCGCCCCAAGATTTTATTTTTAAATAATCTCCCCACCGAACGTGGGGCTAGAACCCCACACCCCTGAGATCAAGAGTCGCTCCCTCCACCGCCTCAGCCAGCCAGACGCCCCGATCAGTCAGGATTCTTAATCACAAGCAATAGAAGCTGACTCTGGAAGGTTAAGCAGGAAAGGAGTTGACTAAGGAATATGGAGTTTTTCACAGAATTGTTGGCAGGGCTGGATAATCAAGTCTAAACTGCCAGAAACGATGCCTGAAACCAGGTCACTGAACAAGCTTGATGAAAAAGATATCATGGCCTAAGGAAATGGCGCATTCTGGAGGTGTACATAGACGAGGGCTTTGAACCTCACTATAAAAAACCCCCCTGCCCTACACTGTCACCAGCACCAGGAAAAAGCAGGATCTCTCCTTTCATCATCTATGTCAGCAAAAAGAGAAGCTCCATGGAGAGTCTGGTTTAATTACCACCCTCACTGTCAGATCTAAGTCTCCCGAAAGCAAGGGCCTGAGAATCTGACGCAGGGCTTGGAAACTCGGAATTTCCACAAATATAGAAAACAAGGCTGCCAGATAAAATACGGGATACTTGGTTAAGTCCACATTTCAGGGAAGCTATGAATAATAGTTAACATCCACGCATCCCAAACATTTATGGGACATACCTACGCTTAAAAATTATTTGTGGTTTCTCTGAAATTCAAAGGTAACCAAGTGTCTTATGTTTCTATTTGCTAAACCTGGTAACGTGAACAGAAATGCTGTTCCAAAGGTGACGGGCGGCCACGAGTGAATATTTCAAACATTCCCCACACTATCACATCGCTTTACTTAAGATAAGCACCGAAGGGCGCCTGGGTGCCTCACTTGGTTGAGTGTCCGACTCTTGATTTCGGCTCAGGTCATGATCCCAGGGTCATGGGATCGAGCCCCACGTTGAGCCCCAATTCGGGCTCTGTGCTGAGCGTGGAGCCTGTTTAGGACTCTCTCTCTCTCCCCTTGCCCCTCTCCCCTGCTCACACTCTCTCTCTAAACTAAATAATAATAATAATAATAATATTTAAAAATAAATAAATAAAAAGAAGCACCAACAATAAACAGGAATTTCTAACTCACCAACAGTCTCACTTCAAAAAAATGTTTGCTAGTTTACAGGTAAGAAATGATATTTAATTATTGCTTTAATTTACCTTTCTTTTTTTTCAATTAATTTTTTAATGTTTACTTCTTTTTGAGAGAGTGACAGAGTATGAGTCGGGGAGGGGCAGAGAGAGAGGGAGACACAGAATCCGAAGCAGGCTCCAGGCTCCCAGCTGTCAGCACAGAGCCTGCTGGGGGGCTCGAACCCATAAAGTGAGATCATGACCTGAGCAGAAATCGGACGCTTCACCGACTGAGCCACCCAGGCGCCCCTACCTTTCTTGGATTTTTAGTGGGACTGAACCACTTTTCAATCCTTCATTATTTTTATCTCCCCCTTTGTGAACAGATCAGTCTTGTGCAAATCATTTCTCTGTTGGGGTCTTCATGCAATAAATATACTAAATATACAATAGTATACTATAAATATACTAAATATTCCTGTGTCTGGTTTATTGTTAATCTTTTAATTCATGACCCTTTTATTTACAGAGGTTTTACACGATCAATCTCTTACTTCCTCGCCCCTGTACATAGAACAATTTTCCCCTTCTAGAGATCAGATAAATATTCACTTATATTGTCTTCTAGACTTTTATGGTTTTACTTATTTATTTTTACCTTTGAATGTCCATGGAGTGGGGTGATGATAAATAGACTTTTCTCTAAATTGTTAACCAGTGGGGACGCCTGGCTGGCTCAGTCGGTGGAGCATATGACTCTTGATCTCAGTGTAGTGAGTTCAAGCCCCACCATGTTGGACCTAGAACTTACTGTTAAAAAAAAAAAATATATATATATATATATATATATTCAGTAGGATTCCATATACTGAGAATGACTAATCAAAAAATAAAATAGAAAAAAATCATACTCATCATAGGACAAAAGCTATTAAGCTAGTTTTTTTGTTAGGCAAATTTAACAAAACATGTAAAACATTTCTAGTGAAAATTAGAAGATGACATTACTAAAGAGAGGTACACCATGTTCAGTGATGGGAAGACACAATATCGTAAAGAGATCAATTCTCCCCCAACTGATCTATAAATTCAATACTCCAATAAAAATCCCTGCAGGTTTGTGTGTGTGTATGAAATTTGATAAGTTGGTCCTCCAATTGTACGTAAGAGAAAAGTGTCAATAAGTCACACGTTCTTTTTTTCCCAACAATTATTTATTGAGCATTAATTATGTGCAGGGTGCAGAGTTGACAGGAATAAAACACAAGATCCTGGGACTCTCATAGTTAACAAGACAAACCTGGCCTTTATCATTTAGTGGATATAAGCCTACAGATGAAAATATCTAAAACTGAAAGAACGTGATTAAAACAACATGGGATGGTTATCCAGTCAATTGGCAGAGCAGATAATCAGCACAGATCTTTAGCTTATAAATGACTTTTCTGTCTTGTTAAGCTTTAAAAGTTCAATATTTTGTTAAGACAGCCCGGCATGGTATTTGCCCTTGAACAACTTGGCACATTCTGAAGAACAATACGAGTGAATTTTTTTGTAACAGATATTGACGACTTATTATAAAGATATAGCAATGAAGATATTGTGGTATTGGCTCAGTGATAGGTAAGTTTCTTTTTGTCTTTTTTTAATTTATTTTTGAGAGAGAGAGAGACAGAGAGAGTATGTGTGGGGGTGGGGGCCAAGAGAGAGAGACACACGGAATCCGAAGCAGGCTCCAGGCTCTGAGCTGTCAGCACAGATCCCGACGCGGGGCTCGAACCCACGAACCGCGAGATCATGACCTGAGCCAAAGTCGGAGGCTTAACTGACTGAGCCACCCAGGCGCCCTGGTAGATAAGCGTTTCAATGGAATGGAACAGAGAAACCAGGACAGACTCTCCTATCCGGAAACTTACTACATGACTGAGCTGGCTATAAATAAGAGGAGAGACAGGATGGACTGTTCGTTATTAAATGCTTCTGGAAAAATCGGTTGTCCAAATGGAAGAGATTGATAAGGTTACATCACTAACACGCCATGCGCGAAAATAAATCCCGGGATAACTAAATACTTAAATACAAAAACAGAATGTGAATGCTTTCGGAAGGAAGTCTGGTAAGCAGTCATGAGGATAAGGAGAAAAGGGAATTTTCGCAAATCGCTAGTTCATGGGAAAGGTAAGGATGGTCCTGGCTCTCCAAACTCCAGAGACACTTTTACACAGGTGCACAAGGAAACGTACATCCTTCGGTAGAGAATGCGACTCTTGATCTCAGGGTTGTAGGTTTGAGCCCCACGTTGAGGGTAGAGATTACTTACAAAACTAAAATCTTAAAAAAAGAAAAGAAAACTGGAACCAAAATTTTATTTATTTATTTATTTATTTATTTATGTATTTAAAATGTATTTATTTAAGTCATCTCTACACCCGTGTGGCTCGAACTCACAACCCCGAGATCAAGAGCAGCACGCTCTTCCCACGGAGCCAACCAGGCGCCCCATGGAACAAAACTTTTAAAGAAAAAAGAGAAAGAAGATCTCTGAAGCCCATATTGGAAAATAGTAGGATTTGTCATGTCTGAGCTGTGATTAAATAGGCGTTTATTTTCTGATCCTTTTTTACGTGTTTGAAATATTTCACAAATCCAAAACATTTTTTTTTTTAAAGAACCAACACGACTGGGTGCATGTGGGTTTGAAGTCAAGAGAGGAGTCCAAGATGACTCAGGTTTCGTGTCTGGTGATGATGTCATTGACAGAAAAGGAGAAGCTGGAGAAGCTGGCTTTGTAGAAGATAAGGAGGTATATTTCGGGCACGTTCAGCTTAAAGAAACAGCAGAACATCCAGCTAAGAAACACACATTAGGATGTGAGAAGCCAGAGGTCGGGACAGGAAACTGGCCTGTGTACAGGGAGTGGCAAAGCAGGACACTGGCCCTGAAGCCCACTCTTTCACGTCACCGGGACCAGGCCACATGAGCCTTTGTTTTCTTTTTCTTCCCTCCTTCCTTCCTTTTTTCCTTCCTTCCTTTCTTTTTCTTTCTTTCTTCTTCCTTCTTTTCTTTCCTTCTTTCTTTCTTTCTCCTTCCTTCCCTCCCTCTTCCCTCCTTCCTTCCTTCTTTCTTTCTTTCTTTCTTTCTCCTTCCTTCCTTCTTTCCTTCCT